>NW_016819131.1:78455-107622 GCF_001698545.2 Rhinopithecus bieti
AAAAAAAAAAAAAAAAAAAAAAAAAAACCTTTCCTGCAAAAAAAGGATAATTATTATAATTATAAAAGAAAATGTAATGAAAAAATTAATTTTATTCCATTAAGCAATGACAGTGTTTGGAGAGGAATGTATAAGAGAGTGAAAGATCTCAAATGGGTGTCAAATGGTGTCAGCTGCGTTCAGCTCTGTGTCAAATGTGTCAACTGTATAATAAGCTCTAGTCAAGCAGCTTTTCATTACCAGCAGATGAAAGTATCCTGCTTGAAAAATGAAGCTTAACTGCCACAATGTAATATCCATTAAAAGAGTTCTCACAGAAAACATGGTTGTCAATACTTAAAACACTAAAATACATTTCAGAAACATATAAAATTATTTTCCAATATTCCTATTGTGTAAAGATAAAGGACCATTTGGATTGGTCAGAAACAGATTTTAGCCAATATAAAAATACTAGCACCAGGTGTTTTCGCATTTTCTTGCATCATTCATGTATGACACTTGGTAACCAAGAATCTTAGTGTAAGTAAGACTTCACAAATAAAGGACTATCATCCATGTTAGTAGTAATATGAAAAGTGATTTTTTGAATAATTCTATAAACATGTGCAGAAGATTTTTAACAAACTTTTCTACACAGTAAATGTCATTTATAATAATTGTCTATTATAATACTAATACTAAATGTCATTATAATAATTTTATGCTGCCAATAATGAAGGCCTCCAATGGACAAGTCCCACCTACATTATAGAAGTTAATATACTTTACTCAAAAACCACCAATTTAAATTTTAATCTCACCTAAAGATCATTTTCACGGAAACATCCAGACTAATGTTTGACCAACCATCTGGGCCAGCCAAATTGACACATAAAATTAACCATTACATTTCTCAAGAATATTAAGGGTAACTCACATCCTTTAAATGTGGGCTGTACATAGGGACTTGCCTCCAACAAATATGAAAAAATGAGAAAGAGAATAACTGCAATAGTGAAACCTGATAAAGATATCTCAGTCAGGTGACGAGGGTTAACCTCAACAGCAATACATGGTGTTTATAGTATGTACCTTTGATACAATGCGCATAATGTGATCAAAACGGCACTTAACATCTTTGGTCTTCTTCCCCGAAACACAAAACCCCAGTCTAATCATGAGAAAACATCTCAAAAACTGCAATTGATGAGCATTCTACAAAACACCTGATCAGTACTCCTCAAAACAACCAAGGTCATCAATACATTCAGTCGTCATGTTTCCTTAGCTACCTCTAGACTGTGACAGTTCTAAGACGTCAGTGTTTTTGATGACCTTGGTTCATAATTGTACAAAGCTACCATATAGATATAACATGTTAATAGGGGAAATTGGGTGTGGTGTATTCGGCAACTGTTTTTCCTTCCATAACAAAGTTTCTGTAACTGGATTTCTTTTTTACATTAGACAGGTCTTTAATCAAGAATGTCTTACTCTCACAATTTTATTTTTCTCATTTTTCAAGATGTTAGGGAAAGTGAATTTAAAATGAATATGTAAAGTCAGAAACGTGCTCCATAAATGTAAATTTCTACACTCTAACCATACCTCTTTAACAAAAGGTGTCAGGGTTATTCTTATTGTTACCATTATTTTAAGTAAAAAATGTCAACAATTTATTGCAAAGTAACAATAGGTGATTAATTCACTGAAAAAAAAAACTGTATTTATTTAAACCTACAGCTCTAGTTTTAAATATATAAATATAATTTAAATTGAAATATTAAATATAATATAACATACCTTTCAGATATATACAACATTTTTTATGAGGTTCTTCTGAAGCTGAAAGGAACAGGAAGGGACAATCTTTTGAAGCTGAAAGGAACAGGAAGGAAAGTGAGGGGGTCGGGCGTGTTGGCTCATGCCTGTAATCCCAGCACTCTGAGAGGCCGAAGTGGACGGATCACGAGGTCTGGAGATCGAGACTATCCTGGCTAACATGGTGAAACTCCGTCTCTACTGAAAACACGCACACAGACACACAAAAAATTAGCTGGGCGTGATGGCGGCCGCCTGTAGTCCCAGCCACGCGGGAGGCTGAGGCAGGAGAATGGCGTAAACCCGGGAGGCGGAGCTTGCAGTGAGCCGCGATCTGGCCACTGCACGCCAGCCTGGGCGGCAGAGCAAGACTCCCTCTCAAAAAAAAGAGAAAGGGAATGGTTTTCGTACGCAGGTTGTGTAAAAACAATGTTGCTCTTCAAGAATTTTCCTTTTCTAGCTCTACTACAGTTTTAAAACGGTGTTTACATATACTGATTTAGTATGGTATAATTATATTGAACTTTATTGTTCTTATTTCAATGCTATTAAAATAATGCTGTTTGTTTTATGTTTCTATAACTTTGTAATATAAAATTAGATGATTAACTCATGATATGGAAAATATTAGCAATTAATATGGAAATAATTTGAATAAAAAGTGACTCAGAGGAAAAGCAAAATTTAATTAGTCTAATACCAAAAGGTTTCATACACAGATAGGACTAAGAAGATTTTTGAGACTCCTTTGAACATATTTATCTAGAAATATTAAGTTGTCAAAGGCATAGGCAATGCAGCATTATTATTCAATCTCATCAATAAAGGCAATTTTCAAACTATTTTCATTTTTGTAGTTTATGTATGCTTAAAATATTTGTAGCATAATGATAAAATATCAATCTTGCAAAATCACATATCAATTCTTTTATTTTGCATTGTCTAATTTATCCCAATCTTACTCTGATACTCTTCCAAGAGTTCTCCCACACATGCAATCTATGGCATCTTTTCCCACTGTTTCATTTCCCATTTAATCCTGTGTTGCATATTACTTATCAAATAATATAATGCTCAAGGTCTTTTTAAAATACTTAAGCCTGAATCTGTCTCAACATATGGTTTGATCTCAAAACAGAAGATAGGTTTTTTGTGCTAATTCATCATTTTACTACATTATAACATAATATTGGGAATTATTTTGTCACTTTGCTTGTAAATAAGTTCTAAGTCATTTGCAAGAAAAGCATATTTTGTTTTCCATTTTACCCAACTTGACTATTCAGTTGTTTTTTTCTTTATGCGTTATGATTTAATGTAAGCTTTTTCTTATCATATACAAACAAATCTTCTGTCTTACTACTTTGCTTACATAAAAATTATTTAATTTCCACCCAAAATCTGCTCTTAAATTTTCTTGTACTTATTACACAAAATTTTTTTAAACCAAATGGTTTCACTTAGAAATACATGCAAGCCTCTGACTACTTTAGAATGTCTTCTACTGAAGTCATTATCTGATAATTTATACATGAATAGGCTATATTTTTTATTTATTCTCTCCGTTACATCATGACTAAACATTCATTTTATTTTTTAAGGTAAAGTGTTAAGATTTTTATTACCAATGAGCTTTATATCATAATAGTAGAAGCAACATAAAATATTATGTTTTTATTAACAGGAGCAACAGCATCTGATATAACTAAGAACACTGAACTAGAATTATTCTCATCTTACTATCAGAACATTGTTATATTTTCTTTAATTTGATATTTTACAGTTTTCTTACCAGAGGGCCTAAAAGAAACAGTGAGGACCTCACTAGTCTTACATGAATGGTCACGTGCCTGGTTTCATGATTCTTGCTCACTATTTTTATTGGTAGTAGAATTCTTTTGGAGACTTTATTTTGTGATAAAATGTTGAAGAAGTAATGGAAGAAAAACCATAATTCCTATTATGAATTCTTATAATCTATGGCCACTGTTACATATTAAAGATACGTAATATAAAAAAAAAGAACACGACCACTATTGAAATAAATGACTGACATCAGTTTGCGAGTAGTACTAGTTCTAAGGGATAGTGAGAAAGTATGTAAGATGAGCCTTGCTATACATGGCTCTCTGTTCAATCCAGGTACTTCAAAATCAAAGACTAAAATTTAATAACTGCATATGTCATTAGGCTTTTTTACACTATTCTTCCTCTCTGCTGGTCTTATTCTTCTTTCAGGGTATAAAATGTATAAAACACAAATTGATAGTGCTTTCTTCATCCTATCTCCTAAAGAACTGTAAAAATAAATTGAGAAAAAAGAACACCATCAAAAGTGAAGCTATGCATCCCTGGTGATTTTACTCCCTGAATGTATGTAGAAAGTGAGGCACCAACAAGATTCAGGGTGTGTATGAGATGTCCTGACCACATCGGAAAGCAATAGTTACAGTATAAACTGGGGGCTTTCTTCCCTTTATTTATTTATTTATTTATTTTAGCTTTAATTGTATTCGTTTACTTTTATTTTTTCCAGAAATACGGTTTTGCTATGTTGCCTAGGTTGATCTTCAAATCCTGACCTCAAGGGATCCTCCTGCCTCAGCCTGCCAAAGTGCTGGGATTACAGGCATGAGCCACTGTGCCCAGCCTAGTAAACAACTACTGAGAGTCTCTGAGGTAAAAGTGGACATTAATGAAGAAGTTTCTTGTGAGGGACCTTAATTAGGATCATCAAGGAATTCCTAATTTTCCTAGTCATATATATTTTTTGCCCTTATTCCAGACATTTTAATAACACTGGACAATATTTTTTAAAATTGCATTTTACTTTAAGTTTTGGGATAGAAGTGCAGAATGTGCAGGTTTGTTACATAGGTATACGTGTGCCATAGTAGTTTGCTGCACCTATCAACCCGTCATCTAGCTTTTAAGCTCCACATGCATTAGGTATCTGTCTCACCTCTTAAGAGTCTGTCTCTAGGACAATGCGTACCAGCTTATGGTTTTCTCTTGGTTTTCCTTCTGGTTTTTCTTTCTCACTTTTTATTTATATATCCTTAACACTTGCTCCTTAAAAGCTGTCAGTCTTTACTTACTTTATCCTTGGTTCTCCTTACTTCTTCCTGGGTGAGCTCACCCACTTTTATGACTTCATCCATCATTTATCAGAAATGTCCCCCAAATATATATGTCAAATTCATATATTTTTCCTTATTTAAGACATTTCTAACATTTCACTAGACATATTCAGCTGTATGACTTATAAATATCTCAAATTCAAAATGTTCAAATAGTTGCATGATATTTTTCTCCAAGTTCCGTCACTGATATAATTCATCTGGGCTCATGGCAATACAATCAATCCAGTCTTTGAAGATATACATGCCAGGAATAATCTCAATTACCCAATTTTCCTCGTTCTCATCCCCGCACTGGTAACTGTAGTGGTTTGAACTGTATCACCAAAAAATATATTTTGAAGTCCTTTGCCCCAGTACCTCAGCATGTGAAATTTGAAAACAGGGTAATTTGCAGATCTAAGTAGTTAAGATGATTTTATACTGTAATATGCACTAAACCCAATATGACTGGCAGCCATACAAAAAAGAGAAGAGGCAGAGGGAAAAGTTTTTTGTGAAGATGGAGACAAAGAATGTCATTAAGTAGCTGCAAGCAAATGAAAACCAAGGATTCCCAGCAAACCTCAGAAGCAAGAAAAGGACATGAAAATGATTCATTCCTAGATGCTTCAAAGACAGCATGGCCCTGCTGACTCCTTAATTTTGAACTCATAACCTCCAGAACTATTATATAATAAATGTCTGTTGTTTTAGGACATCAGTTTCTGCTCCTTTGTTATGGCAGCCCTAGGAAAGTAACAATCAATTACCTCAATCAACTCTTACTTTCTAGTGTCTATTTTTTTTAACCTCTTCAAATCAAGATCTCATAATCTTTGTCCATTTTTTACTAGCTTTCATTCATAATTTTCTCCAATGATTCTCAAACAATGTAGCCATAGTGATCTTACACAAATATAAATCCGATTCTGCCATTGTTCTGCTTAAAATATTTGCTGACTTCTTATCTCATAGCATACATTTCAAATATCTTAACGTGGCATACAACAACCACCATCTTCTGTAGCTTCCCTAGTAGTGGACCTCAGATATCATATCTGTGTCCCGCAATACAAACTCAGCTGATGTAAAATGTATTTTTGGTTTCCTTGAACTTCCTATTCCTTCTTAAACCTCAAAACAGCTGCCTAATGCAATTCTTATTTCCAGGAGCACTGCCCCTAACCTATGCTTGGACACTTTTCTCTATTAATCAACTCTTCTACATTTTTAAGACTCACCTGAAAAGCAACCTAAAAAGTGAGAGTATTGCAAGTCATATACTATGTTAGAATCCCTAGCAACATCATCTGGAAATCAGCACTGTCTTCATATTGTATTTCTAAGTGTATGTTTTTCTTATAGTCTTGGATGACTGCAAGGGTATGAGCCATGTCTGTCTTGCTCAGCACTTAGCATAACTTCTCCCACCTTGTGGGCCCTGATACATAATTTTCAGTTACTTGATGAGCTTTAAACACATTATTGCCACCCTCTATATTATTGCTAGAATTATCATTCTTAAAGTGAGTTATAATTTCAAAATGTGTAAATCAAACATTAATATTGCATTACAGTTGTATTTGGAACTATCTTCATTTATTTTATTGTTTAGTATAATGATACCAGTGTTTTAACAGAAAGGACAAGTTCATGAAAACTATTCTATATCAAAATGTTTAAAAAAGTATGTTTTAATATGTATGTAATTGTGTAGGTTTTAATGTATTTTTTATTGTCTCAGGTAAATTCAATGAAGGAGTTCTGAAAAAATTTATGTAAGTTGTGACTCTTTAAAATTAAAAATAATTATGCTTCTAATAATAAAATGAATAATATATAATTTGAATAAAATAGTTATGTCATCATTTACCATGCTATTAGATGTTATTTAAAATCTAATTTATATTGTTATATATAGAACTTACTATAGAAAAGTAACTGCATAGGGAACAGGTAATATCATATGTTGTTTTGTATAAACTGTATTTATTCTGTCATCAATATTTAGCCAAAAGAGAAAATGAAAATTAGTTTTATAAGTTAGTAACTGCATGAAGTCTTTGATCGAGCCATTCCACATTATTAACATTCTTTTGATAAGATCCCACAAAAAGTGGTTTAAAATTTGATATATTTATTACAATAAGAAGGGTAGACAGAGCATCATGCATCATGCCTATCTAATACCTACTCTATGTGATTTGGAAATCAATGTGATATACATTTTTTATAGAAAAAAGACTTGTTTTTCTTTTAAATGGCCATAAAGTTTCTTAACATGTTTTAAAACAACTTTTGATGATGCCTCATTGCTAAGTATTGATAATGATTTTAACCTTAACCTAAATCAAAATCATTCATTGAGGTACAGTTCAACATTCTATGGACAACTGTGCTTCTGATAAAGTAAAACAATGTATTTCAAAAGGAATATAACACATTTAGTATGAAAATTAGTACATATTATTTAGTGCTTTTATTACTGTGGCTTAGCCTGTTTTTTACTAGTACAAAAGCTTGCCAATACTAGATTGATTAGGAATAAAATTAACAGAATGCTATTATGATCATCATCTTTTTCTGATGTGAAGTCCAGTCATAAATGGAATTTAGTGCTCATAATAATAACTTTCCTGACAATGAAGTTATCTGAATTGATCTCTACTTTTGAAGAAGCTCCAATCTTATGATTACAACCTTTCCTTCCAGGACTTGTCTCCCTTATGACAAAGAGCTTTGTCCTTTCAATAATGCTCATCACTGCATCACAGTGCTAAATAAACACAACAGAAATGGACAAGACGTGAGTGCATGAATGATGTATGAGGTGTGGAAATTTGAAACTGCCTACTCATACTAAGACAGAATCTTTCCAAATAAAATTTGTACAAAATGACCTCTACAAACATGCACAGTCATAGGCCAAATATATATATACACAGGAATACCAAATTCCGGCAATGTCAATAAGATAATACACAATTATCTGTTGTTGGCATTGGCATCGAAGTTATTGTCACAGCTGACTGTTAAATGAAAAACAAGTATTAATAAATAGGAGCTGATGCCCATGTGACATTTTACAAAGTCAGTGCTATAGGTACTATAGAAACTTGAATTTTAATTACATGAGCTGTCACTGGGAACTGGAATCAATTTTAAAATATACTTTAATTTGTAGTAATGTGCAAAAATCATGTAAGAACAGCATAATATTATATAGACCCAGCAGAATCATTTTAAAATATACTGTAATAGGAAATGCTAAAAGGAGAAAGTTTGAAATATATGGCTTTTTAAATCAATGTCATATCATATGACAAAATAAAATTTCATTCTAAGCATAAATCGCCAAAGAGGGCAAATATTTTAAAGTGCAGGTCACAAAGCTCACAGTAAATGAGGGAAAGTAAGATAAATTTAAGGACATTGTCTACAATATTACTTATGTGTAGCATAGTAAAATATTCATACGAAAATCAGTCTCCTCAGTATTCTCTTATCTGCTTTGCTGGAGGTAGAAGTTAATCCTTGTCTTCAGAGTTTCACTGAAATCCTCATATCTATTATTTGTGGCCTCATCTCAAGAGCCACAGTAGTATATGCAAGATGATAGACTTGATAAGCCAGAGAGCTCTCTACATCATTCTCCAAACCAACATTCTTTCCTTAAGCAGCACATATAAAATTACCTTACTTTTAAAAGTAACATTTTCTTATAGATATAAATAATTTTCGTAAATGGAAAAAGTCATGCAAGGAACAATTCCTCTGATACGTGGTCTGCAAAAATAAGAATAATGTTAAATAAAACTTATTTCCCTTTCTGCCCTCTTGACACTTAGGCCTCCAAGGTGGCCCTTAGTTTGTCTCTAGTTTATGAACTGCTTAATATAAAACACCCAACTATTTTCTTCAGTTTACTTTTCTGTGGGCGTGATCTCAAAATATGATTATTCACGCAACCCTTTCACAAAAATGTTCATTCCATGCTCTATAATACCTATAAGGGGAAAACAAAATCAGTTATTATATCTTGATGGTTGTTCACAGAAGTATCTCAATTTGCTCAAAATTTGGAGACTTAAGACAGTTAGTGCTTGACGTATTTTGACTAATAAGAATTTTTTACAGCACATTGTGAAAATCTACTCCAATTATGTAAAAGGACAGTATTCTTTTAAACATAGATACGCATTTTATGGTGCCTTGGAGTATTAGTTTATGTGTTTAGCAGAGAATGCAATTTAGAAAGCAGTGAGTAGTGTGCTATTTATAGTTTGGTTACCAAAGTTACTTAATATGCATTGTGAGCTTAACTATATGTATCCTTAACTGTTCCCCAAACTAAGAATATTTTATTTGTAAATATTACAAATCCATAAGATAAGCTGCCATAGTAGTTATATGCCAGAGTAGAAAAATGTGACTGAGAATATCTACTCTGAGTTACTAGTGGAAGTTTCAATGATAAATAATTTTAAACAAGCAGTTCTGGGAAGAAATAAAATATTAAATTATAAAGGATTTGCTTCACACAGATTTAGAAGATACACACATAAACACACACACACACACACACACACCAGATTATTTTATATATGTGTATATATATAATGTGTGTGTATATATATTATTATTTCTCAGGCATTATTCTAAGGATGGAAATTCATCAGTATTTTATATATGTGTATATATGTGTGTGTGTGTGTGTATGTGCATGTATATGTGTGTATCTTCCAAATTTGTGTGAAGCAAATCCTTTATAATTTAATATTTTATTTCTTCCCAGAACTGCAATTATTTATCATTGAAACTGTGTGTGTGTATATATATATATAGATGTGCGTGTGTGTGTGTATATATATATATATATATATATACAGTACAGTATTCTAACAACAAACTCCTCCCTTCCAACAAGATAAATTGCTGCATTATAATCCTCACATCTAATGTTTGCGTTTACGAGTTATTTTGGTGTTATTTTCTTTTAAAATCATAATGGTTGATTCTTTAGAACATTTCCAATTATATCCCAGGACAAAGAGCTTGAAAGAAGAAGCATCTAACTATCTACATTTCCAAGTCAATGATCTTGAGGTCCCGTATTCTGAGGTTTTAATCCAAAAAAATCGAATACTAAGGAAATTATTTTAACTTTCCTATTTCTCCATCCTCACTGGTCTCTCTACTCATTGCACACCAGGCACACTGCTACTTGAAGTTTTTTCTATTCCCTCTAGTTTGGGTGATATTCCCCACCTCACCCTACCCCAATAATCTATGGTTCTACTCCATTAAATCATCTACTCTTTACTCAAATATCTTTCTCCTTCCACTGAAGTATGAAATCTCCAAGAGTATAGAGATGTCTGTGTATTTGTGTACTGTTTCCTTAATGAATTTTCATCCTTAGAATAGTCACTGAGAAATAATAAAAATAAGTATTTATTGAATAAATGAAAAGGTTAATTTCTATCAGTAGAGATACAAAATTACCCACATAACTGTTTAGATAACAGGACAGATTGCAGTTTCTTCTACCCTAATTTGTATTATCTTCCTTACATATGGCAGCGGCCCATGTCTTCCAGTATATTAATATTTCTCCCTCTTGGAATTTTTGCAGTAATGTATCCACCAAGCAAATATTCCTGCTACTGAAAAATTCTTGCCTTTACTGGCAATGCCAGTCCCGTGAAAACCTGAATCTTTGTATATGGGTTCTAATTTTCCCCCGATTTAACTGGACTGTGAGTACCAATGGGATTATGGCAATGCTACTAAAAAGAAGAAAAAAGATTATCAAGCAATTGTTACATTTTATTCAGTGTGCAAAATAATAAACAATAAAAATACGTAATCTCGTCTTCAAGGCTCATAATGACAATGAGGCAGATAAGGATTTTAAGCATCAAATGATGATGTAGTCATTATGCTTTTAAGAAACATTAACGTAAGAGTAGAGGCTGAATTTATGCAAAGTCTAGAAGAAAGGACGCTCTAGTCATGTATTAAAACAAGAATAATAGAATGAATTGAGGAAAGGAAACTGGAGACAGTGAAGAGGGAAAATGGGGCCTCATAATTAATGGAATATGAGAAGAGTAGGAGAGGAAATAGTACTACTGACTCCAAATAATGACAGGAAACTGAATAAACCATAGAACAGAGGTGAAGAAAAAAATGATGGTTAGGATGTTCAGTTATATCTGGATTTGTGTAAGATTTTTTAATTAGTAGTTTTCTAAACTAAAAATGTACTTCAGACACTTAATAGAGAGATCTGAACAGAAGTTATATTGGAAACATCATGCTGAAGTGGGTAATAGAGATATGGAGTTATGAAGAAAGTTTTAACAAAGGAAGAGGAGACAGCCATGAAAATTTTATAGTGACTAAGAAGTGAATACAAAATAAGAAAATGAAGATCTAAAATATAAATTGTTTCAGGATATTTGGCTGGTAAAAGAGAGGATAAATAGAAGTCGAAATAAAGGGTGAATGGGAAGGGTATAATGAGTAAAATAAATTCATACAGATTTTACAAATTTTATATTTTATGCCTCAGAGGTTTAATACATGGTACTTTTAAGTGAAAATATATGACTATCTCATTCTAGAATGTCTAACTTGTCTTACTCATTTTCATTTTTCTACTTTGTATCTCTATGCACGGATATATGACCACAATATTATTTTTTTTGTCATTTTTTTTACCAAAATAAAATTATCCTCTTTTTACTATTTGACAATGTTTACTGACATTATACTCTGTTAGATATTAGCATTAGATTCTTGTTTTCTATATTTCTTTTCACTATTGACTCATTTCATTAGCTGATCTTTTCAATTTTTTTTCAGGAGTACACCTTGTATCATACATGTTAACTGTCATCTCTGTTTTAGACATCTGCTTTGCAGCCATATACATGCATCATGGTTAAGTTCATGAGAAAACTTAGCTAAAATTGTTTTCTTACTTTTCTAGTCACTGATTAACTCCTTTAAAAAAGCAGACAGTGTGAGTTTCAGTTAACAGTGTACAGAGACAAAATTGTTATCATAAGCCGAATCCTTAACTATGATATTCCCTTTTAAAATTCATGTTGTTAGCTACTTCAAGGAAAAGATGAGCTTGTGTATATGTAATTCATAATAAATTCATCACCTCATTGTAAAAATTATGAGCTTTCAGAAAGGATTTTGAGCAATTTCTCACTGTAAATTACTTAAGTTCATTCAGCAATTTGCATATCTTAACTTATTTTTATGCAACTATCATCATTGTTACTTAAATGGTCAAAACTTTGAAATGAGAATCCGCATATACATTATGTGTTTATCTACCAAGATATCACACTATCAATTTGATATCCCAGGGAAGTATGAAAAAATAAACACTTCTTAGAAGGAAACACTAGATGAAAAATAATTATGATTTATCTATAAAAAAGAAGAAATAAAATCAATTACAAAAATTAGAAAACCCTTAGTAGAAGAGACACAGAGATGAATGAAGATTGAATATCTTGGTATACTGTATTTTTAGATATAGCTACAAGAAAGAAAGAGAAATATTATCCTTATAAAAGCTAAGATATATATTATAAAAAAAGGTTGGCTAAAGCATAGACATATAGGAAGAGTACAAGCAGTTTGGGGATAGAGAATAAGTTTCTGAGATAGCCTTCTGTGAATCTGAAGAGAGCCGTTTTAGTAAACTGAAAGTGGAAAACTCATACTATAGGAATATGAAAAGGGATGAAGGTAGAAGATGGTCCTTATTGGGTAAGAATGACTCCTTTAAAAGAAGCTTTCTTTTTGAAAATGTAACTTTTGATATTTATTACTGCCAAATAAACAACAAATCTAGACGTAAACAGAGAATATTCCAAATGTTTATTGCAATAGGAAGAACAACAATAAGATCTATAGATGTCTCAAAGTTAAGCAGAAAGCAAAGGCTTTTCTTTCATAGGGAAGTATAAGGCAGGACTAGCAGAAACTAATCTGGGAGTGGAACGAGCAGGTAGAGTTGAGCAGTTGGCATAACTGTGGTTAACAAAAACTTTCCCCCCTAGTCAACTGATTATTGGAATAAGCCTTTCAAGGAAGTGTGTTAGGCATCTCTCTAGGTGCTTAAGCTTTGGGGTGAGCCAAAGTTCGGGAGCATAGAAGGAGGAGAAAAGTCTGAGCAAAGTTTAATCAAGTAGAATCAATGGTAAATAATAGGTCAATGTGAGCACTTTGTCTTTCTATACAGACTAGGAATATGTGGATAAATTAGCTAGGAAAGAAGGAAGGGAGGCAAGGAGGAAAGGGAGGCAAGGAGGGAGGGAGGGAGACAGGAAGGAAGGAAGGAAGGAAGGAAGGAAGGAAGGAAGGAAGGGAGGGAGGGAGGGAGGGAAGGAGGGAGGGATTGAGCTAACAATCTAGACGATACATTTAGGTCTGTTTGATTGCAGGTAACTACTGAAAATGAAGCTTGGCCAGGAGCGGTGGCTCACACCTCTAATTCTAGCACTTTGGGAGGCCGAGACCGACGGATCACGAGGTCAGGAGATCGAGATCATCCTGGGTAACACGGTGAAACCCCCGTCTCTACTAAAAAAAATACCAAAAATTAGCCGGGTGTGATGGCAAGCGCCTGTAGTCTCAGCTACTCAGGAGGCTGAGGCAGGAGAATGGTTTGAACCCGGGAGGAGGAGGTTGCAGTTTGCAGTGAGCCGAGATCACGCCACTGCACTCCAGCCTGGTACACACAGCCAGACTCTGTCTAAAAATGGAAAGAAAAAAAAAAAGCAACACGCGGTGGCTCACGGCTGTAATCCCAGCACTCTGGGAGGCCTCGGCGGGCAGGTAACGAGGTCAGCAGATTGAGACCATCCTGGCCAACATGGTGAAATCCTGTCTCTACTAAAACATAAAATTTAACTGGCATGGTGGTGCGTGCCTGTAATCCCAGCTACTCAGGAGGCTGAGGCAGGAGAATCGCTTGAACCAGGGAGGCGGGGGTTGCAGTGAGCGGAGATCAGGCCACCGCACTCCAGCCTGACGACAGAGCACGACTCTGTCTAGAAAAAAAAAAGAAAGAAAGAAAAAGAAAAATGAAGTCTTCTGACTCTGCCCAAGGCTTTTACCCTTTCTTGGACACAGCTACTTCATAATAAAGGCATAATAAAATCAGGGCCTGGCATGATGGCTCACACCTCTACTCCCAGCACTTTTGGAGGCTGAGGCAGGCAGATTGCTTGAGTCCAGGAGTTTGAGACCAGCCTGGGCAACATGGTGAAACCCTGTCCCTACAAAAAATACAAAAATTACCGAGCCATGGTGGCATGCTCCAGTAATCCAATGCTCTATAATTCTCAGAATCTATTCTACCTGTTCTAAATTCAGGAAAGTGACATGTAGCCTGGGGTGGTAGAGGTAATGTTGACCACATGGAAGTGTTAGAAGTGAGGTAAATATAGGCCTGGGGTCTTCATGTGGTTTTCCCACGCTGAATAAAGTAGTTGAGGAGCTCTTATAAGAATCTATGTCTTCTTAATTTTGCCAAATATCTTATTTTATAGTGCACACTCTCACCTTTTCAAGTTCATTGATATTCTAATTAACTGTGTTGGATTATTAGGAAAATTCTGTGACAGCCTACTTAAGGGCAAAGTTCAGGGACTATTCATGATTAAGCAGAATTAAGATACACGAAGAGAAAAATGGTTTCTTAACATTTGAAAAAATCAAATTATTCAAGCTGCATATACAAAAGAAATTGAAAACATGTTTTAGAAGCTTCTATGACTTATTTTCTCTCAGTTGATGAAATACACAGTTTCCAGCAAAGACAGGCATTCTGCTTTCTATCCTATTGGTGATAGATTATGATGCATGTGTAAGCCCCCTCCCAGCCCTTTGACCATTACTTGCAGCATATTTGATCACCATCCAGCTTTGCATTTAGTCAACTTACTGCCTGTTTCTCAGAATGCTCGGAATGACTTTCATCACAGTGGGTGCAAGGAGGTTGCTTATAATCTGCTTAGCAAGAAAAGTTGTGCGGATGCTTTGCTCCCTCTACTCTCGGGGTCAGTTGTTATCTTGTGCGGTGATCTGTCTTGGTTATGAGGGCCCGAGGGGGAGAACAACAGCAGTGACAGTCTGTTCTATTTTGTACTCTGAGTGCAAGCAGCAGGGTGCTCTGCATATGGTACTTTTAAAGATTTAACGATTAGGATTTAGGTTCAGTCTGAAGGAAAGATTGATTGATTTTAGCATATTGGTGAACCCTTGCTTCAGGCTAGGAATAAAAACCTTACTTCTCAAGTCTGACGTTATTACTTTTCATTTGTTTTTATTGATTAGCTGTCAGTGATAAGATCTTGCCTCTCAAAACAAGACAGGTGCTGGTGGCCATTTTTCCTTTTTTAAAAGCTTTTGTAGAAGCAACTTATAGAAAATAGAAATAAAGGAGATAGAAATGAGAACAAATACCCATGCCATTTTGAAAATAGTAGTTAGCTATAAAATATTGAAATATTAGAATTTTACTGACCCAGTAAGAAATTTAAGAGAAAAATAATAAAATTTGCATTTCATTGGTAACTACACACTTTTGTCTTACTTAATATATGTCTATAATTGTAAATAAAATATATCATTCATATATACAAAACCCTTTCTACCATCCCCACTTCATAGTGTGAGTTTCTTAGGGAAGGAGGAGCAGGACACTTCTTATTAGATCATTTTTAACCAGATTCTTTACTAATAATCATGAAATAAGACAAATAATAGCGATGGAGTTTTTTATTGAAGTTGTAAGTAAAATGCAAGTAAAATAAAATGAATAAACAATTTTAGAAGTTAAGAAATATATATAATTAAAAGTAAAGAAACATTTTAATAGAGGAAATGGGAAGAGGTAAAGTATTAATATATATTATTACATTAATGTGTTTTATAAAAGGACGTAAATACAAATGCCAACCACTTCCAAAACTGCACTCTACAAGGTTTAAGGATGCTATGCACATATAATGACTTAATTGAAGTAATTAAAGTTCTGCTTCTTCATATTTACAGTTCCTATGCTATTGTTGTTTTTATCCAATTTACTATTTAAATGCAGGAATATAATTCTGACTATTATGAACTAATTCTCTGAGGAGATTCATGTAGCTGAGCTTGGTGTGTTGGGAGCTCACTGTATTATTGGGAGTTCTCCAAATTAATATCACATGGAATATGACTTTTACTAAAATATGAGTAACACAATGGACTAATTAAAAGTTTAATTATACACGCACACACACAATCAGCAATAACTACAACAGTTTTCTTAGAAGATGATCTATCAAAAGTTATATCTTCAGGAAATAATTTATAATTAGTGATGTTTTTATGATTACCAGCACAAAAAATCTAAACAAAGTAGCTGACAAAGAATTGATTTTATTATTGATTATATTTCTCTACAGACAATGCAACCCCTTCTTTCACCGACAATTTGAACAAACCATTCTCACTGCACTGATGTTGTTCCATCACCAGAAGAAATGGTTAGTAAATACTTCACATGCAGTGTGAAATAACACTTAAGCATCAAAACCCTTAACTTATATGGATCTTAAATTTTAGAAGCCTCTAAGTTGTCTTTAGTAGAAATTCTGTTCAACTTAATGTAAGAAGGAATTTACTATTAATACACTATAATAACTAAAATAATTGAAATAAAAATTTCAAGAATCAAGAGAATCCTAGGCAACCCAGGTTCCAGATCAAATAATTAATTTATTTCTGCTACTTTTCCTTCCATTCCACTTTTTTATGGTATGGGAGGAATTAACAACTGCTGTGCTTTGGGTTATATGCATAACTTCTGACCAAGAAATAAATGAATACTACATACTACCTTAAATTAGAAAAACCTATGAAAGGATTTTAATTTGTCTGGCTTACATTAAGTATGTATTTCATAAATGGTTATGAGTAGGTTAAAAGATATTAATGGAGTGGAAAATGTTTGCTCAAATGTTTATTTTTAAATTATTATGCATTTTAATTTACTGTGTGTGTGTGCGTGTGTGTGTGTGTGTGTGTCTGCATGTTCCCCAGCTAACATGGGACTCTAGAATATTTGAAGAAAATAGCTTATGTTCACAAAGTCAAGTAGAACACTAAGGTTATTGGAATAATTTGTGATAATAACTAACATTAATATTATGGTGGAGAGGAAAGTTGTGAGTTTCTGTTTTAAATAAGTCTTAAAAGTTGTGGTGAAAATATATTTAGATAGATAAAATAAACTTTCTCAGTGACCAGACCAATACAAATATGTTGGGTGTTGTGAATGTGAGCTATGAGGTGTATGAAATGGTTATATTTTCTGTCTTTGAGGTACTTGAGGCAATAAGTAACATGTTAAATTCCCTGTGTGTGATATATATGGCATATAAACATTTAGAGAAAGAAAATCCGTGGTATACTAGAGTGCTAAGGAAAGAATTCTATGGAAGACAATGGCCTTCAACAGGGAAATAATCAGGGGGCGCTATGTGGATCTTAGTACGGAATGAGATAAGGCACACTTCCTCATACAAAGACATGGATAACAGAGGATTTGGAATAAATTGTTCTCACAGGAACCACTTCTTTAAATTAGGAGACAGAAAGAAGTGGAGAATTATCATACAATCTAATGGAGGAGGCTCTTAAATGCTACTTTTAACTTTGTGTTTGACAAAGAAAAGTTAAGAAATTATTTTGAACAGCAGATAGAAATTATGAAAGCAGATGAATTTAATAGCTGAGTGCAAATATAAATAATTAAAAATAAGAAAGTGAATGAGATGATTAGAATCTAGGTGTGTACTGATGATCACAGACTGGATAAACAGCAGAAGGAAGGAGAAGACTCCTGTTATAGGAGTCTGATTTTAGGAAAAAAATGGTAGGTAAAGATTAATAACTGAAAAATATTTTATAATTGCTTATAAAAGAAGGTGGGAGAACCTTCTAAAGGTTTTATTCTTAAACATCTCTGCTCTTTAAAGAACCTTTTAAAATCTCACCTAACTATTGCAGTCAACTTCTCTTTGTTATTGTAGTTTGACATTGTTTGGCTGGATTTAATTGGAAAGAAAGAAAGAAATAAGAAAAAAATAAATAAGAAAAAAAGGGAAAAAAATCATGGATACCAAAAGGCACTATTTCATCTCTGTAAAATATCACCTATAATTTCTGTTTTGGGGATTGGAAATTAAATTTTAGTTTAGTTTTGTTGTTTAAAACAGCTGGCAAATCTTTGGGACTGGTACTAAATTGAGTTTTCAATTTGTAGTTAAGGACTCAAGAAATTCTAAGAAATTACTTGAAATATACTTCATAGTATTGAAAAAAGTTTGCTATTAACTAAGCATATTTATCATGCAATCTCTACTTCGTCACATATTTGAATGGGAAAATGAATATATATATAACATTACATTATGGGTTTGTAGTTTGGGTAAACGTAGATGGCCTAAAATTAAAAGGGTATATGTATTCCTATATCAAGTCACACATTTTCACATATTTAAATAAAAAAGAAACCAAGCAAGTATGGGAAAGTTTCCAGGTACATTAGCTTATCTATACATTTTTAAATAAGATAGGACAGAGTAGGAATTACAAGGAAAGGAGTGAACATTTTTTTTTTACTTGTAATACAACATGTTGTTAGACTAGTTTCATAAATATGAATTCATCCAAATAGCTATGATTGTATTCTTTACAATAGCATGGGAGATAAATAGTAATGATTTGCTAGATACTTGCTACTGCCATAAAGTGCTTGTGCTGAAATGTGATCACTCATTAACTAAAGGTCAGGCAAAGACTTTCTAATGCTCTTGTCAGAGTGACTTTTAATCTTTGTTGCAGCAGTTTGTAAACCCTTGTAAATGCTTAGCTAGGCTCTATTTATTGCATTGTTACATCGCTGTCATGTTTAGTACTGCCAGGGTACTCATTTCAATTTAGAATAATGCATCTGTATTTGACGTGTGTAAACATTAGAGATAGATGAGGAATACTTTACTGTAGTGCAAGAAGGAATAACAAGGAGTAATGGGATGGAATTAAGAGAATGGAAAGTATCAAGAGACATCGTTGAGGTCATTTTTTAGCCTTAACACTGAACTTCCAAAAAAAAAATTCAAGGGCAAGAATATCTTTTGAGGTATTTGACCAAGATTGGAAAAATATAGAAAATTAAATATGCAAAGTTTCACTCTAAATGTGAATTAGGTGAACAAATTTTACTCTATAATCCCTTTTTCAGAAAACTTTTCTCATTGTCACCTAGGAAATCAGCAGTAACTAAGTTTAAAGGTAGATGTACTCTGTCCTCTAAGGAACTTACTATAGAAATACAGGCGGGAGTAATGCATAATGACATTCTACGTTAAGTAAAGAACAATGAAATAATTTATTCATTATTTTTTTCTATTCTCACAAAATAATGGGTTACATTTGTTGCTTTAATTCAAATCAGTGAAATGAGTTCTATCCAAGCATATTTGCAATTGAAGGAATCTGAAAACTAATTCAGCATTTCTCAAAAGTTACCTGTTAAAATTACAGAATCCTGCTCCTTGCTGTAGACCCACTGAACCAATATTTCTGAAAATGATTTTGTATACACGGTCATATACCCTTAGGAAATTAAGTGCACTCTAAAATTTGAAAAGCACTGGGCTACACACTAATATAAACCTTACCCTGAAGGCTTGACAGGAACTAGAATACATTGAGTATCAGACTAAAATTAAAGTGTAAAAGATTTATAGCCACAGTGAGGTGTTATGTGCGTATTGCACATTACCATGTTATTAATGTTATTCATACTTACCTTTTAATCTATGAGATTTTTGTATATGCATTTATAAGACACATTTTATGTGTATGGACATAATATAGTACAAATATTAATACATAAGCAAAAATATAGAAGCAATTTCTAAACATCTGTCTTACATATAAAATCATTTCCACTTATTCAAGCATATTTATTTGTGCCCTTAATTAATATTCCTTAAGCTCACCAATTACTTGTGCATTATATTCTACTTAAGTGGCATGTCGTAAGCTAATTGAAAACAATATTTCTGCCTGATATATCTTTTCTCATATCCCTGAATACTGCTTTCCATTTAGTATTTCAAGAATACAGATTGAGAAGAATAGTGTCCCTATCTTATTAGAACATGCATTCAGATAAAAGAAAAGGAGTAAGCAGTACATTCTAACTCATGGGTGGGATAACACTTGAATATAGGGTAGAATTGGGTCTTGTGTGATTACAATGCCTTAAAAATATTATGATTTTCTCTCAGTTTCTTTGTAATCAGCCATTCAAAGATAGATATTCTACAATTAAAAGTATGTATGATAAAGATGGCTGATTAGAACCTTTCAGTGATTATCTCCCCACGGGAACACCAAATTGAACAACTATCCACACCAGAAAGCACCTTCATCAGAATCAAAAAAATCAGGTGAGCACAGTTCCCACTTATAACATAAATACAAGGAAAGAGGCATTGAAGAGGATAGGAAGAACAGTCTTTCATTGTCTAAGTCACCCCTTCTGCAAGCCTAGGCAGTACAGTACAGAATCTGTGCGTTTGTAGGAGGGAGAGCAAAGTGAGTGTGTGACTTTGCTTTAGAATTCAGTGTTCCCTGTTGCAGTGGAACACAATACCAGGCAGAATTTTGCTTGTGCTCATGGAGAGAGCATTTACCTCAGCCCTGGGTGAGAGAACTATCCTTTGTCCCTGACGGAGGAACCCGTATCTCAGCCAGCTTCCCTACCAGTTAGTTGATTAAAACGGTCTAAGAACCCAAATAAATCTGAGTGGCAATCAGGCCACAGAAGTTGCAGTCTTGGACATGCTCTGGTGGTGTGCTGGTCTCAAAAGCAGTGGGCTTGGGGTGTAAAGCAGTGTAACACTAGCTGCAGCGGCTATGTGAGTGCCTACATCATTCTATCCCAAACTCCAGTATGTGCAGAGTGAGAAAAACTTCTGCTTGGTGGAAGGAGGGCAGAGCGTACAGAAGACATTGTCTTGCAACTTGGATGCCCGCTCTGCCACAGTGAAAATAAAGCACGAGGAAATTCCTGAAGCCCCTGGTTCTAGGCTTTTGCTTCTGGATCAAATTTCTAGACCCACCCTGAGTTAGCAGGAAATCTGCTGCGCTGGTGAGATGAACCCAGCCCCAGAAGGATTCACCACCTGCCGAATCAAGTGGCCCTGGGCCTTAAATAAACATCAGCTGCAGCCAAACAATAGTAGCTACAGACTTGGGCAAACCTCAGTACTGTGCTGGTTTGGGAGGCTGTGGGTTGAGGTGTGACCCAGCACAGTGCCAGCTGTTGCAGCCCTAGGATAGTCCAACGTCACCCTTCCCCCAACTTTAGGCAGGCCAGCATAAAGAGATTCCTTCTGCATGAGGGAAAGTGAGAGAAGAGAGTGAGCGACTTTACCTGGGAACCAAGGTATAATCGCTTATCTTCACCAATTCCGCCAACGCTGTGTATCTAGGAGTCTGCAAGACTCCCAGTGTTACTGGGATTAGGCCACCCAGAGTGTTTATAGGGCCGCAGTGATCACAGGTTTAGGTAGCAACACGCAATCTCCTTGGAATTCTTGGAAAGCCCTCACAAGGATGGACAGCAACAAGCCCAGACGGTCAACATTAGACTAAATATCTAACTCTTCAATACGCAGACATGAGCAAAGATCCACAAGCATCGGGGACATCAGGAAACATGTTCTCATCATGCAGACTAAATAAGGCACCAATTAACAATCATAAGTGGAAATTCTGGAGTTGCAAGTACAATAGCTAAAATTAAAAAATCACTATACAGGTTCATCTGTTGATTTTAAATGAGAAAAACAGCTAACATAAAGATATATCAATAATGATTATGCAATTTTAAGAGTAGAGAGAGAGAATAAGGGAATATGAATGTAGCCTCAAGGAAATGTTAGGGACTATTAAGTGCAACAACATACAACTGGGAGGGTCAAAGGAGAAGAAATAATTTTTTTAAACAAATAATGTCTAAAAACTTCCAAAATTTGATGAAAATAGTTAATTTATTCATTAAAGAAGATTATCATAATCTAAGTCGGACAAACACAAAAAATATCTACGGACATGTCATAGTGAATATGCTGACAGTTAAAGACAAGAAGAAATATTGAAAGCAGTAAGAGAAAAATGATTACTTCCATACAATCTCGAACAGAATTAGCAGTTTACTCCTCACCAGAAATAATGGTAGGTAGAGAGCTAGAGAATCACATATTCAAAATGTTCAAAAAGTAAAAAAAATAAAAAATAAAAAAATCCCTGTCGACTAAGGAAACTACATACTACATTCAGCAGAGTTATCTTTCAAAAATCTAGGTGAAATAACATTACAAGGAAAACAAAATCTAGAAGAACTTGTAGTGAGTAGAACTGATTTACAGGAAATAGCAAAGAAAGTTTCTCAGACTTTACAACTTGGCAAATAAAAAAAAAAAGAAGGAAGTTTCTCAGACTGGTAACAAGTGAGTCCAAACAACAATTTAAAGGTATATGAAAAAGAAAAGAAACATTAGTGAAGATTACTACGCAATTGTAAAAGACAGTGTAAATGCGTATTTTATCTCCTTCCTTCTCTCAGATGAATTAAAAATCAACTGTATAAAATTGTGTATATAATTATATTGTTGAGTGTGTAACATATAGAAATATAATGTATTTTCCAATGCTAGCACAAAGGAGACACATCTCCTTTGTGTCCCATATATACATGGGATAGCATGCATAGACACATCTTCTTTGTGCTAGTAAGGCAACAAGAGGCTGAGAAACTGACTCCCAATTATGAATGAAACCATAAGAAAAAATGAAATAGCAAATCGAAAATAAATATATCCAAATACATAAATATATAGTTGCTTTCCATTCTTTTCTTATCTTCTTTAAGGTACATTAAAAATATAAAAAAAATTAATTATAAAAATGTACTGCTGAATAGAAACATATATAAGTAAAATATGTATAATAGTAATACCTTAAAAAAGAGGAAAATGTAATTGAGTTTTATGGGGGTGACTTTTCTATATCTCCCTGTAATTGCCAGTAGATATCTGAGACCGATTCTGGTTAGTTAAGATTTATATGACAGACTTAGAGAAATCACCAAAGAAATAACTTAAAACTAAATAGTGAAAAATGATTAAAGACATTAAAATGCTACATTAGAAAATAGTCTCTAATTCTAAAATAAATCAATAAAGAAGAGGTGGAAACATACACTAAGATATGAGATATATAGAAAATAAAATGTAAGATGACAGACATTAATTAAATTATACCAATAAATTTAAGTATTAAATGATCAAGTAACTCTATCTGTATGAAATTTATATAACATGGGATTTGATGATAAGTTTTGACATGTGACACTAACATCATCATCCATTAAGAAAAAAGTTTTATAAATTAGACTTTATTAAAATAAAAAGTTTTCTGCTCTTTAAAACACCATTAAGAGAATTAAAAGCCACAGACTAGGAAAACCTATTTGCGGTATCTCGTTTCTATCTAAAACATACAAAGGATTTCTATCCAAAACATACAAAGAACTCTTAAAACTCAGCAACATGCATACAGGGGTTGAATAAAGTAAATGGAGATGGAAGGAGCAAACGTTCTGACTGTTCAGTTGGAAGGTAGCAGATAAGTAAGTAAAGAAGACAAGAATAGTCCATGTTGTAATGAACTAGAGTTGGAAGCATCAGTATGAACTCACGTTTAACTTAATGCAGATACAGATGGTGTTATGGGTTGAATTTTGTATCCGAAAACTCTGTGTTGAGGTCCTAAGCCCCAGTACCTTCAAATGTGACTTGATTTAGAAAAAGAGTCATTGTATAATAAGTTTATTAGTTTGGATAAGGCCATAACGTGATAGAATGGGTCTTTAATTTCATATGAAAGGTGTCTTTAAGAAGAAAAAAGATACAGAGACAGACACACAAGGGGAAAAGTCTATGTGACCACAGAGGCAGAGATTGAAGTGATGTTGCTGCAAGTGAAGAAATGCCGAAAATTTCTCAGCACCAGAAGCTAGGAATAGGCAAAGAAGGAATTTTCCTCTGTAGGTTACAGAGGGGGAGGATGGCTGTGCTGGATTCAGGCTTCTAGACTTCAGAACCGTGACACAATACATTGCCTGATTTTTGAGACACTTAGATTGTAGTACTTTGTTAATTACAGCCAAAATAAACTAATAGCAATGACTACCTATAGAAATATTTATGAATATACGATATATACAGGGTTAGCATGCATTTGTATATTTCTTTTTTCAATCGGCTGAGAGAGCCTAGAAGCAACAACATGCCCATAGTAACAAGGACACTTAGTGTCCATATCTTGGTTTTTCAATCCATTCATCAATAAAAGATCAAGTGCTTTTGGAGACATGACTGATTCTCACGTAGAAGATATGGAGTACGAACCTGGAGCACCTTGCTATGCCAGAAAGTTTGAAAGTGCTAAGAAAAATTTCCATAATGATTAGATTTTTTCAGAGAAACATAGGAGCCTACTGAAAGTGCTCTTGATGACAAAAGCTAGAACAATTTTAACAACCAAATAAATTAAATAGTGTTAAATTATAACCCAAAGTATAAAATAACTATCTATGACTTTATACTGATGCAACTAAATGATTGAGTTAATAAGTAAATGGGGAAGAAGAGACAACTTTCCTGTACAGAAGAATTCAGAATAATTTCTATGCATATGCTGCCCTCAGGATAGTAGAGCCTAACTTGCCACTCTTTCATTGTGGGCCATGCATAATCTTTCCTAATAATACTATAAAAAGGAGGAAAAAAGATAACTTTACAGCGGAGAAACCCAACAAATGTTACTTCAGCTTAGATTAGCATCAACAGTGATTTTTTTATTGTATGTGTCCTTGATGTGATATGATGAGAATGGCAACTTACCTCTTCAGTCTTCACTACAAAACCTGTGACCCCAGACTAATCATCAGAAAAACATCAGAAAAATCCCACATGAAAGACATGCTACAAAATATCTGACCAGTACTTCTTAAAATGGTCAACACCATCAAAAACAATGTATAAGAAAAAAGAGACATGAGGAAGACTTCTGGGTTCTGGCAGTTTCCCACATCTTGATTATAAAGGGATGCATTTCGTAAATATCTATTGGAATATACACTTAAGATATGTGCACTTGCTAAAAGTATTTCAATAAAAGTGTACAAAATGCAAAAAATATAGCTGGAAACCTAGTTCTAATGTTTATCTGACAGTGGAATTCTGAGAAATGTGGCCCTGTACAACATCAACATATTTAGGATCTAATTTAAATTGCATTCATTATTCAAGAAGACAATTTTCAAGATCTTTAGGTCAGAACTGCTAGGTTATTGTGTACAGGCAGAAATTAGAAGGAACCTAGCTATAGTAATCTAGTGTTATAAAAAATTATAAATCATAATCTGAAGTGCATTGTATTTTTAAGAATGCTTTATATAAAATCATTTTATTATTAAAGATAAATGCATAAATTTAAAAATATGTATGGGATCTATAAATACTTCAAACGTTCTTTATAAATAGATTGAGTATGTTAGCAAAAACTATTTACACTTTATTCCAACAGTAACATTGTTAAATGAATACTCACACTAAATTCTTCTCAAAGTTAACAACATTGGCTACAAAAATAATATCAATTTTATAATCTTGAATTACAAACCAGGTATAATTCGGTGCTCAAGAAAGATGAGAGTTAAATCTCTATGTTGTATTGTCTTAGGCATAATTAAAATAACTTCAGATATGAAAAGAAGAGCAAATATATTTATCCCAACATTCAGTTTCCTAGAGCGCCACGCCAGTGGAGGACTCACCATGCTAATCTATTACTTTTCTTACATTACTCAACAAGCAAATGTCATTTTCATAGATCCTGTTTTTTTGCATTCTATATGAATATCACTGATAAAACAATAAAGTAGATACATGTTTTAAAACCCCGGTAAAATAGCTCAGAAAATCAGAGACATGGCTATGACATGTCCTCCCTCAGAAGAGAATAAATAAAACTGTTACAATTTCCAGAAATAATTTTATGAAAAAAAGCTAACTTAAAACATGGCTGTGATAAAGACTTTTTTAATCCAAATTCTTCACATATAATGGGAATGTACTGTATTTTATCAGTCATATTTTAAATTATTTCATTTGAAGTATTCATGGGAGAAAGAAGGAGATTTAGGTTAGATAGAAAACTATGCTTTTACCACCTAACATACATCCGCAATGTAAAATCAAGCAAAAAGCTTACCTAATCCATTTCCCTCCTGAGACAGATCCTGAAGGAGACAGATCAGAAGTCCAGTGTTGCACATTCTCATTTTTAGATTAGACTTTAAATACAAAAAGCCTCTGGACAAAGATTTGAATGTGGAGTTTCCTTGGTCTGTGAAGATCCTTGGACTCATCAGTCAGGGTGGGAATGCCCAGTAATCCTTGCCACCAGAAACTAAGAAGTTGCTAAGGGTTTAACTAAGTTTTCTCCATCCCTAAGACTACCAGTAAATGAAGGACAGGGTGAAAATGACTTATTCTCAGTACCTAGAAATGGGACCAAGACATTGCCTGAGGCCATGCCACTAGTTTGGGGTATTAAAGGCCATAGCAGCTTCCACTGTTGTCCCTAAGGCTCCCTAACAAGCAGGAAAGTAAAACCAAAATCACACTAAAGCCTGCTATTCCAACAGAGAGAACAAAAGACCAATCTAAATAGGTCTCTCCTGCAAAGAAAGGGCAGGGGAAATAAAAGACAACTTGAAGAAAAGAAACAATAACAAGAGTTTTAGTGTTGTTATTAAATCCTTAGGATGTTTCAAGTATAGCACAAAATAAAATACTGTTACTAACAAAATAATTTTCAAGTAAAAGATTTAATTGAATTGGAGAAAACATGATCACTAACAAAATAAAATGGTATCCTAGAATTATTGAAGGAAACTATCTCAAAACACAGGATGAAAATATTTTTAAAAAAGTACATGAGATCCATGCGATCGAATGTGAAAATAATAAGATGTGACCATTAAACAAATAAGAGAAATTTATTTTAATACAGAAAGGAGAACCTAAATCTGCAAATTTACACCTTCACCAACATCAGGAAGTACACCCAGAATTATAATAATAAATATGATCAATCTGTAAGTGTAAGGATAAAATAAGTATCAAGCTCTCTGGAAAAATGTGTAAATAACTTAAAGAAGAAAAATAATCAGGCCAGGCATGGTGGCTTACTCTGTAATCCCAGCACTTTGGAAAACTGTGGCAGGTGGATCACCAGAGGTCAGGTGATCAAGACCAGCCATGGCGAAACCCCTTCTCTACCAAAAATACAAGAATTAGCCAGGTGTGGTGGTATGCAATTGGAATCCCAGCTACTCAGGAGGCAGAGGCAAGATAATTGCTTGAACCGGGAGGTGGATGTTGCAGTGAGCTGAGATCATGCCACTGCACTACTCCAGCCTGGGCCACAGAGCGAGACCCCCTTTCAGAAAAAGAAAAAAAGAAAAGATAAAGAAAAAAAATAGAATCAGCATATAGAGTAACAAAAAAATATAGAGTAGTATCTGTAGACGAAAGGTTGTAGAATAACATCTATAGACTACAGAGAGATAAGAATGGCAAAGTACAACCTTATTATTTAAATTATTTGTGATCTACAGAGTAGAAATATTGCCATCACCTATGGGCTTCTTAGAAAAACAGAATATCAGCCTTCATCCCAGACTTAAAATGTCAGGTCTGCATTTTATTAAAATACTAACATATTCATATGCCCATTAAAATCTGAGAAGTTTAGCCTAAGAAACATATAGCAGTCAAGATAATTTTCACATATCGGATTAAATAAATATACGTGTAAACTAGTAAATATTTCACACTGTGTCTCCTGCATATCAATTTGAGGAAAATAATGAATAATCATTTAAAAAAACCCCACACACAAACCCAAAACAAACAAAGACCTCCAAAGGAAATAAAATATGTTTAAGCTGTTTGCAGTGAAAAAAAATTTTATCTGACTATATGTCTATTTACATATGTATATAAGATTGATAATTAGTTAAGTGGTTATTAAGGATTCTTGAAACAGGAAAATTCTATTAGTAGAAAATATATTCTGTATATTGCATGGAAATACCAGAATTTCAATTATTTCTGTAAAACTTTAAGGTATATATACTTCATTTTGCAGAAGTTTAAAAATAAAGGGCAATTCAAGCAATAGCAAGAAATGGTGAAGCAAAAGAGCAGTAATGCTCTTAAATTCAGACATAAAATCAAAGATACATTTGAAACAGTTGCAGAACATTTTCATATCGTTGACTACAAAGTGCTTAAAATTCTTAAAGTAAGACATTTAAACACCCACATTTTAGAAATCAATAGAATGAAATTCAAATAATAAAAATGATTCAAAATTATAACTTCTTTGAGATTAGGAAACCGATGTTTAGGTAGCCTTTGTGTCAAAGAGGAAATTCAAAGTGAAATTATAATCTATCCACAAACCAATGAAAAAGAGTATTTCCATATAAGCCTTTGCATGTCTTTAATTTACTTTTAATGCCTTTATTATTTAATAAAAAAGAAAAATAAATAAACCTTGTACTAATCTTCTAAAAACTTAACAAAAGAACAAGTTAAACTCCCAGCACTTGGGAGGCCAAGGTGGGCGGATAACCTGAGGTCAGGAGTTCGAGACCAGCCTGACCAACATGGAGAAAGCCCATCTCTACTAAAAATACAAAATTAGCCAGGCGTTATGGTACATGCCTGTAATCCCAGCTACTCGGGAGGCTGAGGCAAGAGAATCACTTGAACCCGGAAGGCAGAGGTTGCAGTGGGCCTGGATCATGCCATTGCACTCCAGCCTAGGCAACAAGAGTGAAACTCCATTTCAAAAATAAATAAATAAATAAATAATAATAATAATAATAATAATAATAATAATAAAGTTTTCTAAACAATTAGTTTTGGGACAAGAAAGCTAAATGGAAATTTCATGGATAGATTTGCCAATTTTTTTCTTTTCTTTTTTTTTTTTTTTTT
>NW_016819131.1:108268-110800 GCF_001698545.2 Rhinopithecus bieti
ACATACATATGTATGTGTGTGTATATATATATATAGAGAGAGAGAGAGAGAGAGAATGAGAAAAAGAGAGAGAGCAAGAGAAAGAGAGAGGGAAAGAGAAAGAAAGAGAAATAGAGTCAGATAAAAGGATGGAGAAGCCAGAAAAACTGAACAAGTTTAGGAATCAAAGATATAACCATAAGTTTAGAAGAAAAATTCATTGAGATTTTGTTTTAAAAGATGCATAAATTCAGTTATATGGCAAACTTAAAGGACATTAATTTTTTTCTGAAAAAATGCAATGGCCAAAATTAATCAAAATGTAATTTAGATATTAGTTGTAATGTCATCTTTGTTACAAGTTTCATTTTGAAACTACTAATTTCTAAGTCATTGATTTTGGGGGTCATTGGTTTATTAATAATATTTCATTGAATTATTTTCGAAGATTGTGATCTGTAAGACTCCCTTAGGGAATATAAACAAGTGTTTACAAAGCTGTACTTTGAAGCCAGACCTGTATCAAATCTCAGCAACATGTGGTCAAGACATAAGGATGAATGAATTCAGACCACTTCAGACTGAGAAAGCCATCATCTCTGAGGTCATTTTACCATTTCCCTTTCTAGTCGGGTAACTTCATCTAGTTCTCAGCCAACTTATCTTATTCCTAGCAAATTCATTTGCATTAATCTTGGATCCACTGTCAATAAATACTTCTAAATTATTTGAGTTACTGTTATAAGAAAAATAATGAAGATTCAAATTCTCTGCTGCTGACAAGATGGAAGGCCACAGAATCAGTGCCAGCTGAACAGGTACTACACATGCACTACTTTGAAGTGGGTTTTAGGCTCTTATTAACTACTCACAAATGGATATATAAAGGAACATTTCATTAAAAATTTCAGTTGTCACACTACCTGCTGTAGCTTTAAAGGGATTCTGAGAAAGTCAGATACACAGAACGTTTCTGCAACTGGGAAGACATTTCATTCATAACATGTACCAGGAAACTGGAAAAAAAAGTAGAATTGCCAATACTACAACACATCAATTGATAGGTTAAACTGCAGAGAGAAAAATGGAAAAATGTTTAAGAAAGTTGAAGGGCAAACAAACATCTTAGTAGAGAGACAAAATTAAATTGCCTAATGATAACTGCAACAGAGGAAACTCTGCTTGTATTGGTTTTAACTAACACAACTCATAAATATTACATATACATTGCGGTAAATGGAATCTAATATACCAATGATTTCTAGTTATTTTCTGGCACAAAATTTGAAAACAGAAAGAGAAGAATTATCTTAAAATTAGACTATGCTTGAGAAGAAATTTACAGAAAGATGAAGATGAAGAGGTGCTAGTAAATACATTATAGCACCTGGCATCATTATTTTTTATTTATAAAATTTGACACCAGAGGCAGAGACTGTTACTCTCTGACGTATATCATATGTGTATATTTGAAATGTGTATAATGCACATATTCCTCATTGTGTTATATTTACATGTATATTATATATGATTCATATATTCTATGCAGTCTTATATAAATATAGTATATAATATATAAAATACATGAAGTATTGTAAGCAAAAGCACCTATGAAATCAAGTCAAGGTTATCAAATATAATCATTTACAAGGTCAATAGAAGCAACATTCAAATTTATGCATATTTAACTCTTTGAATTTTCTTCCAGATGAGCTATAGTTACAAAGTTTTTAGAATAAAATATAGTTCTAGAAAATTTTGCAGAAAAGCCATCAAATTCATGAAAATCCAAAGGAAAAAAAATAGAGTGAATATGCCTTAATAAAATACTGGCAAAACAGTTGATGTATCTGAAATTTTATCAAATGAGAATAGAGAAAATAAATTCATGCCAGCTAATTTCCAGAATAAATTTCGAGTCCAGGTAGACATGAGATAAATCTTATAATGCTTGGCTAGAGCACAGAAATTATTTAATTACAGAAGATGCTGTAAATCAGGTCAACCTAAAAATGTTGGCAATGACCAAATGTTGGAATAAGCAGTGATATCCACCTAAGGAGGCAAGACAAAGACATCAATGAGGCAGAGCATGATTTATTTCTCCATTATTAATATTAACCATGGTTATAAATATTTATTTTAGAAAGACATATAAATATTTATTTTAGAAAGACACAAAAATTTATTCTGTTCTTACTCTTCCCATTCTCCCTAATATAAGGATTAAAACTTTAGAAACATGGTCAGGCTCTTGTTTTGTTTTGAGTGGAATTCATGTTAACAGAAAATAATGATGTAGGACAAAAAAGCTATCTGAACAACGCAGTGACTGAATTTGTGTGCTAAATGCTATTCCATGATATTTCTTTTCAGCCTCCAAAGATTACGACCACTAAATCTTAGAGTTTTTTAAAAAAAGATATTTGATATTTTTACACCTTTCAAACCTTCCAAGTATGTTCTTTTTTAAAATAATGAACATTTATTACAACTAAAAACTTAAAAAAATTATCATACTAAGTTGAAGAATATCTTTAAAATAAGTATTAG
>NW_016819131.1:112126-131108 GCF_001698545.2 Rhinopithecus bieti
ATATTTTTACACCTTTCAAACCTTCCAAGTATGTTCTTTTTTAAAATAATGAACATTTATTACAACTAAAAACTTAAAAAAATTATCATACTAAGTTGAAGAATATCTTTAAAATAAGTATTAGTCTGTGAAAACTGTCAACATTTTTTAATGTTAATATTGTTATTAATAATTATTGGCATTTATATCCCATTGATTCTTCCAAAGGATTTAGTTAATTTTTTTTATTTAGTCATAATTTTTGAAGTAGCTGTAATGTTAATTCTAGCACGCTTTGTTATGACATAGAGTTCTCAAAATCTTTACAATGATTATCTGTTATTATTTCCACATTATAGGAAAAAAAGTGAGGCAGATAGTCTCTCTTGTAAATTCAGTAGAATCTGTAAACTCTAAGAAATACTGGGCAGTCTTTTTTAATATTTTATTTCTATTCTATATAGATTGACCTAACTTTTATCCAATTTTCAATGTCTCCCATAACAAAATAAAAACTATTTCAGCAATACATTTAAAGACATCCACATTGTTTTAAATTGCTAATCAATTTTTGGCATGAATGTAAAACTGTCGAACATTGATTAAATCAATGTGTTTATAAATATGTAAGATTATAGCCTTAATAATAATTATAGATGTAGCTCTATTTAGAGCAATTCAATATAAATATGGATATCTAAGATACTTGAGATTTATATTAATGGTGATGATCTTAAACTCCAAATGCAGCATTTTAACTAAAGATAATATATGTCTTTTGAGTGCTAGTGCCATCAATGTGGCCAAGTAATTCTTTTGCAAAACCTCTTTGTATGTAAAAGGAAATTAGTAAATACTAAAATGTTTCAAAAATCTAATTCCCAAATTGGTAAAGTCATCTTTGTAGAAAAAAAAAAAAATGAGACTCTAGAATTCTGTGTCATTGACGTATTCCTACTTTAAACTATCTAGGCCTGTGAGATATGTTTCTGTTAAGCTATAAAAAAAGGAGGACAGGAAGGCACCTCCTTGTCAATCTTGGTCTGTATCTCCACACACACACACACACACACACACACACACACACACACAACTAATGGAAATGAAAATTAAGAATTACGTTTAAATGGACATGTGCTTTTAGTAGAAGACAAATATGGCTTAGTGTTCTAGCTAGGAGAGGATATATTGCTGTTTTTAACCTCCAAATTTCAGTGGTGTATCTCTTGTTCATATTACATGGCTAGTATGGACTGGTGAGGTTTTGTTACGCATGTTTACTCAGGTACCTAGGTTGATAATGGCTCTGCCACTGTGGAATTAAAACTTCTGCAACATGTGACAGTTGAGTTGACATGAAGGGAGAAAAATTGGATGAGTGTGGCACATCAGCTTTTGATGACCTCCTATTCAAAAGAGAAACCCACTACACAATTGGTTACTGCTCTTCAGACACAAAAACACATATGGTCCCAGCCAAATTGCAAAGCAAGCAAGAATATATAAGGAATCATTTGGACTATCTAGTGAGTCCTAATTGCCTCTATTAGAAGAGATATTTGAAAGCAATGATGATAGAGGGATAAATAGACTAAATATTGCTGGAATAAAAAGCTAATGACCTGGAAAAAAGTGTTGGATACATAATTCAAACTATACAATATTAACTCCAAATAGATCAAAATTCTAACTATAAATCATGAGACAAAAATGCTAGAGAAAGACAAGAAAGTTTTTTCTTAATTAGAGAAACTTTTGTTTTAAAACTATGACACAATCTCAAAGTAGAAATAAAAAGATTGAAAAAATAGACCACATCAACAAAAAATTAGTTCAATTTTTTTGACTGACCCAAAAATACTCTAAAGTCAAAAGATAAATAGCAAGGAACAAAAAAATCTTGGCAACTTATGTCATAAAAGAGATTACTCTTGCTAAAAAGCTAGAAGATTCTAGTGAATGATAAAAAAATTAGTAATCTAATAGAAAAATATACAAATATATGTGCATTGCAGCAGAATTATACTTAAAGTATGAGATACTAAGAGGTCAATTTGATGGTTATATTAAAATTATAAATGATCTCCCATACTCTATGAGACATTAACTCTACATATAAGAATATCCCACATGATTATGCAACTTTATGTGAAACAAAACATTTGACATATTTTCACTGAAGTATCACTTATAATTTCAAACAATTGGGAACAACAAAAGTGTTTATCAATGGAGGATTGAATAAAATTCAATTAATCTATCCAATGGAAAAGTCTGCAGCAGTAAAAATAATAAAAAAGACTTCATGTTTGAAATTGGGAATATTTTAAAATATATTTTAATGGAAAACAAGCAAAATGTAAATATTGCCTATATATGTGCTTTTATGTAAAATGGGGGAAGGGGATAATTCATAATTGTGTTTTCTTATCAGACATAAGGAAACTCAAGAAAGAGTTTGAGAAGGATGGAAACCAAGAAGATAGAAGACTGTGATTCAAGAAAATATTTTCGTTGTTTACATCCTTATAGCTTTTGATTGTTACACTAAATAAATGTAATAACAAAATCAAACAAAATGCTCTAAAGTGAGATGTGATCTGACCAGATAAAAGTACTGTGTTTTCTGAATTATTTATTCTAAACAGCATTCTTATGTTTCTGAAATACTGATAGAATTGTAATATCCTCCACATAGTCAGTCCTTATTTAAACTAAAATTGATTAAAATACCTCTATTTTTCACAATCATTACTTGCTAATAAGAACATATTTCCCGTTCAGTTGTTCGGCATTTTGTGACCAATCCCATGTGGCTTTAAACTCTTAATGCTTCCTTTTATCCTGGTATATTCAATACTTTTCAAAATGTTTAAAATTTTATCTAAAATATATCTATTTTTTTCTCACTATACTTTTTCATTAGCATAGCACCAAAGTACTTTTTCAAGCTACTGATTAAAATAGACAAAATTCTTGTCCTCTATATTTTTAGATCCATGGGACTATAAGTATGTGTGTGGCCAAAATAAATGAACATCCCAAGCAAATTGGGCAAGTACTGCAAAAGAGACATATGTGTGGTGCCATATATATGTTAAAGGTGGTCCTCTAGGTAGAGGGTTAGATAATCCCTCATAGAGGAGCTGATGCTTGATTTCTTCCAAAGAATGAACAGGAATTTGTCACAGAAAAACTGAAAATTACAACCCAAGGAAGAGCAAATGAACCCACATAGAGGTATGTTACTTCCATTCGGCCCACACCTGTTTAGTGACTATTAAGAAATACTTTTTCAAAGGTAGTTTAGTCAACTGCTATTTTACCTAACAGTTGTGTCATAGAGCCAGTATGTTTCTTTCTTGGTTTGCTTCATCAAATATCTTAAATGTCACATATGCCAGCGTTTCAAATCTCTTGCAGTCATATTAAAAAAAGTCATTCTTATGGCTCTTTATTATTACAGTATCCATTGCTAATCACTTTTTTTTTTTTTTAAATGACGCAAAATCTGTTCGGTGTGCTTGATAAACTTCCTTGGGATAGGTTGTTTTGTAGAATGTTTTCCACATTTTCTTGGAGTCACAACTTCATTTACTTCATGTTAACTTATGGTACTTCCAGTGTGTTAACTTGTTTTCTATTTCTCAAAAGGATTTTAGATTCACCTACAAATATTTTTAGTATCTCAAGACATAATTTGTGGAAATCAAGAGATTTAGAATCATTGAGGGCAGTTATCTGCTTTTCAAAAATCTCACTTATTTTGAGCCTCAATTTTCTACTTCAAATATTCATTCTAGGTCTAGAGGATATTTCCAAATAAATGTATTAGCAACACCTCGAACTCAGCATAACCAAATATATATTTGCCATCTTCATGTTTTGTTCCCCAACAGGAAGTGGACACCATGCTGTCTACCTTTTTGTGGCCATTCATTGTACTATTTTCTTTTGTAATATAATGATAAAATAATTATATATCTTTATTTTTTATATATTTGTAAGCAAAATCAAAATTTCTAATTATAAAATCAAGCCAAGCAGATAACTGAGGTCTGAATGTTAACATTTTTTGAGTCATTATTGAAAATATTTTACTGGAAAAGCATAATGGCCTGTGTCAAATATTTCCATATAGCTGGAAACCAATTATTAAACTTATGTTAAAGGAACGTTCAGGAGCTAATGTAAAAGGCAGGAAGTAATACTTTCATTCCTCTTAAACACACCTGAGGAATATTTCACTATGGCAGCTTTTGTCAAAAACTATCTGAAGGAAGTGAATTCTAATTTTCCTCCTTAATTCCTTGAGGCATCATTGCACAGAAGGAGGCAGTGATGACCAGTTAATAGTATGAATGTGTGTTTATCTACTTTAATCACAGTATCTCTGTTTTTAGCTGAAAGAGATCTCAATAATGGCAACCATGCACGGGATTGACTTTTTCAGCCTCTCTTAGAGTAGAGAAGACGACCTACGCAAGAGCTGAACATTGGCAACTTAGGTTAATCATGATATTCTCAGTGTAGACTCTTAACTATGGAAGCTACCACTTCCTTTTCCTATTTCAATTGGCTTTTTAGGACACATTTACAATGACCAGGGCAATAGTAGCAATATGGAGAAAGAAGACTGTATGAGTCAGGTTTCTCTAAAGGGACAGAACTAATAGGATATATGTATATATGAAGGGGAGTTTATTAGGAGAATTGACTCACACGATCACAAGGTGAATTCCCACAATAGGCCATCTGCAAGCTGAGGAGCAAGGAAGCCAGTCCGAGTTCCAAAACCTCAGAAAGTAGGGAAGCTGACAGTGCAAGCCTTCAGTTTGTGGCGGAAGGCCTGAGAGCCCCTGACAAATCACTGGTGTAGGTCCAAGTACACAAAAGCTACAGAACTTGGAGTCTGTTGTTCACGAGCAGGAAGCATCCAGCAAGGGAGAAAGATAAAGGCCAGAAGACTCAGCAAGTCTCGTCATTCCACTTTCTTCTGCCTGTTTATTCCAGTCACGCTGGCAGCTGATTAGATGGTGCCCACCCAGATTCAGGGTAGGTCTACCTCTCCCAGTTCACTGACTCAAATGTTCATTTCCTTTGGCAGCGCCCTCACAGACATACCCAGGGGCAACACTTTGCATCCTTCAATCCAATCAAGTTGACACTCAATATTAACCAGCACAAAGACTAAGAACAAAACCTTGGAGTGACAGTGCAATGATCTAGAAGGCACCTGCTACCTTGATGACTTTGTGGAGTCATTATGCTAGACTGAGGTGACAAAACTCCTGGTTCTTTTTTTGTTTTGTTTTGAGAGGGAGTCTTGCTGTGTCGCCCAGGCTGGAGTGCAGTGGCTCCATCTCTGGTCACTGCAAGCTCTGCCTCCTGGGTTCATGCCATTCTCCTGTCTCAGCCTCCTGAGGAGTAGCTGGGACTACAGGTGCCCGCCACCACGCCCAGCTAATCTTTTTTGTATTTTTTTTTTTTTTTTTTTAGTAGAGATGAGGTTTCACCATATTAGCCAGGAAGGTCTCGGTCTCCTGACCTCAAGATCCACCTGCCTCGGCCTCCCAAACTGCTGGGATTACAGCCGTGAGCCACTGTGCCCGGCCCTGGTTCTTTTTTATTTTTTTATTTTTAAGAGAAAAATAAACTTCTGTATTATTTAATTTTGTACTATTTATAGATGCAGTAAGGTTCTATGTTGTTAAATCTATCTTGATATGCAAGTCATCTAAAAAATACACTTTGGGAGGTTACTGATAAATTGGATTGCATATCTGACCTCTTAGTATTTTCAAAACCTGTTTTAAATTAATTAATTACAATGTGCTAAGAAATACTGAAAACAAATTCCTCTTCTAATTAAATTAATGTAAATATAGTTGAATAAGAATGACTTCAGTCTTAGTATTAATTTAGAACGTATCTAAAATTAAAATTTTCCAGTTTAATATTTTTTAAATTCTTAAAAGCAGAAATGCAAATGAAATACTATTTTTTCAAACAGCCTCAGAATCCATGAGATAAAGCCAAATTTATCCAGAATTAAAGAATAAAAATATTCTAATTTAAAGCAGATCAGCAGTCAGTAATCAACTATACCAAATTCAACAAACAAACACAACCAACACACACATGCACATGCACACAAACTCACAAAGAAAAACAGGAGGTACTTGTGTTTGTCTTTTGGCAAAAGGTGTATTTTAAAGTTAGTTAAGAAACAGAAATTGGTTGCACTTAATTCAAAAATATTGAATAGAAATCAGAGTTATAGCTGAAGACTAACAAATTTTAAACGTTAAACTTTGAGCAAAATTTACTTTACATGCATTTATAAATAAATTATTTGGCAAAGTAAATTATGTTGTGGTATTTAGTCTAAGTTTGTTTTATCCTATTAGCTTAAAGATAATTTAATGTCGTTTTATCTCTGAGGTGACTACGCATTCCTAGAGGGAAAATTCTTTAAAGGCATAAAATATCTTTTCAAGACATTATTTGGATTTTGCATAAAAGTTGAATTGAATGGAATATTTAATTCTATATTTCTTATCTTTACTATTGTAAATCAGATCATTTGAATTAAGCTAAAATTTGAGGCTATGTAAATATAAAGATGGCTCTGGAACTCATATTTAAAAATACTACTGTCTTTCATAAATGGCTCATAAAATTCAGATGATTTTGAGACCATGTGGACCAAAGATATTGTTCTAATTAAACTTTTAAACTTGGTTTAATTTTTGAGATGTAGTATTTTCTGAGATAAACAATATTAGCAACATTACAAGTACTTTGAGGTTAAGTTGTACATATTTTCTGAAATTCCTTTGTAACCTTCTAATCTTTAGAATGATTAGTAGTACAGAGGTAATTAATTGTCTACACTTACCTGAGAAATACTTTTTCAGAAATATTTCTCAGAAATACTTCTGAGAAAATGATTATATAAAACTGACAGTTAAATATAAGTTACACACATAGGCACAATAACATTAATGTGCCTAGATGTGTATGTTTTTGTAGATATTCGTATAAATAAACTCAATCTATAATTTGGCTCAGAAAAATCAAAGAGCAAAAAAGTATAATTTCAGAAAGATTATTTACATAGTTTCCTCATTTATTTTGAAATATGTTTTAAATCTAGATGTCTTTGTCTTCAAAGTTAAATTAGGACCACTTCTCAGGCAATAGGCACTGTGTTCAGGTTGGCTAGACCTAATTCTTAGTTATCTAGAGGAAAATTTATAAGAAATAAGCCTGCATCTCAGACCATCACCTTGTGTTCTATATTCAGGTATATCATTATAGAAACTTTTTCATACGGCTCAACACTAAAACAGTAAGATTTTTCTGTATTGTATTTTAGAGTGTTTAATGTAATTTGATTGTTTTAGCCTATGATTTTAAGACATACTATTCTATTTTAAACACATTATTTAGCAAATCATAACATTGTAATTTAAATATATTATTGGATCACTTCTCAGCCTTTTGGCTAAGATCTAGTATAAATATATTATTTGTTTTCACTATAGCTATAGATATATATGTTACTATTTTGAAAATCTGACAATTCCTGAAGGCAAATAATTAAATTGAAAACTTCTGTTATTGCAACACAATGCTGATAAAAATAAAATTAAAAACATCTATATTGTATACTTAAAAAATATGTACATTATATTTTCTTTTAGATTTGACAGAAATAGTTGTTCTCCAAATTAAATCAAACATTTTATTTCACCTTTAAAAATCTATATATGAATTCTAATTTCATTTTAGTTATAACAACAATTACATTAAATGAGCAAAATGTGTAGAAAATCCCTAGATATATAGTTATATTTAAGTACATATATATGCCTAAGTACATTATGAAGTAGTGCTGGAGAGTAACTGTAAAAATATCAAAAAGAATACTTGATTTCAAAGTCTATTTTCTTAACCACTATCCTATTAATTTCTCCAAAACAAAGCCACTTCACAATTTCAAATTTCAGATAATTACTATGGCTCAGATTATAATTACTAACATCCTTTTCTGCTAAGAGGAATTGCAGGTTTATTTGATGCGTATCTGTTTCTATAGCTGGCTCAGGAAAGGTACGTAGTGATTATATGACACATGGCTTTTTTTTTTTTTTTTTTTTTTGAGATGGAGTCTCGCTCTGTCTCCCAGGCTGGAGTGATGCGGCGTGATCTTGGCTCACTGCAAGCTCCGCCTCCTGGGTTCACACCATTCTCCTGCTTCAGCCTCGCGAGTAGCTGGGACTACAGGCGCCCGCCACCACGCCTGGCTACTTTTTGAATTTTTAGTAGAGATGGGGTTTCACCGTGCTAGCCAGGATGGTCTTGATCTCCTGACCTCGTGATCCACCCGCCTCAGCCTCCCAAAGTGCTGGGATTACAGGCGTGAGCCACTGCGCCCAGCAAGATGACATGACAGTCATCTTAAACGAGCTCCCACTGGCCAAGTTATGATAGTTTGCATATAACGATGTAAGAACTCACTGTTTGTAAAACCAGAACTGGCACCTTAATAAAGTTTAAAATACAAATTATTTATTTTTTGTATCACATATTATTTGGTGAAGGAACAATGTTCAGGTGTAAATTTTATATACGTCAAATAGGCAAATGCAAACTTTTGCATAAATTTTGTTATATTTTCTATCAACAGGAACCTTACAATTTTTCAGACTCACAATGTCTTGCCCATGAACACATTACTTAAGTCAAAGATAAATCTCATACTAAGTTGCAATGTTACTAAAATGTTATAATTCATAAATATTTCATGTTAAGAACCCTATTAAAACATACAACAAACTCTACAGAATAGCCTTTTAAGCACCCCCAAAACAGTATCATGATTTGTATACAAGCAGGGAAATCACTTAAACTGAGGCATAGGGACCACAATAATATTTCCCTACTAAACTCTACAGTAAAATGCCATAGCTAAGTTCTGCGTTCACTCTTCCCGCATTCCAAAAAAGAATCTGAACAGCAGCCCTTGAATACCAGATATTCCCTCTGACATAGTCTACCCGAATGAGAGGTAAACAGAAAAACAATTGGACTTCTGATGGTAGCTGGACTTCAGATGGTAGACTTCTGATGGGAGCTAACACTTAGTTCCTTGAGATCAGCTAAGTGTTTGACACATATCAGGAAGAGATACAGGGATTTCAAGGAGCTTGTACACCATCAGAAATGGCAAACACTTAGCTGATTGTGATATTCTTTCATGGTAAAGGCTTAGCATACACTGTATCATGCATAAAGCTAAAATTTTTAAAGTGCAGTCATCTTCTTAGAAAACTCTTATTTTTTAAATACATGTTAAGTCCAAGATATCTATTGCTAGACATATTCAGTCACACAACTTTCCTCAAAAGTCTTAAAAGATATAACAAAATTGAGAGGCTGCAATGGACAAATTTATTCATTGTTCTTGCCTATTCTCTGCTTTTTTTCAGCATGAAAGTTAATAAACACAAATCTTTCCTTAATATGTAATTTGTAGCAATGGTGCTGTTAAAATATTTCTTCAACTGTGCCATTGGAAAGAAATGATACTTATTTTAATAATGTGATAGACAAGGAAACTTCAATATGAATTTAAAACAGAATGGACAAAATTTCAAAAAACAATGACTCATATGGGTTCAAGTTCAAGGCTGGAGTAATGCAAAAAGAAGCACTGAGTAATAAATGGTGAGTAAAAAGATATATGTTTCACATTCTTCATTAAAACCTAATTAAGAAAGTTTGCTATCAAATTGAATTTTCAAATAATTAAGAATTAAAAAAATAGAACTCTTTTGTACAGGTCTTGAAAGACAACTCAGCTAACTATGGATTAGAGCACTAAATTGTCAAATATTTACATAACCAATATCCTAATTTTGCATTAACTGTGTACTTTCTCTAATATTTCATCATAAATTTCAATTCCCATATAAGTCTACTTGCTAGGAAAGACAATGGACATTCCAAAAATATCGAAATACTTATTTAAGTATTTCCAAAGGTTATTGACATGTATACTTGAGAGGAAGATTAAACAAAAACTTATTGACAAAGCAGAGCATTTATTAAAAGAAGATGCTTTTATTGACTTAAAATTTTAATGTATGTTTATCACAGGGGATTAATTTACCCAAGAACTTTAATAAATATTAGCTACACAATATCACTTCTCTTGCTCTAATTTAGTAAATATATGTTGAAAAAGAAGGTAAATCCACAGACCTTTTGAAGGAACTAGATCACCACTTCAGGCTCCTAAAGACACCAAAAAACTGTGAGTTCTCTTGGTCTCTCAACAGCAAGAGTTGTGGTCTTGGGCAAGTTCTCAGTCCTGGTCACCAGCTGCCTGGAAATTGGCTGGGTACTGTTTAGGGGGCACAGTGGGAGTGAGACCTCTCCTTAGGACTGCCAGCTGTATGGGAATGGGGTGAGGCCAATGACTGCTGTTTCCCCCACTTCCCTGACAAACTGTATGACTCAGCAGAGGTAGCCATAATCCCCATTAGAATATCATTCCATTGGATAGGGAACCACATCCCCATTCCCCACAGCAGCCACAGCAATGCTGACCCAAGGAATGGATGAGCTCAGACACACCAGTCCTTGACCCCACCTGGTGGTCTTTCTCTACACACCTTGGTAGCCAAAGACAAAGGACATAATATCTTGGGAGCTCTATGGCTCAGCCAACCACATGAGAATCCTAAATGCTTAACCAGGTGCCCCTAGGGCAAGTTTGCATCCTCCCAATAGGACCACAGCTGATGCACTCTTGAAAGTGCTACCTCCTGACTGGAGACCAACCAACACAAAAACAGTACACTAAAAACAACACAACCAAGACCCTCAGAGAGTCTATTTCATTCCCCTGCTGCAGATGGATTACATCACAGGACTGTTTGTAGACACTCCCCAGTAGTGGAGTACTTGTAGTTGCATTGGGGGATTAGACCCAGAAGAACAAAAACAATTACTGCAGTTCAGGTCTCAGGAAGCCCCATTTCTAGGGGAAGTGGGAGAACACCACATCAAGGGAGCACCCCATGGGAAAAATGAACCTGAACAGCAGCCCTTGAATACCAGATATTCCCTCTGACATAGTCTACCCAAATGAGAGGTAAACAGAAAAACAATTCTGGTAATATGACAAAACATGGTTCTTTAGCACCCCCAAAAGATCATACCAGCTCTCCAGCAATGGGTCCAAAACAAGAAGAAATCTCTGAATTGCCAAAAAAAGAATTCAGGTAGATTATTAAGCTAATCAAGAAGGCACCAGGGAAAGGTGAAGCCCAACTTAAATAAATAAAAAACATGATTCAGGATATGGAAGAAAAGTTATTCAGTGAAATATAGCATAATTCTTTTAAAATCTCAACTTCTGGAAATCAAGGACACAGACAAATGCAAAATGCACTTTTAAATCTTGACAATGGAATCAAACAAGCAGAAGAAAAAAATTCAGAACTCGAAGGTTTTCAGATTAACCCAATCTATCAAAGACAAAGTAATTTTAAAAATGAATAAAGCCTCCAAGAAGTTTGGGACTATGTTAAACATCCAAACCTAAGAATAATTGGTGTTCCAGAGGAAGAAGATAAACCTAAAAGTTTAGAAAATATACTTGACGGAATAATTGATGAAAACTTTCCCAGCCTTGCTAAAGATATGGACATCGAAATACAAGAAGCGTAAAGGACACTTGGGAAACTTATCATAAAAAATCATCACCTAGGTACATACTCATCAGGTTATCTAAAGTCAAGATGAAGGAAAGAATCTCAAGAGCTGGGAGGCAAAAGCATCAGATAACCTATAAAGGAAAACCTATCCGATTAACTGCAGATTTCTCAGCAAAAACACTACAAGCTAGAGGGGATTTGGGTTCTGTTTTTAGCCTCCTTAAAGAAAACAATTATCAACCATGAATTTTGTATACAGACAAACAAATGCTGAGAGAATTCACCACTACCAAGCCAGCACTACAAGAACTGCTAAAAGGAGCTCTGAATCTTGAAACAAATCTTTGAAATACAACAAAATAGAATCTCCTTAAAGTCTCACAAGACATCTATAACAATAACATAATGGAAAAAAAAAAAAAGTATTCAGGAAACAAATAGCACAATGAATAGAATAGCACCTCACATCTCAATACTAACATTCAATGTAAATGGCCTAAATCCTCCTGTTAAAAGATACAAAATGCCAGAATGGATAAGAATTCACCAATCAAGTGTCTGCTATCTTCAGGAGACTCGCGTAATGCATAAGGACTCACATACACATAAGGTAAAGGAGTGGAAAAGATGTTCCATGCAAATGAATACCAAAAGTGAGCAAAAGTAACTATTCTTATATTAGACAAACCAAATTTTAAAACAATGGCAACTGAAGAAAGACAAAGAGGGACATTATATAATGATAAAAGGACTAGTTCAACAGGAAAATATCACACTTCTAAATATATATGCACCTAACACTGAAGCTTCCAAATTTATGAAACAATTACTACTAGAATTAAGAAATGAGATAGACAGCAACACAATAATAGTTGGGGACTTTAATATTCCACTGAGAGCACTAGACAGGTCTTCAAGACAGAAAGTCAACAAAGAGACAATTGAGTACTGTCTCAGACCACAGTGGAATAAAATTGGAAATCAACTACAAAAGACATAATCAAAACCATGCAAATACATGGAAATTAAATAACCTGCTCCTGACTGATTTTTGGGTCAACAATGAAATCAAGATAGACACTTAACAATGCTTTGAACTGAACAATAATAGTGGCACAACATATCAAAATTTCTGGAATACAGTAAAAGTGGTGCTAAGAGGAAAGTTTATAGCATTAAATGCCTACATCAAAAAGTCTGAAAGAGCACAAATAGACAATCTAAGGTCACACATCACAGAAGTGGAGAACAAGAACAATCCAAACTAAAACCCAGCAGAAGAAAACAAATGACAGGAACAGAGCAGAACTAAATGAAATTGGAACAACAACAACAAAAAAAATAGTAAATCTCTACAAAAAGAAAGAGCTCTGTTCTCTTTTGTTTTTTTAAAAAATAGTCTACATCTACAATATTTATCATTTTAAACAAAAGTGGTTACCTAATGATATTAAAATAAAAAAAAACTCAATATTTTCATGAGAGCACTGTGAGGACAATATATTTATTCATACACCTAATATTCATGAATCATAGTATTTCAGGCACTGTTTAAAGTGTTTGGTGGTAACACATAACATGGAATTGTTGAATTACATTCACATTGCATTAGCTCAGCCAGTTTCAATCTTTATTAACAATTTCAAGAATATAGACAACCAAAAGACTCTCATGAACCAGAGAGAGACCTCTGAGACCTGTCTAGGGTCTCCGAGGATCTCTAGCATTCTCCAGACCCTTTTCTTGCATAGGACATACATATCTGGCTCAGATTAATAAATCAGTTTTTTTATGTGAAGTTTATGTAATTATTCATATTGTAGTGAGCATTTAAATGATGAGAAATATCCATTTATACCTCAAATCCTGTTTCGTTTTCATAACATTCTTCAAAGAATCATGTCTCATAGGATTTTTATTGATTTGATGTAAGGAATCCTGGAGTCAAAGCATCTTAGAAAAAGTATTCAATAGATAATTTCTTGCTTATAGCAAATATCGTTAGTCTATTTATCTATAATTTCAATTAAAAGGAGCTCACTTTCTCTGGAAAATAAAGGGAATGAGTGGATCACAGACTAGCTACTTTAACTCTGTCCTCATATAGGAATATAGCAATTAAAAGATAAGATTTAAATTATCCTCTACTGAGAAAAGACAGAAAATTAAAAAATGAAATAAATGGGTAGTTGCCAAATGAATATAGCCTTTTTTTTTTTTTTAATAAACCTGAGAACATAAATTGGTTGTGCCATGTAGAGTCTGGGATTGCAGTTTTAGAGAGAGTAGTCAGGAAAAGCCTAACTATAAAGGAGACATTTGAAGAAAATCCAAGGAAGTACAGGAAGGAGCCATGAAGGTATCTGAGAGAAAAGTATTCCACACAGAGGGACCAGTAAGTACAAACACTGTGAGTTAGGAGCATGCCTGGCTTTTCTATGGTGCAGAGAAAATACAAAGTGTCCTGCATGGAGAGAACAAGGGTAAGAAAAGCAAAATATAAGATCAGACAGAAAAAGAGAAATATTATATGGAGTCTAGGAAGAGTACAATAAATTTTTGCTTTTATGGTTTGATTGTTCTTGGCTTGTTGGCTAAGTTTTATTATTTTTAAAAATTCTCTTTGATTTTTTTTCTCATGGTCTTCTATTTTCTTCAGGTCACATCAAACCCCTCATTTTCCCAGTTTGTAGTTTGCTTAGGCTTTACTTCTGCATATGAATCCTTCCACAAATTATACCAAAAGTCACATGGGAGATAATTTTCTTCCTCTTTGGCTTGAAAGTTGTTGGCATTTGCATAGATAATTTATAAAGTTCATTTGATGCCAGGTGTGTCCTCCTCAGAACCAGATCCATTGAGGTTTCCATATCTCCAATTCAATCTGTGGTATTCTGCAACAGATTTCTTCAACAGCAACTTATAACTTCAAAAATAAATCTTCCCTTGCTGTGTGGTGAAGTGTAAAACATACTCTAATCCAGCTGAGAGGATATTTGATACTCCTGGGCTGCTGAAGAAATCAGTAAGAAGACTCTTTAGACTTATAGAGTATTCTTTTACATCAAAATCCTCACCAGCAAATATTATCATAGATTTTGTTTTCTCAGGGCATTTACTGTTCTTAATGTCTATTAATGAGACAGATTTCTCAATGCCTTATTCTATCATATCTAGCAAAAGATAGTCATACATATGATCTATTATTAGATTATTTGTTCATTTCTTGTTATGGGAGCCATATGTGAATAAGGAACAGTCTGACTTCTTTGAAGAATTCCAGTGATATCTGATTCTAGAATGGTCTTGTAATATTTTCTTTTGTACAAAAATCCACATAGATTTTTCAGTGCATACACATTTCTAAGTACTTATGTCACTGTTGCAGTTGCATTCTCCTCTTTAATCAACATGGTATTTTAAATATTTTCACTGAATTTCAGTTCTCTCTTCTCAAGGAATTTCTTGGTTCTTATTATTTTGGGCTTTACAACTTGATCCATGGCTACTGCAACCCACAACCCAAACCACGTAAAATGCCAAGTGTTTTTTGTTTGTTTGTTTGTTTTTAATATTCAATGAGACAAAAAAAAAAAAAAAAAAAAAAAAAAAAAGAGAAGTGACATGATATCTCCTACCCATTATAAGTGCCAGTGTCATTCTAGATCTTGTACTGAGAGTAAACTGTGCATTTCTGGGAGGGAAAGTAAGAGTGGAAGCAAGGAGACCAATTATAAAGGTATAGCAATATTTCTAAATAAGATCTGATAGAGTCTTGGACAAGAGTATTAGAGGTTGATGTGGTAAAAGCCCTAGTATGTTTTGAAGACAAGACAGAATGGAATTTTCATGTGAATTGCCCTCAGGGTCTGAGTGAAAGGAGAAAATCACAGATATAATCAAGGATTCTTACCAGATCAATGTGAAGAAAGGCGGAGACTATGGCTGGAGTAGTTTGGAGAGATGAGTGTACAACAATTTGGGGACATGTTAAGTTGGAGATGTCTATTAGAAATTCTAAACTAGATGCCACAGAAACAGACATTCAAATTTAGATTCCAGGGAAGAGAGTATGGCTGAGGATACAAGTTTTGGAATTTTCAGTGACATTTAAAGTCATGACTCTTTATTAGATCATCAAGGAAGTGACAGGAGACTGAAGAGAAAAGAACCAAGAGGTCAATTTTCCACTGAGAGACATGGGGGTAGAACAGGAGCCAGCCAAGTTAACCAAGAAAAAACAAATTGCAAAGTAGGAAGGAATCCAAGATACCACGGTGTTTTGGAATCCAAATCAAGGATGTGTTTTAAGGAGGAGGCAGTGATAACTGTAAAATGCTTTAGAGGACTCAGAAGAGAAATAAAAATTAAGCATTGAATTTACCATTGAATTATTGCTGTTGATAAAATATGTTGTGGTAGAGATGCTGAGACAAAATGTTTTATATTTTTCTTTAAGCACAATATATAAATTTGATAAATGTCTTTTTTACAATGGATATTGTTTGGAACTTATGCTTTTGTTTTGACATATATAGGTATTAATTATTTATTTATTCTTTGAGACCTACTATACATAAGATCCTCTCTTAGCTTGTGTAGAGAAATCAATCCATGAGATTGACAAAGTCCCTGAATTCATGGAGTTTACATTGTTTTGGATGTAATTAAACCAATACGTGCAAATATTAAGTATTTATGCATATATTTAACTGCCATGAAAAGATAAAATATAATGAAAGGATATAGTATGAGTTGGGTAAGTGACTGCTTTGTATGTTTTTCAGAAAGGCTTTTCTGAAACTATTAAATTTGTGTTGAGTTATGCAGTATAAGAAAGAAACAGCCTTATAAAAAGCTGTTGTATGGGGAGAGCATTCCAGTAAGAGTAAAGAGTTGCAAAGCCTCTGAAATTAAAGCCATCATAATAAAAATAGCCTGTAGTTACTCAGCACTAACTGTGAGCCAGACACTAAATATTTTAAATGTATTATTTGATTTAATCCTTGCAAGAAGTCTATAAAGTAGATAACATTACTATCTTTAAAGATTATAAATATGTTGCTAGAGAAATGCAGCTATGAAGCAATGAAACTCACATTCATAATTTGCATGCTTATAGACATTATGCTACTTCAAATATGTTTTGTTCAAGAAACAGATAAATAAACTATAGAGTGAAGAATCCAGGGCCCAGATCATATATACGGACTTAATGAGTGATGTAAGTTTGCTTTTTTATTATAATACTAGTCAGACATCGTTTTAATTATTATAGCTATGGAATGATATGACATACTTGTTTGCTTTTAAAGATCATTCCAACTGTTGTGTAGATAATAAAACATAGAAAATCAAGTTCTTGAAATTACTGAATTAAATTTCTCCCGTGGATGGGTAACAGTATACTCTCTGGGCAATGGTTTCTAAATGGGTGTATTTTCAATTTTATAAGTATTAAAAGTACATTATTAAATTACATTTATTTCTGCTTGGATTCATTTTTGATATACCACAATGAACATATATTTTAAGATTGCTAAAAAATAAACCAATTATTAATTCCCATAAAATATTTTCTGCAGAAGTTATTTTGTAGATGTATTCATATGATTTAAATTAAGTTTCATAAAATGCACATGCTTAAGCAGAATATACACACTATGTAGTAGAAATTTAAGAAAAATTTGCATCAAAGTTGTTTAACAAATATCAAATCTTTAGTATTCTGAGGGTTAGTCCTCAGGTCTAGTTGTCAGTTTTCTGAAATTGTCATGATATTCCTGATTCTTTATCAGACATACAACAAACCTCATTCCAGTCTGTCAATCCAACTGTTCTTATTGTGAAGATACCATTTTTTCTGTTAAAAATAATGTTTAAAAAACCCTTGTGTATTGAATAAATTTGGGATTAGAATAATTTCTTTTAAAAGATATGATAGTGAATACGAACATTAAGAGAATGCAATATTTCTTTTTAAGCTCTGTTCAAATTTCAGAACTGCAAATTATAATGTAAATTAAATAATTAGATATTTAAAATGTTAACTGCAAAATATCTTGGAAAAGAAGTAAACTAAATTTTCAAGTTATTATCAAAACATTAATATGCATAAAACTGAATGCACATAACTATGATAACTTTCACTCTGTTATTTGAAAGAAGGAAATATCAGTGTGGGTGGTGTATATTTCTCCTGTATTGTAGAGATCTTTGATGCAAATTTAATCCACACTAAACCTTCATAGTGCATAGTTGCTGTCCAAGGGAGGACCAGAACAACTATCAAAGCATAGCAACACTCTACCCCTGCCAAGAGGCTCATTTTTTGTGGAGGGTCAGACTGAAACAACATATGGAACATCCTAGGATGTTTTTGAAAATAATACAGTCCTTTGCTGGCAATTAATTAATAGAGGCAAAAAATCTGAGTGTAATACTAACAGAGACAGATCAGTCAAAAATTTAATGGGAACATCAGGAAATAAGCAGTCCAACAGAACCCAACTAAAACCATTGTTATTTCTGAAGCTCAGGATGATTATGTACATGGCCCAGGTCGCATCCACTGTGACGCTATCAGGTAGGGAACATTTAAGATTTATATAACTGGAAAACCACTGCTCAGTGAAATAAAAGAGGAGGCAAACAAATGGAAGAACATACCATGCTCATGGATAGGAAGAATCAATATTGTGAAAATGGCCATACTGCCCAAGGTAATTTGTAGATTCAATGCCATCCCCATTAAGCTACCAATGACTTTCTTCACAGAATTGGAACAAAACTGCTTTAAAGTTCATGTGGAACCCAAAAAGACCCTGCATTGCCAAGACAATCCTAAGCCAAAATAACAAAGCAGGAAGCATCACGCTACCTGACTTCAAAGTATACTATAAGGCTACAGTAACCAAAACAGCGTGGTACTGGTACCAAAACAGAGATATAGACCAGTGGAACAGAACAGAGCCCTCAGAAATAATACCACACAGCTATAGCCATCTGATCTTTGACAAACCTGACAAAAACAAGAAATGGGGAAAGGATTCCCTGTTTAATAAACGGTGCTGGGAAAATTGGCTAGCCGTAAGTAGAAAGCTGAAACTGGATCCTTTCCTTACTCCTTATATGAAAATTAATTCAAGATGGATTAGAGACTTAAATGTTAGACCTAAAACCATAAAAACCCTAGAAGAAAACCTAGGTAATACCATTCAGGACATAGGCATGGGCAAGGACTTCATGTCTAAAACACCAAAAGCAATGAC
>NW_016819131.1:132560-139330 GCF_001698545.2 Rhinopithecus bieti
TATATATATATATATATACAGATTTATTTACAGTGGCCCAAAAGTAGAATTAACCAAAACGCCCTTCAATTGAAGAATGGGTAAGGAAAATGCATAATAACCACATGACAAAATATTTTTGACATTAAAATAGATTGAAGTACTGATGCTACAAAATGGACCAATATTAAAGAAAAAGCTCTATGTCAAAGAAGCCAAGTGTAGAACATCACATATTATATCATTTTATTCACACAAAATATTCAGTATAGGCAAATCAATAAGTATAGTTAGATCAGTGGTTGCCTAAGGCTAGGGGTAGGAAATGAAGAGTGAATGCTAGTGGCTATAGGATCTCTTTATGAGTGATGAAAATGTACTAAGATTATTGTGATGTTTGCATAACTCTACAAATATGCTAAATACTGTTAAATTGTGCCCTTGAAATGGTAAATTATATGGTATATAAATTATTTCTCAATAAAAGTATTTCAAATTAAATTACAGTGTGTATGAAACCATCCATTAACCTCAGAGATAGTTATTACATCAACTTCTTACCCTGATAACTTATAAGAAAACTCTATAAATATTTTTAAAGTCTTATTTTATTTCTTGTCTCATACACTTTCATCTCTGACCTCCAAGTGTTTACCAACAGTGTCCTCAAATCTTTTTAACATTCACCAACCCTTTGGTTTCAAAGCCAATGCCACATTTTGTATGTTTTTGTTACATCGATCCCTACTTCCAAGTATTGCATTTCTGTCCACTTAGGTATTGTTGTACCTAAAATTTACCTAAAAATTTAATGACTTGAAACAAAACATTAATTTTGTTAGCTCTCATTGATTTTCTGAATCCAGGATTCAAAAAATGTTCACTTTTGTGGTTCCATCCTTGGGTGCTTATGTAGATTCAGCCAGACAATGACTGAGGCTGGCATATTGCTGGGGTTTGGATGCTGGATGAGTAAGTGGTTAGCCCAGCATCGCTTTTCTTCATGGAATGCTAATTTAGTGTTTCTAACAGCAGAGTGATACAATAGCCACTAGTATGTTTATGTGGCACGTGAAGCCTTTAAAACTTGGGTATCCCAGTATTTCAGCTGAAAAGACAAAAACTGCATCATTTTTCATGATCCACAACTGAAAATTATAGAGCATGCCTTCTGATACATTATTTTGGTCACAAAATATATTAAAACCCATTCAAATTTAAGGGGATGAGGATTATACAATATCTCATGATGAAGAGTAACAGGATACTAGAAATAGAAACATGTTAGAGGAGAGATAATGTTGCAGTCATCTTGGGAAAATGCAATCTGCCAAAGCATTATATTGAAAATTAAAGAAATGCATGTTCAAAGATATGCTAAATGTTAGCAAGAATAGTGTTATTTTGTGAAGTAATTCAAAGCATACAAATTGTTGAATATGAGAAAGATAATTTGAAATATAGCATTATATGTATACATGCTATAAAAATCACAGAAGTTTGATATTGGTGTTGAAATGAATAGATAGAAGGAATAAACAGAAATTATAAAAATTTGAAGAAATAGTAGTATGTAGTGTCAGTAACTACTGACACGAATTTAATGTTTTATAATAAACATGAGTTTGTAGTTCATTGTATACACAACCACATACAAACACAAAAAATAGACAGACAAACACGCACACACATATGTCAGTCTTGGAATTACTGGTTTTGAATATACCATGTTGGTACAAATGTCATAGAACCTACTGAAAATGATAAAATTAAGTTAGGCCATCTTTTCTATGCAGAAATAAGTTAATAAGGCTTAAGCATTACATATAAGCCATATATCCACGAAGACACTAAAATGAGAAAGATAAACATTTACAAAAATATAAGTTTATGTCCAAAATATAAATACAGTAAAACAAAATAAGCAAACAAGGATAATAATTTTATTTTAAAAGTTTTCAAATGTCTAAATGTTTTGTATTTTAAAATAATTCCAAATCAACTGTTAAAAACCAGAAATCCAAGAGCAATTCTACCAAGTATTATTATATCCACACAAGTTAGTCATTATTTGCCCTGTTATTTGCCCAGAATATCTGGTCTTTCTCACAAACATTCAACTTTTCAGTATTCTTAATTTCCATTTGTTTCATTTTAAATGATATATCACTGCACCTTTGCCCAGCTTTGTAATTGCTGGGTGAAGAAACATCCTTCTAAAGTCAAAATTTCAGGCTATAACAATTTATACAATATATTAGAACATTTAGACCATTTACATTTAATGGGATTATTGACATCACAGAGTGAATAGCTATTACCAGTAGCTTCTCTGACTTGACAAATAAGTTGCTTCAAAAGGAAGCTTAAAACATTATTATATTTCTATACAATGTTTAAAATCAGGTATTCAGAAAAAGATAAGACCTATTCACTTTCCAAAAATCTAAATTCAAAGTGACAAAAATTTTAAACCTTGACCAACAATTAAGTTTTAAAGTTACACACACACATACACACAGACAGAGAGAGAGAAAGAGAGAAGGAGAGGGAGAGAGAGTTAAATATATATATGTATGTATATACGCTTAATTATGTAAGGATATCAGAGGTTGCCAATGAATGTCAATAGAATGCACATAAACATTTCAACATTGTTGATTAGGGTTTTGTTAGTCATCAAGACACATAATTTACCATTTACATTGGCATTAAAATGCCTCCCCTTGACATCCTGTCACTCATGATGATGAAAAGAAAAAATACAACTACACTGGCAATCAACTAATGAGCAATAAAATGTAAAGACCATTTAAGAAAAAATATAAATATTCATAGCTTATTTAAATAGAAGACAAACATAGGGAGAGGCACCAAGCCCTGTATACAAAATTTCAAGTGTTTAAGTGAACTACATGTTAAAATATATGTATATATACGCACGTATGTATGTGTGTGTATAGATGTACATATATATACCTATATACATTATGTGTATCTGTTATTAGCAGGAGGTGATATTTCAGGTGAAGAGTATAATATAAAATTTATTACTATATTTTTGTATTTATTACTATATTTTAAAGTGCTTTATATGTATTACTATATTTTTATTATGCTTTATACATATTAAATATTTTAAATCTCATGATTACTTTATGCAAATCATATTTTATTTCTATTTCTATCTGAAACACACAAAAAAATGTTAAGTAATATGCAGTGTCACACAGTGTGTAGGGAGCAGAACCACTATTCCAAGCCAATTAGTCTGGCTCCACAGAACGTGCCCTTAGTCGGGATGCTGTACAACCTTTCTACATGTTCCATGAGGTTGTACATAGAGGAGAGGAGAAAGATAGAAAACAGTCTCAGAGAGGATATCATGTGTAATAGACAGTCTCAAAACACAGATACAAACCAAGAACCTCTGATAAGAAAGTTGAAGTTTTTAACCACATAACAGAAAAGAGGAAACAAAATAAAAACAGGAGTCCATGGAGTCTGAATTCCAGATTTGATTCATTGGATGTAACGGTAGAGCAGAATGAGGGAGGATAAATAGTAAGACCCATGTTTTAGTTTCTATATAAAGACTTACATTTGTGTGAAAAGATGAGAAAGTAAATAACTATTTGTAACATGTCTAATGCAAAGAAAACATGGCTCTGAGAAAAAAAAAAAAAGGACTCCATAGGTACTGACAAATTTTGATATCAATGAATGAATAAACTTTGCACCTTCAATAATATTATGTGGTGTCTGGAAATATAAAAAGGAAAGAAGGAAGGAATGAAGGAAAAAAAGAAAAAGAAAGGATGAAAGAATGGAGGGAAGGAAGGGAGCTCTATAACTTTTTGTTACATTAGATATCAATTATCAATCCCAGTGCACAGTTGAGGCTAGCTAGCTATTGACACCATCTTTCCAACAGATTAGTCTCTTTACTCTGTACATTTTACTTGTCTGTCACTTTTTACATGATGTTGCTTTAACCAAAAGCTTCTTTCTTTAACACCAACTCAAAGAGTATATGTACTTCATTGCCAAATCTATTCCACTCCCACATAAAACCTTTGACTCCAGGCCACATAGGTCTGGTATCCACTTGTTTCTACACCACCATAGTAAGCATGAGTTGAGTGCCTTTCATGGTTTAGGTGGTGTGATGGGGCTGGAAAGTAAGCAGAGCTCAAATGTATTTAGCACACTCATGATTCAGATTGAAAAATAATTAAGGAAATCAGTTAAACTTCAGTGCATTTTAGAGATTAACTGAATACAAAAGGAAGCATGTCAGAAAGTTCTCCAATTCATCAAGATAGATCCAGAGAAAGCTCTCCAAACTCAGCAGTGCCGGAACTGACAAATATTAAATGCATGAATATACAGAAGTGAGAAATTGCAGTATTCGGTTTGTAGATTTGATATAAGAATTGCATAGAAGACTGTACATAAGTAAGAAATTAGTATGACGAGAGTAAATGAGACAAAGTTTTGTGCACTAAGCTGCTCTGGGAATACACTCAGGAATTTTGAGCAGGGGAGTGTCCTGATCAAATTTGCTTTTTAGAAAGGTCATTTGAGAAGTACTGTAGAAAATAGATTATACAGTAGGTGGAAAAAAATAGTTTGAGACTTTTCCTGAGGAATCCCATGAGAAGTGGTGAGTCAGGCTGTGAGAGTAAAATGGGAGATAAGGATTTATGAGTTAATGAGTGACAAAACCTGCAACATTTATTGACATGATAGAGTGTGTAAATGCAGATATGTGGTGACTTCAAGATTCTGACTTAAGAATATGAATGAATTAGTCACTCAGATAGAGTATTCGAAAAATGTATTTTCATAGGAAGTGACAAAGAGTCTGATTTTGTGGCAAAATGAGTTTGAGATATTGATGGGATATCCGAAATCCTTGAGAGCAGGCACTTGATACATTTTGTTGATCACTGTGTTCCCAGGACTAAAAACTGTGCCTGTCATACAATATTAACTTAGTAAAAAATTGCTGAATAAATGAATGTTGAATGAAATAATTTTGAATAGATATATTTGCTAAAGACATTCAGTTCATCAGACGAAAGTTGGAAAACAGATGTGCTTGACCAACAATTGATTATCTAGTGGTGGAGGTATAGGACAAGGATAGAACCTTGAGAATAATATTTTAAGATGAAGCAGCAAAATCTAAAGAAAAGGAAGGTCCCAGAAGGTAGGGGAAAATCCAGGAGAACGTAGTGTTCAAGGAGAGGAGAAAAAAAAAAAAAAAAAAAAACAGAAAAGGAGCTTCCATGAAGAGCAAAAATTTTATAATAATTAGTTAATATTAGTTAAAGGAAAAAAAGGTGGCCTTTCTGTTTGCTAATATAGAAGAAATGTAGGAATTAAAAAAGAGCAGGTTTACGAGTTTTAGCAAGTTTGTTTGTTTGTATTGCAAAATCAACATAACACTATGTGATGTATGCTACTTAAAAACACATACGTCTTTTAAAAGATAATGCTCTAAGCTCAAGTAGGGCAGAGACAGTGTTTAATTTGGATTTGTATATATGTACATAAGTGTGTACGTGTGTGTGTTTGTGTGGTAACAGAAGGGACTTTGGAGTTAGAAAACCCTCAATCAAATTTCAATCTCTATGGCTTTCCAGCTGAGTAAACTTGGATAACTCTGAGCTTTCTTACTTAGCAAAACTGGCAAAAGAGTACAAACTCCTCGAGAAATATTAAGCAGTAAATAAATAACAAATATAAATCACCCAGAACAGTGTTTTAAACTTAGTAGATGCTGAATAAAGGGCAGTTGTTTTATTTCCAGTGTTTAGAACCTTCTTTGTTTTATACATTCAGTGAGAATAAAATTCAAATATGAATCTATTCTTTCACATATTTTGATTACCTAATTTAGTATTCTGGGAGGAAGAAGATGAGAAAAATAAGAAGCAGGACTGTGTATTATGAATCCTTTAAAATACAGTGCTGCCTGGGATTGTTAGCTACAGCCTTACCTAAAACATGAGTAAAGAGCTCATTCCTGAAAAGAATGTGAGCCTTCTGATAGGCAATTTTGAACATATTCAGAGTACAAGATTCAATGATACATGAGCAGATGAAAGTTCTTTCTCCTCTATTCTTTCTCTTTCCTCCATGAATTTATCTTGTTTCTCACCTGAATCTTTGCTCAATCTACCAGAGCTAACTGCCCCATCTTCCTACCTCTTGTGGTCAGAGTCTAAGATACCATTTTCTTTCCCTTTCTCAGGGAAGCATGATCGTGATGGTGGACCATGGCATTCCTCCATATAGAAAAGCTTGGGTCTTCCTATTTCTTCAGAATGAATCTCTTGTAAGGCAAGTACACAATTATTTTGTTCATATATATCTTGCAAGGATTACTGTATTAAAGTTCTTACCTTAACAGGGTTAGATGACCATTAATACCAGAGGAAAACAAAAATTATTCTGTCAGACTCACACCAAAAATGGAAAAAAATTTTTTGAGGGTCACAAAAATTATGACTTTAAAATATATCTGCTACAGTTTGGATAATCGTCCCCTCCAAATCTCATGTTAAAATGTGATTTCCCAGTCTGACCAACATGTAGAAATCCTGTCTCTACTAAAAATACAAAATTAGCCAGACGTGGTGGTGCACACCTGTAATCCCAGTTACTTGGGAGGCTAAGGCAGGAGAATTGCTTGAAAACCTGAGAGGTGGAGGTTGTGGTGAGCCAAGATCTTGCCATTGCACTCCAGCCTGAGCAACAAGTTCATCTGAAAAAAAAAAAAA
>NW_016819131.1:140980-143609 GCF_001698545.2 Rhinopithecus bieti
TATATATATATATATATATATGTATGTATATGTGTGTGTATATGTATGTATATATGTGTGTGTGTGTGTATATATATCCCCAGTGTTGGAAGTGTGACCTAATGAGAAGTGTTTGGGTCATGGGGTGGATCCCTCATAAGTAGATTAATGGTAGCAGAGAGATTAAGGAGTTGTCACTGTATTAGTTCACCAGAGAGAGTTGGTTGTTAAAAAGAGCCTGCTCTCTCTCTCTCTCTCTTTATCTCTCTCTCTCTCTTGTTCCTACTCTCTTGCTGTGTGATCTCCACAACACTGATGACCAGACCTTTTGCCTACCTTCCACCCTGAGTAGAAGCAACACAGATGGTCAATCTTGAGCTTTTCCACACATCAGAATCATGAGCCAAATACACCGTTTTTTTCTTTTTAAATTCCACAGCTTCATGTGTTCCTTTATAGCAACATTAAATGGACTAAGACAATCTCAGTCCCTACTACGAAACACAATTAAACAAATAATGATATAGAGTTAGCTTATATAAAATCACATCCAATGAACTATAATTCCACATAATGAGGCTTCTATGTAATTAAATTCTCTTCTCTAAACATCTATTCTGATCTGCCTTTTACAATCTGTATTGGTTTTTGCTGATCCCTATCTGAGTATTATCATTTTATTTTAACCCTGGTGGTTAGATGCGATATTCTTAAATTGAAATCATAATTTCTATTTGTATAAAAAATCTCCAGGGATCTGTTTATGAGATAGATCAAAGTTCACTTTAAATACAATTGTTTCAATTGCCTTTCTAAAACATTTCATTCCCTCTTTCACATTCTGCACAAGCCCTGCAGCTCGTTACATTATAACCCTGGAATACTCTCTCTGTGGATTTCTCACTAACTCTGCTTTCTGACCTAAACACTATGCCTTTATGACCTATATTCTTCCTTGATTCTTTTTTTTTTTTTTTTTTCAACACACTGAGGCAATGGGAAAGATTTTATTCTGCTTTCCAAGTATATGTTCCTGCTTAGGAGACAACCTAAAAATGAATTTGGCATTTGGGCAGAAATATGGAAAAATGAAATCTATTGCATAGCATTTTAAAGTTGCTCCTTAGGTTCCCAGTGATGAATGCATTCCTACTTGGCTATCTTTAACACAATATTGAATTTAGTGTGTAGAAAACAACTGATAAACTATTTTTAACACAGGCCAGCTTAGAATATTTTAAAATAAATAAAATGTACAAAATAACCTAAAATTTAAAACTTACAGAATATATTTTATGTTAAGTATTTTTATGGTTAAAATGTGTAATTGTTGCAGCTGGTTTAAAAAGATGCTTTGAAAGTGACTTCTAACAAGTTACCATACAATGCATAAAACATAATTTAACCTTGTTAAAGCATGAGCAAAAATATATTTGGTGTTAATTAATCACCACTTAGAGATGGAAGTAACATGTCACCACACTATGGTGTTACGCCCATAAGTATTCTAACATTCCAACATGAAATTTTAACACTGAACTTTGATGACTCTTTATTTCTTCCATCTGTTTTCCTGCTTGGTTAATATTGTTTTTATTTCCTCTACTTTGTTTGTGTTTGTACTCCTGAAAATTGTAATTGTTTACTTAGTTTGTAAGTTATTTAATTGAAGTAAAGCCTAACTTCATCTATAATGAAACTACTAAAAATAGATGTGTTTAGGTGATATAAAATTTGATTCTGAACAAAGCAAGCTTGTTGCCAGTCACAGCAATCTGGCACCCAATAATCTCTGCAAGTTGCACATTTAATTAGAGTGAAAACTCATTAAAGTATCTGGGAATATGAAGATGATGCTATGATTCTAAATAGCTGTGGATAGTCCTTTGAAGAACAGTTGGCTGAGACTGCCAGCACCTGTCTCAACTGGGGCTATCATACCCAAAGATACAAATATACAGAAACATACTTATTTGATACATAATCACTTAAAAATCATATGTAAATGTACATTTACAATACTAAGCCTCCCTCAGAACAACATGTTAGATAAATGAATATACCGAACAATGTATATTTTAGTTGTGATACTACTTCTATAAGTAAATTATACTGATAATCAAAAGTTGTTTTGAAATTATCCTTAGTGTTGTAAATTAAGAATGATATTATTGTCAAACTATTCAATTTTCATATGGAAAATCCTTAGAGAGTAGCATGAGAAGTAACATTATAATCTAATCATTATGATGATTTTAAAATAGATAAAACAAATTAAATATGAAAATAAAATTTTAAGGATTTTTCATCAAAATTCGCAAAATTAATCACAAACAAAATCCAACATACCTGTGGGGAGCATAAAACAGTTTGTTTTGTATGTAAAAATAACTATTTTCTTATAAGTTGACTCTCTACAAATTTACATCATTATTCTGAGATGCTTTGAGAGAAATATAAATGCCAAATATTTGCTCAGAAAATAAATACATTGATTGACACAACAATTTTATAAAATGTAAATATATGTATTTTTCCACTATTATACCAATTTGAAGATATGAAGAATATGGAATTTTAAGGTGAAGGCTGGGAAGGAACAAAGTGTGTCTTCCACATACATTTTTTTTTTTAATAACAAAAACCAGAA
>NW_016819131.1:143894-174502 GCF_001698545.2 Rhinopithecus bieti
ACAGCTCTTATCTGAATGATTGTCATTTTTATACTCTCATAACTGGAGTAAAAATATTTTCCTTTTTTAAATAATTCAAAATCAAATTAAGAAGCAACATTTTTAGTTCCTATTTTAGATATTCAGAAAAGTGTAAATGAAACTCAGGAATTTCAAGCTGTATATCTTAATCTTTTACAGCTAATAAAAGCCAGAGTTAAACTCATGGATATCTTCCTCAGAATCAAGGATAATTTCTCTAATACATAATGTCTCCATAATAATTATTGATTTAAAATATGAGGCAGCATATGGAATGAATGTTACTACCTTCTGACATCTAGACTGTACCTGGGTCTCTGTTGTCAAATGTGTTGCTGATCATTCTGGGAATGGCATGTGATGAAAACGTATTTTGTTGCTACCAATTGTCCTTGATGCTCATGTTTGAAAAATACCATTTTTAATGAAAATTCCCTTGGAGAGAACTTGAGATTTTCAAAACTCACCAAAACAAAAAGAAAAAATTTCCCTATCCCTAGCTACCTATAATTTATTTTAAATTTATTTATTCCATATTTTAATGTATTTTGAAAGTGTAGGGAGATGCAGCAATGGGCTTCCTGCACTTTTGAAGTTCAGATAACTTTTAGATCATATCTGGGTGACCTGGTTCTCTGAACTCCTGGTGACCATTAATAACCATAGCGAAACTGAGAGCAAGCTCGGCTGCAAATGTCCAATTCAAGACACTTGGAGAGTATTGTGTTTAAATCCTAGCTAGTAGCCTCTTCTAGCCATCAATGCCCAAGAATATGAAGCATACTTTTAAAATGAGTTACACCACAAGGATTAGAAAAAAATGAATACATCTCTGTAGACATTGCCCTCTACACTCCAACAAATGTACATATTTATAACCTTACAGAAAGAGATATTTTTCAATTCCCTTATTTAAAAGAATAAAATACCACTGATAAAATTGTAATGGGCAGAAAACGTTAATGAATACCTACTAATTCATGCTGTAATCTCTTTTGTTTTCTCAAACTTTCTTACATCTGTCATTTGGCTTAATTACAATTAGTTTCTATTTGTCTTTGTTATTCAAATAACTCACATTTTATATGACCTCACCTAAGTTGTTAACTTTAATGTCTTATATACTGGGGATATATTCCAAGTAGTATGAAATTCTGAATCTACAATTCTAATTGTAAACAATAAACATTTAAATTATTTTTTAATTATTTAAAAAAATGTTATAGGTAGGAATATGATATTGCAAATTTAAGAAATAGAGCAGATGAAGTGCAAAAATTTTAATCATTATTTGGAAATACTGTATTCATATTCAACAATGATAAAACAATTAGGGCATTTATTTGGGATTAGAATAACATTTGGCCAGTATTCCTCACTGTAGTGTCACTTAACATACCATAAAGGAAAATAATAAAAATCTCAAAAAACTCTAAAGAGACACAATGCAAACCCTTGGAGAAATTTTCACTTAGAGTAAGGTCAATGTGGCATCTTTAAAAAACAGACAATTAGTAGCTCATTTTGTCCTATCTGAAAGTGAGAACTTCTGGATCTGTAAGTTCTGGTGTTCCATTTGGTCTGTGTCTTGTTTCAGAAACACAAAACATCTGAAAATCAAAACATCCTCAGTGATGCTATTACTAATGTGCTCAACTCCCATTGCATCAGTCCCTAACTCTTTAATACCTATTTCTTGATTTATTCACTGAGAAACTGTAAATCTTAGAAAATAACTTGAATACAATTATTTTTCTTCTTTCATTTTAAAATTTAATTTAATTTATTTATTTGAGACAGGGTCTATCTCTCTGTCCCCTAGGCTGGAGTGCAATCACAGGATCGTGACTCACTGCCGTCTGGAACTCCTGGGCTCAAGTGATCCTTCCAACCTCAGCTTCTGAAGTAGCTAGGACTACAGGCATGTGCCATCATACCTGACTTAGAACTATTTTTCTGCGTTACTCTGATAAATGTGATACTCTCAAGTAGAGTAAATTCAGTGATGATAAAGACAAGAAGAGCCCTGTCAAAGGTCAAATTTACAGCTTGAACAATGTCACTGCTAAGTATTTGAATTATGACAACAATAAAATCAGATATAAAGGTTAGAAAAGAGTCACATGTATTCAATATAAGGATGCATATGCAAAATACAAATGTATTATGATTATAATCAAAACAGTTGCCTTTGTCTCACCACTAGTTACAGAAAATCAGGGTTGTCAGGGCAGTATTTTGTATCTATTTTGTTTTAATTCATGTGGTTATTATCACCTTTTCATATAGAACAGTGTCATATATTATGCAACATATGCATATTAGAGTTTCTAATGTGACAGATGTGAATTTAGCTCACATTATTACCCATCATCACAAAGACATCTCTATGATCCCTTTCCCTCACTGTTATGCTATTTTTCTCTTATCTATAAAGTCCTGACTCTTTAGCATCATTATAAGAAGTGATTATTTGAAATGAGGAAGTAATGGGAAACTTTTCTTAGAATGTCTTTGACTCTGTTTATCCATAAATTCCTTGACTTTAGTGAATGTGGCGGGCACTTTCTTGCACATTTTCATAATCTCCAGATTTGATTGCTGTGGCTGAGGACTCTTTTTTTTTTAATTCTTTTTTAGACAGTCTGGAGTGCAGTGGTGCAATCTCAGCTCACTGCAAGCTCTGCCTCCCAGGTTCACGCCATTCTCCTGCCTCAGCCTCCCGAGTAGCTGGACCTACAGGCGCCTGCCACCACACCTGGCTAGTTTTTTGTATTTTTATTTTTTATTTTAGTAGAGATGGGGTTTCACCGTGTTAACCAGAATGGTCTCGATCTCGTGATCTGCCTGCCTCAGCCTCCCAAAATGCTGGGAATACAGGTGTGAATCACTGCTCCTGGCTGGCTGAGGACTCTTTAAAGGATCTTACTGACCTCTTTGGTGGTCATTTTGAGTTTAACAGCACAATAAAAGACCAGCTTACTATCTTTCATCATGTGAGATTTTTGTACTATACTCTAATGGTGCTGGTAATTCATCTTCATATGCCAGCAATAGTAAAGACAAAAAGATTTGGGAATAATCTGGATATAGCATAATTACTCAAGGTAAATGTCCACATAATGCTATAGTCCTTTCTGTGAGTTGCTTTTCTAAAAACAGACTATTGTTTAAAGCAATTATAGGTTCACAAAAAAATTAAAGAGAAGGTACAGAGATTCCACATATACCTCCTGCCCACACATCTGCAAAGCCTCTTCTATTAATATCACCCACAAGAGAGGTACATTTGTTACAATTTATAATTCTATATTGATACATCATTATCACCCGAGGTTCATACTATACATTAAGGTCCACTCTTGGAACTCTATAATCTATGGGTTTAAACAAATGTGTAATGACATGTATCTGCCATTGTAGTATTGCACAGAATAGTTTTACTGCCCTACAAATCTTCTGTGCTTCTCCTATTCATCCCTCCCTTTCTCAATCCTTGTCAACCACTGATTATTTTATTGTCTCCTCATATTTTCCTTTTCCAGAATGTCATATAGCTAGAATTATACACTATGTAGCCTATTAAGATTCTCTTGCTTTACTTAGTAATATGCACTTCAAGTTTCTTCCACATTTCTCCATGGCTTAATAGCTAGTTTTTTTACAGCATTAAATAATATTTAATTCCCCTTTATTTTTCTGAACTTTATAGAATATTTCTCACATTTATTTTTTTGTCATTTTAATGTGGCTTTTTCTAGCTAAAACTTTTCATTTTGTCTTGAGAATCCTTCACTGAAAATTTATTATGGCAATAATATATGAAAATTTTACACATTCTTTCTTATTCCTATTATTCTTAATTTATGCATTTTCTCTTAATTTTATATTGTGAATAAATATCTTCTCAGGTATTTCTAAAAATTATCTATTGTCAATTATAACTGTAATTTATATCTTGTAAATTAATTTACTGAGACCTAGGATTTTATGTGTGTGTGTGTGCATGACGTTTGAATCTGTGTGTGTTGGTGTGGAGGGTGTGTATTACTCTTTTATGATACAGGCTTTGACTAAGGAGTTTTGAAGAATGTGCAGGCCTAGTCAAGTTAGGGAAAATGACCTTGGGTCTGGCCTGCCTCTCTTCCTTCATCAACCCTTGGAAATCATAGGAAATCATAATAAGATGTATCTTTCTTGATTTTTTTGCTAATCCCTGCACGCATGAGTTTGCATGAAGACTTGAGGTTAGGTGACACTCATGTACCTTGCCTCTTGTGTGCAGCAGGCTTACACATCTGGCATGGGTAAGAAAGGAGGAAGTAAAGACGTATGTGGATAGCTGCTAGAATTCCTGATGAGATGAAAATTATATTCATGCTATATTTCCTATTTTGTGTCCCTAAGGTAATAATGCAGAATTAAATTAAAGCGGGTCTGTTTTTCTATTTTTTTCCATTAGCATCACAAGTGGCAATGCACAAATTTTATGGAAATATTTAATGAGCCTTAAGTTTTAATTCAGGCTTAGGCATGAAGCTATAGGTATTGTGTGTATATGTGCACGGCTTAAGTTTTAATTTTTGATGAGTAAGTTGTAAAACAGACTTGAATGTTTTGTTTTCCTACATTTAAGAATGTGCAACATAGTAGTCCATAAACTATTAACAAAATACCTCAGGAGAAGTAACGAATTGAATAAAGTTTGTAACCTAGTTTTTTTCCATCCAGATACCAAATTATTGGACCTGATGCACATGAGAACACTGAAGGATAAGCAGTGAAAAAACTGTGCAGACTTCAGCAGATTGTCATGTTTTCTGTCTTCTCTTGTTCTGTACGGGCATCTTTCCCTGTATCTGCCACTTTACTATATTTTTGCAGAGATTATTGACAATTGTCTCAGCTGTATCTTTTTCTCCTCATATTTTAGCTGCTACTTTTCTCATTTTACCCTACCATCCTTAATGTTTTCCAGAAACTTTGAAATTATTTCATTTTGCCAGTCCTGTCTAATTATCATATTTATAGTAAGTTCATGATTTTAAAAATTCCCTGCTGTTATTCAATAGAGTCTCAGGGGAAACAGGAGATAAAATACAGCTCAGGTTACCATATAGAATTGAGATTAATTGTTTGGTTGGATCAGATACCTCTGTGAGGATATTAGTATGCATTTAGATATAAGGCCTACAAACTCAGCAGAGTTCTGGTCTGTGGAGCTGGATAATCCTGAGATCACACACAGGCATTTTATTTAAAAATCAAAACAGATATAATTAGATGCAGCTATCCAGGTGGCATTTAAATTTTAAAAAATTTAAAAATTGGAATAATTTCACTTAAAAATTATGCTACCTAATTGAAAGAGAAGTTACAACAGCAAATTCTCTTGACATGTCACCTATTAGATAATTTTGCAAATTATCTAATATTTATCTATGGTACTTCCACCATCTACAAGAAAGTGAGTGGTGCCCACACTAGAGTGTTTCATGGGTTCCACAAGTACTTTCAATTAATTAATTTTCCATAAAGATTCATAGGACATAGCAGCAAGTTATACACATGGCTAGAATTTATTATAGAAGGATTAAAAGCAAAAAATAAAAAAGTAAAAGCAACAAGTAAAACATACATATATGGCAAAGTCCAGAGTCATCAAAAACAGATTTACAAATCCTTTACTCATAGAGTACCATAGGATGCACTTTCTCTCTAGCAGTAAACTATAGGAACCCATGAGAGAAGTATCTTTCCACCGAATTCTGCTTAGTTCTCCAGGCCTGGGTAATTAATGATCATAAGAATTGATCATGTAGGCACATTCCTGCTAACAGCCATGATAACTGATACCCAAGATCTAGTACAGGGCCCAGATCTATATTATAAATCCTGGTAAACACTTACAGATATATTTACAACATAACCTAATAGTACAGTGTGCCCTGTTTTTCCAGGTATATAAAGCAACATCATCTGTCAGTGACATAAAGAACTATACAAAGACCACATTCCCAAGGGCTGACCAAAGATCAATTGTAGTTCCAGGACCCTTCAGAGATATACAAGTGTTGAGTAACCCAACCCACTGTGTTAACACTTCCCTTTATGGAGTGACCATACGATGTCTCATCCAAACCAGGATTCTCCTGAGAGTTTAAAAGCCTTATTATTAACACTCGGTATAAGACCATAAGCCAGCACCATATCATGTTCATTCAATGTGTTTTCTACAAAGAATAGAAAGTGTGAATTATATGATTTAAGAAACCAGATGGTTTACCCTAAATTTTTAACCTCTCCTCACGCATTTCATCCCCAAGCAAGCATGGGAAACAAATGGCAATATTTGCAGTGCTGGGAAATGGAACCAATATGAAGGAAAACCAAGCTAAAACATGAAAGAAATTATACATAGAACAAAAGATCTAGTAGGTAGATGCAATTTCCAGTCAGACAGAAAGATTAGTATTTAAGCTAACAGCGAAGAAAACAATGTTTCTTTAGGAAAAATAATGCAGATCTGAATCACTAGGAATCAAAACACAAGAAATGAGGCTGATGCCCATTCAATTGACTAGAGGGGCTTGTGGTTGAGGCTCTTAGACTTCTCTCAACTGGTCTTGGAGGAAGAAACCCAGCATCTGACAAACTATCTCATTTCTGATGTCTGAAACTTTATCCATCCTTATTTTATGTCATTAAGGTTAAAACATGTGAATATATTGTAGGTACAAAATTACTAATCCTGTTTATATTAAAAGTTGTTTATTTGATCCTATCTCATATAACAACTATCAGAGAAGTTCAACATATGAAGAAAAGGACAAAGTAAGTTCTTAAATAAAATAACTTACTTTTGTTTCTGCGAGAAGAAGCTTAAAGCTAAGACACTCCTCAGGGAAGGTAGGGTGGAACATTTAGACGGAATCTGTGAGAAGTCATTGTACTCTATTTGTGCCAGCAACAGATTAACAAATAATCAACGAATACGTATTGGACAGTAATAAAAAATAAAAAGAAAAGCAAGTAAAAGGGCAGAGAAGTAGGGTGGTAGTACTTTTGACAGGTGACCAGGGAACCCTCTATAAGTATCAGAGAATAGGTAAAACAAAGATTTAGCACACAAACTGGAGAAAGTCTTAGTGATATCTAGAAAAGAGAGTTTCACATTGAAGAATCACCAGTTCACTAGCCCTAGCTTAATTCAATATTATAGAAAAGAAAGAATTAAGTTTGTCTGGTACAGGAGTGGAAAATTGTGAGAAAGATATTGAAAAAAGAACCAAATGCTACTTACATTTTAGATGTTTTGGGAAGTAATCACACCACAGGTGTGACAGAGTATTACTTTAGCTTGAAAAGGATGATTATTAAGGGCTGGATTTGTTACCCCAAAACTTGTATGTTGAAGCCCTAAATCTCAGTAATTCCAAAAGTGACTGCTTTGGGAAATGAGGCATTTAAGGGGCTAATGAAGGTAAAATGAGGTCATATAAGTTGGCTCTAATCCAATCTGAATGGTGGAGAGGAAATGGTAAGTGGTAAGAGGTATTTAGATACAGATAAAAATATGAACATATGTATTTATTATATATAATATGTATATATATAATTTCCTTTTATATATATGAGGAAATTATAGCCATGAGGATTCTCTGACAAGGCAAATATGGGGTGTGACAAGTTTAGGCTTCGAAGAAGGATAATCTAAAGATATTTGATCAGGATGCTTTATTTTATTCCATGTTGAAATAAATATTATTTTCTGGTCCAAATGTGTTTTAACAAGAACTAGCTTTGTTCATTGGTTTGTTTTCAATAAACCTCTTTCAGTAATAGAAGTATGCATTATACATTTATGCATTAAAATAGGAACCAAATACCTTAATATTAGATTTAGTTAATCTCACCACTTCACGGTGAAATTATTAAACAGCCTAATTGGAAATATATCCATGAGTGACAGTATGGCAAGGATCTTTTCAGTTTTGAAAAGTTTGGATGAATTCCAGAGATCAATGTAGAAATTAATTGCTTACGAGTTCTGGCACAAGTCTTCTCATCAGCACTGATTTTTTGAGCAGCTATCGGAACAGGGCACTGCTTGCCAAAGTGAGGAGCCTGACAGTTTTGCAATTAGAGAGGACTGGGGGATGATACGTTGGTCTTAGGAGTCAATATGCACAGTGTACAAATTACATGCAAAGGCAAATTAACCATCATGTTTTAAAAATAATCATTTAATATTTCGTTACTTAAATTTCTATCATTCATTTTTTTCCCATAAGCGACTTAAGTATTTCTGAGCTTAATTTTTCTGTATGTGTTTTCACAATATTGTTCGTGTAATTTAATTATTCCAGGGATTATGGAAAATTGATTATTTATGAAAATAAGGCACCTGGTGGCATAAATAACGTCTGCAGAATTGAGTAATTTATTACACCTAAGGCATTGCATGTGGTGAGATTTAACTCAAAGTGATAATGGAAAACATCACCCTATTCTCTGCAGGTTTTAAAAATTCTCTGTGCTATCAAGGAACAAAGATAGATAGTTTGTGTATAATAAATTAGATTTAAATTATTTATGAAATGTAAACTTTATTCTTTCATTATTCCATATGAACTTACAATTTGCCACTCATCTTCTTGACTATACAGCCAAATGACATCTGTAATATGCAAATATTATTTTCTAAATACTTGTATTCATTTGGTGTATGTTCTCTTATACACACACAGAAACACACTCCAGTTTTCAGTCTTAGCTCTGATATGCATTAGTGCATATGTATTTTTTGGGAACTCAGGTCAGTTTTTATTTTGAATCATCTTTTCATCAAGGTAGGCAAAAGTTCATCTTAGTTCATGTGCAACTTATCTCCATTTTCAGAAGTGAAGATTTCCAGAGTTGAGTGAAAACGGTGGGAGGCCATTATACTAGTAGTAGGAAACACATGTAGCCCTGACATCATTTGTCTACATGAATGTCAACCAACTTGTTGAGATGCCGCATTACATCTGTTTGTTTCCAATTTGTAAATGTGAGCATGTTCTTCTCTACTGTCTCTAAAGACTCAGGCCCAGCCACTCTTTGTAGTCATCCCAGGCTGTAGCTCAGAATCATTCTGCAATTTTCATTGTGCTGGGATAATAGCTCTCAAAGAACCTCTGTATACCCCAGAGTGACTGAATCCATACCTGATACTTTTTAATAAGCCTTACTGGATACCTATAAAAAGCAGGGCACAGGATTTCTCTCTCTTTCACCACACAGGCTACAGGCCCTAAACTGGAACACTGTTTTATCATTTGCCCCTTCTTTAGCCTAAATCCAGGAAACATATTTCTAGTCTTCAGAGGAAGTCTTTGTACTTGACAGATCCCCTGTTATAATCCCTGAATACCTGTCAACAATTTTCTCTATGACTAGATTTTCAAATTGTCTAATGTCATGGAATGTAAACGTTTAAAAAAAAAAAAAGATGCATTTTTAAAAGGTTCAATTGTGTTTAGTTATATACTTCCCCTGGGAAAATCGGCACTGAAAGTACTAAATTATTGAATCCTAATAGAATTGAGGAGAGAATTTTAAATCATTAGAGAATTGGGGTGAAAAAAGTGAAAAGAAAAATGGAAAAAAGAAATAAAGAACACAAATTTATATCTCTCAAAATTAAAATTAAAATTAAAATTATATATTTGCAATGTAAAATGTTGTTCATTCTTTAACACTACCAACAGTGCATAGGTTTATGATATTTTAAACATGTACAAGCACTTACAAGGAGACTATTTTCTTGATTTGGACTGTAGTTCCCAAACTGAAAGCAAATAATAAATTATTGGTTTCAAGTAGTACTGCATCATAAAGACAGATAAGAGATCACCTCTGCAGGATATACTAAACAGATATTAAAGGGTGTTCTCACAAACAGCATATCATTACCCCAGTGTTCCTTTTTTTTTTTTTTTTTTTTGATAGAGTTTTGCTCTTGTTGCCAAGGCTGGAGTGCAATGGTGCAATCTGGGCTCACTGCGACACCCACCTCCCGGGTTCAAGCGATTCTCCTGCCTCAGTCTTCCGAATAGCTGGGATTACAGGGATTCACCATCACGCCTGGCTAATTTTGATCTTTAGTAAAGATGGGGTTTTTCAATGTTGAACTCCCAACCTCAGGTGATCCACCCTCTTTGGCCTTCCAAAGTGCTGGGATTACAGGCATGAACCGTGGCATCTGGCCCATTACCTCCATGCTTTTAAATAAAAAGTAACCACTAAGGAGATTAAATAGACTATTACTTTTGAAGATGTATGTAAATGAATACACATATGTTTGTGTATGTATTTACATATATATATATATATATACATATATGAATATGTAGATCCAGGTGTATGTGAATTATTTATGGGACCGAGAAAAGTTTTTATTGTAAAGAGAGGTGATGATTTACCTTGTACTTTCTTTCTCAACTCTAACTCATGAGGAATGAGAAGAAGCATTTTTATCATATCAAGGCAGTTGAGGGTCTTCAAAATAAACACTGAAAGGATTTGCTCTGAGGTCATGGAACTCAGGGAATACTGGCTCCATCTACACAAGTCAAAGGTGAGCAATAATGACTAGAGTCGCTACTGTGGGCAGCAGAGCAGGGATAGCTGACACCCGCAGAAACTGATGGGGTAAGGATACCTATAACTCTCCTGTGAACCTGGCACAATGGAGTTAGACTGACCCATCGCTGTCCAATAGTTATGCCTGAAGAGTCCAGGATATGCAAACAGAGGACCAACCAGGGGTTGTAGGAAAAAATGGCCTATCAGAAGGAAAATTTCTTACTTGACAGTGTGAACTGCTGACATGCACAACAAACAATTTTTTTAGGAAACCCACATAAGCACCACCTAAGGGAAAGCTCAAGAAGTTTTGAATCTACCAAATATAGATTACTACATGACCCAATTACATGAAACCAATCATCTGAAAACCTTCCCTATATCTTCATTGACCTCCTGAAACTTGCCCTGTCATACCAAAGGGGATAAAACAGCAAATAAGGAGAGAAAATGGGGAACCAGAAAGTGAAAGAAAAACATGTCTTTTGGGGATTATATTCAGGAGGAGTGTATGAAAAGACTGTAGGTGAAATAAAATTGTCTTATCGTATAGAATCTAATTCATTCAAAATATGTTAAACATAAGTATTATAAATGTGATGCTTATTTTACTGAAGAACATGCATAATCCCGGACTTATAAAACTTTGTATTAAAGAATGTAATAAAATTTCATTTAAAAGTAACCTGAGTGTCAATTTCCCCTTTCTTTAGTGTATTAGGCCAAAAGGAATTTATCTTAATCATTTCCGAGGGCAGTTCTAGGACGTAGCTTTTTTTCTGTGCCATTCTCGTCTCCATTGCTTTCACTCTGCAGCTTTTGTCATGGCTGAAAATAGCAAAAGACTTGTATTATATTTTCAGTGCCGGCCTTGCCATTTTAACTGAAGCAGAGGCATGAATGTTGGGTAGCCCATCATTTATGTTAATGCTTTGCATATTTTTACCCCTAATTCTATTATTCAAGACTTTTCTTGGTGTACCAGATTTTACTAAATATTTGAGGAGATGGATTAATTTTATTATGCAATAGGACAAATAATCTACAGTGAATATGTCTCTAATAGTAATAAAAAGTTGGTTGTCAACTTTTCCGAAAGAAATTTCATGTTCACTAGCTTTCTACATCACTACCTAGTTTGTCTTTTCACTTTTGAATTTGCATTGTCTTTTCTCTCTTTTCTGTTAATTCCTATTTCAAAAAAAAGTATCATGTGCAGAGAAATTTACTTATGACCTTAAACTGTATCAAGTCTTTACTCTCAGCCAACTAATTTATTTTTATGAAATATTATTCATGAAATAATTTCTCAGTATATATGTATATGTAATGTTAATATAGATAAAACTATAAAACAAAAGACAAATTTTCATTTATCTTATATCAATAATTCTCTTTTTTACCTCTTTATTAAATCCCACCTTCTCTGACCTTTACCAGCAGCAGTTATTCTATATACAATAGAAATTATAATTAGTACAGATAATTTTTTTTTTTTTAAACATGGTCTTTAGCAATTCTAACATTGTCAAATGCCCATTATAGGATTGGTCAGAATTCTAACATGAAACAGATGGTGACTAAAAATGCATAAATGAAGAGTTTAATACAATGCTATTTATAAAAGTAAAGAAAAGGTTAAGGAAACCTAACACAGGATAGTGAATTGTAAAGTGCTAGCAAGAGAGGTCATTCCTTACCATCCCTAGGCTGGTAGGAAATGGGGAACTAGTGCTTATCAAATCTGATTGCTGTGGCTATTTTTTTAAAATGTGGTGAGCAATCACTGTCAAAGTACAGCCAAACAGATTCATGTGAGCCAGGATGGTAAATCCCGTGGCTTCTCTCTCTAACTGTCCTTCAACGCCTTTCAGTTACTTCCGCTGGACAAACCCTTCTGGAAGGTGATCTAGGGGCTTTTTAGATGTCAGTTGTTATCACCTAGAAGTAAGCTTTTCCATGCTTGTAGAAGGATAGAGTAGGTGGAAATATGAATGTGGAGGGACAATTACAGACTAACTTTCATAATCTTTTCACCATTTTGTCTTTAACACTGACTCAGATGTTTCATTTGAATGAAAGACTCAGGTAAGGTAGGAGAGCAATTAAATTGACAAATACACGTAAAAGATGGTTGCTTTTATGTAACTAGCCATTAGGCCTAGGCAAAAAAAAAAAAAAAAAAAAAAAAAAAAAAAAAAAATCTTTCTTGTACGACTCACTCTAGTTCTTCTTAACCTCTATAGGTATATCAGCTGGTTGGACATTTTTATGTAGAGAGTTATATAAATCTTCATTCCCATGGGCCCAAGTTTTCTGTGTTCCTGTCCCGATAGGTTGACCTCATGGTATGGAAAAGCTAGAATGCAGTTTAGAGACTCTCTTCACTTTGTGATATGATGATATAGCTGTTCTTGACACTATTATGGAGGAGCAGCTCAATTTCCTTTTAGTAATCAAGATAAATCACCTTAGACAGTACATTAACTTCTGTCTACCTATTGGGTCAGTATCATAGAAGGCTTGAATGAGAGGGAAACTTCCTTACCTTCTCTTAATGCAACAGCTGGGTTCCCTGGTGAAAGCATTTCTCCTTAGGTACCAGGACAGAAGAACATAATGACTCTAGGACAACAGAAATAGAATATAACAATTTTATAAGTGGATGATTAGGTATGATAGTGGGGGAGGTTATTCTCACTCACCCTCATGCATCCCAGTCCTTTGCTTTCTCTCTATGGAGGAGATTATACCGAATGACCCTGGGTTGAAGGTGAGGGTAACTATATTTTTGAGTTATCCCCAAACAATACCGGTTCATAGCTTTTATCTCACCATCATTTTGAATATGTTTTTTCCTTTCCCTCTTGAAGGTATACTAGCTTACGTGATAAGTTATATGATGACTTTAAAAAAATAAACAATAAATGCTATAGAACAACTTCCTGTGCTTGCAGGAAATATTTTGACCTACTGCCATCTTAACTGATTATACAATAAGCCATTTTACAATTTTACCAGGTTTGCCACTTCTAGGTAATCAAAAACATTTAAAGACCAGAGAATTCTTAAATAAGAGTCCATGAGCCCACTTTCTTGATCTGGTTGACGACTATGTTTCTGAGATACCAAGGAGATGAGTAAAACATTTCTACTAAAAGTGCCTCCTGCTCACAAGCACTGGTTACTAAACAACTAATTACCAGCCTAGAACTAGAGAAAGTCAAAAATTGATAGACTATTTCAGAAACTTTTGTAGAATTTTGATATGGCTACCATATCCAAGCACATCGTTAGTGGGTCCATTTGTGGCTCAAAATATTAAGGTAAGTTATAATAAAATTTATAGGAGACTATGTATTTAGGAATCTCATTGAAAAGTTAATGGGAGCCTAAAACATTTATATGGTTCAGCAAAATAATTGAACCTAAAAAAAAAAACCCAAAATTTATAAATTACAAAATCAAATATGGTAGTCATGAAATGAAATTCAAAAGATACACTTACTTTTAAAAGGGTACATTTAAAATATTGCTTCAAGGCAAGAAACAAACCCCATATTATGCTTCTGATAATGAGCCAAGAAACTTTTAAAACTTAATGACATATGAAGATTAAAACAAAAATATCCATTAAATAAAAACAAGAAAAAAAGCTGTACAGAAATGACAAACAAACAAATCACTGATAGATTTTTTTTAAAAAAAATAAAGTCTATGGTTGTTATAGTTAAAAACTGTACTTAGCAAGCCAGGACAGAAATCCTCAGATGCCACCACAGCAAGCATTATAATTGAGAAGTTAGCTATCAAAGCTAAGCAATGTTTTCTCAGTAAAAGTCTCATTTAAATTAGTTTAAACATATTTAGTTGTTAAAAGTAGGAAAACTTTTAAAATGCAAATGGTACACTACTTCTGTAGCTTGATTAATCTGTTTGTCTTTTAGACTTTTGTCTTTAATTAATGTGTCATATATCACATTAATATCAGGCTTCTCTCAGAAACATAAACTTAGACTTTGGAGATCCCTTAAAGTTTAAACACACACACGGAACATGTGCACACTCATATGCACATTTTAGAGATTAGTAAAATGTGGATCCAAAGTTTAAAAAGTCTATTCAAAGAGGAAGAGCAGATGTGAGGGCTGAATAAAGACTGAATGTAGATATCATGATTTTATTTTCATTTTTAAATTATCTTCATATGCCTGCAATACATACGTTTTAAACACGGAATTACATGGTGGTGATGGTTCCACAATGTTGTGAATGTATCTGATGCCATTGAATTGTACACTTTAAAATTGCAAAAATGATAAATTTTATGTGTATTTTACCTCAAAAAAGCATGCGTGAATGAGATAACACTACATTTGTTTTGAGTTAGCATATTTTTAACACAAAGAGTAGAAATCCCATCTTTAAAATGTAACTATTGTTGGATGTGCCACTTTTCCTAAGTAACCACAGGATGTAACCTCTGACAAATTTTTTTGCTAATGTGTTTTCCCTGGTACTACATGCTATTTTGCCAACAGGGCTTACATACGATTAAGCTTTCCTTTAGGAGGAACTGTAAGAGTTGCTCAAGGAAGACAGCTAATAATCTATTTAAACTAACTATGTGTTTTCCAGTTATTGGTGAAGAAATTTTAAATTAAATTGCAGAAAGTTTTTTGTTTCAATAAAAAACAATGATCTGACTTACAACTGTCAGGTTATAAGTTCACTTTTTCTCAAAAGAAAACTTTTTTTGCAAGTATTTATGAAAAAAGGAGAGTCTCAAATGATATTTGGATTGCATAAAGTCAATTGAATCAGTGTGTCATGGAAGGAGATACTATGTCAAAATGAAAATAGCCTTTAAAAGAGGGTAATGGTGAGGTGTCATTTCACTTATTCTTTCATTTTATTTTTCTTCTGTAATTTGACCTTGTGCCAGTTTATCTTTGTATTTTAGATAGTAAGAGCTTCAGTGGAAAAGTAAACTGACCTCTTATTTTGTAAAGTGGTTCTGTTGTTGCCATTGTTTTTCCAAGTTAAACAAATAAGATGCTATTGAATGCTATCACCTTTATTTTTCAGAAAGCATTTTATAATGTTTAAATATTTTATTAGACATTAAGGCTATAACAACATGATTTATTATCATAAAATAATTTATTTATGTCAAAATTGCAGTTAGAAAAGAAAATACAAAAATACTTTTGTAGATCAGAGACAACAATCACAAAGCCAAACAGATATTTTAATGGATACCATTAATTCGAGTCAATATCTGTAATCTTATCTCTACACATGAAGTATTTTTTGGCTGACCTAATACTATAAATATTGGCTGTGCATTCCAAAGAATTTAAATACCAGATTTGGGTAAGGTGTGTTACAGCATTCATTTGGCTCTTGGCAGTTTTCTCTTCTTACAACACAAATAATAAAAACAAGTTATTTTTTATGAAATAAGAGTAGCTCATTTATTTGACTGGATAATAGACCCTAAACTGATGAATGGCTCTGGGAATTTTGATTTTCTTCTCTTTCAGCAAGGTGTGACCCTTCTTGGGAATGTCATCATGTGTTTATGCTGACACCAAAACAGGCTCATTGATTTTCCAGCCTTCTAATTCATGCAATCTCAGATTTGAAATGACACAACAAAGATTTAGCCAAGAGTAAATCTAATTCTAATGAAATATGGTCCAAAAATATGTTCAGCTTATGATTAAAGCAAAATTTTATTGTGACTTTTTTTAAGAATCCAAGTGTTCTACTTACCAGAGAATGGTGATTAACGGCATATGTGAATAAATATATCTGTAAAAACAAACTCTTGTGATATTTATTTTGGCTGGAAATTATATTTGAATTATATCATCTTGGAGCACTTACATCAAAACATTAAAAATGCATTGTTTAAAAAACTAAAATGTGTAAGAAATTAAGTCAGGGTCCTTTAAGACATTGTAACAGTTGTGAGACATAAGACTTATTATTGTCTTGTGTTAGTCTGTTCTTGCACGGCTATAAGGAAATGCCAGAGTCTCGGTAATTTATAAAGAAAAGAGGTTTAATTGGCTCATGATTCCACAGGCTATATAAGAAGCATGACAGCATCTGTTTCTGGGGAGGCCTCAGAGAGCTTTTACTCATGGCAGAAGGCAAAGCGGGAGCAGGCATCTTACATGGCAGGATAAGAACTGAGAGAGATGTAAGGGGAAGGTGCTCCACATTTTTAAACAACCAGATGTAGTGAGAACTCTGTCAGGAGAACATTACCAAAGGAATGGGGTAAACCATTCATGAAGGATCCATCCCCATGATCCAATCACCTCCCACCAGGCCCCACCTCCAACATTGGTGATTACAGTTTGACATGAGATTTGGATGCGGACACAGATCCAAACCATATCATCCTACCCCTGGCCCTTCCCAAATCTCATGTTCTTCTCAGATTTCAAAATACATTAATGCCTTTCCAACAGTCCCCCAAAGTCTTAACTCACTCCAGCATTAACTCAAATGCCCACAGCCCAAAGTTTCATCAGAGACAAAGCAAGTAACTTCTGCCCATGAACCTGTAAAATCAAAAACAAGTTAATTACTTCCAAGATACAAAGGGGGCACAAGCACTGGGTAAATACTTCCATTCCAAAAGGGATAAATCAGCCAAAAGAAAGGGGCTACAGGCCCTGTGCAAGTCCAGCAGGGCAGTCATTAAATCTTAAAGCTTTCAAATAATCTCATTTGGCTCCTTGTCCCACATCCAGGGCACTCTGGTGCAAGGAGTGGGATCCTGTATTAGTCTGTGCTCACAATTCTGTGAAGAAATGCCTGAGACTGGGTATTTATAAAGAAGAGAATTTAATTGACTCACAGTTCCACATCTCTGGGGAGGCCTCAGGAAACTTATAATCTTGGTGGAAGGCACTTCTTTACAGGATGGCAGGAGAGAGAATGAGTGTGAATGAATGGGGAAGCCCCTTATAAAACTATCAGATCTCATGAGAACTCACTTACTATCAGGAGAACAGTATAGGGGAAACTGCCCCCATGATTCAATTATCTCCACCTGGTCCTGCCATTGAAACATGAGGATTATTACAATTCAAGATGAGATGTGGGTGGGGACACAGCAAAACTATAGCATTCCACTGCTGGCTTCTCCAAAATCTCATGTACTCACATTTCAAACACATTCATGTCTTCCCAACAGTCCCCAAATTTCTTAATTCATTTCAGCATGAACCCAAAAATCTAAGTTCAAAGTTTAATCTGAGACAAGGCAAGTCCCTTCTCCCTATGAGCTGTATAATCAAAAGCAAGTTAGTTACTTCCTAAATATAATGAGAATACAGGCATTGTTAAAATACACCCATTCCAAGTGGGAGAAATTGGACCAAACCAAGGGGTTAAAGGCCCCATGAAGGTCTAAAACCCAACAGGGCAGTCATTAAACCTTAAAGTTTTGAAATAATCTTTAACTTTGTATCTCACATCCAGATCATGCTGATGCAGGAGGTGAGCTCCCACAGCCTTGGGCAGCTCCCAAAGTCTTGGGCAGCTTTGTTCATGTGGTTTCTCAGGGTTCACGATCCGTGGCTGTTCTCATGGGCTAGAGTTGAGTTCCTGCGGCTTTTCCAGGTGATGGGTGAAAGCTGTCAATGTATCTACCATTATGGAGTCTGGAAGATGGCGGATTCCTTCTCAAAACTCCACTAGGCAGTGTCCTAATGGGAACTTTGTGTGGAGGCTCTAACTCTACATTTCCCCTCTGCAACTACCCTAGTAGAGGTTCTTTATGAGGGCTTTGCCCTGCAGCACGCTTCTGCCTGGACACCCAGGCTTTTCCATACATCCTATGAAATCTAGTCAGAGGCTTCCAAGCCCCAGCTTTTGGACTCTTCACAACTGCAGTCTTAACACCATGGGGAAGCCACCAAGGCTTATGGTTTGCATCCTGTGGAGCAGTGAATCAAGCTGTACCTGGACCCTTTTGAGTCATGGCTGGAGCTGGAGCAACTGGAATACAGGGAGCAGTGTCCTGAGGCTGTGCAGGGCAGCAGGGTCCTAGGTCTGTCCCATAAAACCATTTGTCCTTCTAGGCCTCAAGAAATGTGTTGGGAGGAGCTTCTGCAAAGGTCTCTGAAATACCTTGGGGGACTTTTCCTCATTGTTTTAGATATTAGCACTTGGCTGTTCTTTACTTATGCAAATTTCTGCAGCCTTCTTGAATTCCTCCCTAGAAAATGAGTTTTCTTTTCTACCACTTGGCTGGCCAGGCTGCAAATTTTTCCAAATGTGTATATGCTCTGCTTCCCTTTTAAATATAAGTTCAAATTTTATATCATTTCCATACTCATGCAAATAAGCATACACTGTTAGATGCATCTAAAGAACTTCTGAATGCTTTGCTGCTTAGAAATTTCTTCTGCCAGATACCCTGTATCATCACTCTCAAGTTCAAATTCTACAGTTCCCTAGAGCAGGGGCACAAGGCTGCCAGTCTCTTTGCTAATGCATAATAAAAGTGACCCTTTCTCCACTTCCCAATAAGTTTCTCAATTCTGAGACCTCCTCATCCTGGACTTCAGTGTCCATATTACTTTCTGAATTTTGGTTACAACAATGTAACAAACCTTCGGGAAGTTCCAAACATTCCCTCAACTTTCTGTCTCCTGAGCCCTCCACACTCTTCCAACCTCTGCTCGTTACCCAATTCCAAAGTCACTTCCACATTTTCAGGTATCTTTATAGCAATTCCCTACTCCTTGGTACCAATTTTCTGTGTTAGTCATTCTTGCATTGTTGTAAATAAATACCTGAGACTAGGTAATTTATAAAGAAAACAGGTTTAAATGGGTCATGATTCTCCAGACTGTAGAAGAAGCATAGTGGCTTCTGCTTCTGAAGAGGCCTCAGCAAACTTCCAATGATGGCAGAAAGCAAAGGCGGAGAGAGTCACTTCATGTGGCCACAGCAGGAGGAAGACATAGTGAGGGAGGAGCTGTCACAACCAGGTCTCATGAGAACTCTATCATGAGAACAATGCCAAAGGGATGGTGCTAAACCATTTATGAAGGATCCAACCTCAAGATTCAATCACCTCCCACCAGGCTCCACCTCTAATATTAGGAGTTACAAATGGACATGAGATTTGAGTAGTGACTCAGATCTAAATCATATCAGGCCTCATATATCAAGCGTTTTAAAAATGTTAACCAAAGCTATTTTCCTATCTTTATAAACACAGGATTGCTTTGAGCAATTATTATTCAAAAAGATAATAATAGAAAGTAAGAATTTATTAACTATGATTTTAGGTGTTTTGAGCAATACCAACAAAGTTAATTTTCTCCACGTTGTTTCACAAAGCTTTTGCCATGATGAAATTGCTGGATACTTGGTCCCTATCATTAGTAAATTGCCAGGAGAATCTTACTAATAACAAGTTGACATTTTATACATATAATATACATATTAAATACTCACTGTCACTTTGTGAGTGATAAGATTTTAACTAAAATTACTTTTTTAAAAGTAAACTAACAAAAGTTCTTTGTATTTTATGAAGAGAAAAACTTCATACAACATAATTATTATAAAATATGATTGTCATCTGGTTGCTTTACTATTTTGAAATTAAAAATAAGTCAAATTTCTTATGGCCCAGTTTCTCCTGTTTGTTTTCTTTTCTTTTTTTTTTTTTTTTTAATTTTGCTACAGACATATCATTGAGGCTAAATCTAGTGCAATCAGAGCATAGATGTCCATCTTTTTTTAGACAGTTTCATTCTTGTCACCCAGGCTGGAGTGCAATGATGTGATCTCAGCTCACCGCAACTTCTTCCTCCGAGGTTCAAGCAATTCTCCTGCTTCAGCCTTCTGAGTAGCTGGGATTACAGGCATGTGTCACCACACCTGACCAATTTTGTATTTTTAGTAGAGATGGGGTTTCTCCATGTTGGTCAGGCTGATCTCGAACTCCCAACCTCAGGGGATCCACCTGCCTCTGTAATGGCCAGACCGTTTATTCCCCAAAGAAGACCACCAGAGTCCAGAGTCAAAGCCAAGCGGCAAGGATCTTTACTGCAAGTTCGAACTTGGTCCCTCCATTCCACAGACATACAAGATGGCCCCGAACGATGCATGTGCTCGCTTTTTATAGGCCCTGATGTAACAGATATAGTAAAGCGTTACAGAGGAACAAGGGAATTCTTTGTTTACAGGCATTACAAATTGGTTACATTTTAAGTTATACTTTTAGCAGTTTTTTATTGGTTCCCGCGACTTTCAGTAAGACCACTCCACAAACGGTTGTGGCTGTGACCCATAATCGGGACCTCTCCAAGTGGTGTTTTTGACAAATGAGAGAAGGAATGTAATGTTTGGTACTGGGCCCAGGACTGAGATATATGGAAGGAATGTTGTACTGGGCCCAGGAAGTTGAGACAAATGGAGAAGTTTGTACTGGACCAGGACTGAGATATATGGAGGAATGTTTGTACTGGGCCCAGGACTGAGATATATGTTTGATTTCTTATACCTCATGCTCCTAAAGTGCTGGGATAACAGGTATGAACCACCGCACCCAGCCAGATGTCTATTCTTATAAGTCATCTAAACATACTTAACTATAAAGTAAAATGACAGAATGTTATGAGGACTTATGAGAGGAGGGTTCTAATTTTGACTGAGGAAAGGGATATGGGTGGGTAAGAATGATTTTGGAGAAGACAGAATTAAGCTGAAACTATTAACATTACTAGGAGCAACCAGGTACATTATAGAGTGAAATGATTTTATGTAGAGGGAGAGTTCATGCAAAGTCCCTAAGACTAAATGTGTGTGCGTGTATTTTAAATATTTATTTAAATTAAATGCATTAGTTGTGTTTATATATCATTTAGAATAATTATGTAAATTAAAGAAAGAGAGAGGGATAGAGACAGAGAGAGAGAAAGAGAACACTGTAGAGAAAGAAATAAATAAGAAAACAAATGACCCAAATAATAGTGGAGTAGTGGGTAGCAGAAAGATAATGCAGTTTCCTGTAGGCCAGATCTTATCTTGAGTGTATTGAGTATTGCTCATCAGGGAGATGACATAGTCTTATTTTCCTTTTATAAAGAACCTTCTGGCTGCTGTGCAAAATGTGACTAGATTGGCAATAGGGCCAGTGTGGAATTAGTAGATTTTTCCAAAAATCTAGGTGAATGATAGTTGTGGTTTTGACCAAGATGCTGACATTTGAGATAGATGTGAGTAGCTGAGTCCTCAATATATGTTTTACCCCCATCATCACTTGTTGAAAAATTGAATACTGTTAATGTGATAGGTAAGAATAATGTACCAACACCAGGATTTTGAATTTGAGTAACTGCATCTATTTAGACCATCTACTTAGAGGTAGAATATTTGAGAAAGGCAGTAGGAGTATGGGAGTAAACCAGAGTTTATTATTGAAAATCTTCATTAAGAGATGCATAAGAAGCATCTGAGCATGTATGCAAAGAAGTACTTGCAGTATGTGTTGAATGTAATAGAGAAGTTTGAGCAGGAGACACAAATTTTGGAAGTCATGACCAAGAGATGCCGTTTAAAACAATAGAAGTGGTTTAGATCACAAATAACATTGAAAGAAAAAAAAAAAAAAAAAGAAGAGCTGCATCACCTTGAACTAGTCATAAACTCTCTTCAGTTCAATCATCTCTAAATTTAGGTGGTGACTTAATAAAGTTCTTATCTAGTTCAAATAGGAAAATCCATGTAAAGTCACTTAGCAATCATTCCAGCAAATTATAAGTGCTTGATAAGCATATCTGTTTCACTATTTTATTAGTTTGTTTCTTTTGGTTTAAATTTTAACTTTTATTAGTTTATTATATTTATTTTGGTTTTATTTTTATTTTATTTTACTTTGGATTGAAATAACATGAATCTTCTTAAGACATGATGAATTTTGTAAAGGAACAAGCCTGGAAACAGTGGTTAGGAAAGTAGGAAAAAGAACAGAAATTGTGTTGTCATAGAAAGTGTAAGAGAATATTTATAGAAGAAAGCAATTGCCCAGTAAGTTGCTAATAGGAGACATTGCAAGATAAGAACTGAATCTACTGTATGTGACAACAAACATAAATTGGTAAATGTGATGTTTAATTGTATGTCAATTTGACTGGGCCACAGGATGCCCAGATAGTTTACTAAACATTATTTCTGGTGTGTCTGTGAGAGTTTCCTAAAAGATTATCATTTCATTTGAATTTGTGGATGGAGTAAAACAGATAGCCCTCCTTCTTGTGGGTGCATACCATTCAATTCATTGAGTGCTTGAATAGAACAATAAGGTAGAGGAAGGTTGAATTAAGTGTGTTTTACTCTTTAGCTGAGACATTGATCCTCTTCTCCCCTTGATGTTCTTGGCTCTCTGGACTTTGGCCTATACAACTGGCTTTCCTGGGTCTCCAGCTTGTAGATGACTGATTGTAAAACTTCTAAGCCTCCATAATCACAAGAGTCAATACCCTATAATAAATATCTACATATATATATATATATATGCATGTGTAAGTGTATCCTATTGATTCTGTTTCACTGGAGAACTTAATACAGTGAATTTATAGCAAAATTTTAGCACATTAGTGGGAGGATATAGCACATAGAAGTAAGCTAAAAAATAAATGAGAGAGAAAAAGTTGAACCATGAAATTTAGAGCATTCTTTACAGTGTAAGTGAGCAGGTATCAGTAGATTTAGGAAATGAGTTAACACATGTAGTTAATTTGCTTGCTTGCTTGTCCTTTTCTATTTTTAAAAGGAGTACACAAATTATATTTGTATGATTATAAAAATGTTAGAGTAATTGAGTTAATGTGGAGAGGTATAAATAGTGAAATCAAAATAAGATATCAAATTATGTATATTTTCTAAGTAGAGAAAGACAAAATCTGAAACAGAGAAATAGGATTTTGATAGGAAGGATATTATTGTTACAAGAGGAGACAGGACAGTTGTAAAAATCTCCATATATGAAGGTTAAGTGGAAATAAAGAGAATTACAACCCGTTTTCTATTTATTAAATAAAATAGAAGTGTAGGACAGTAACTGAGGAATGGAAACGTGGGCACATGGAGAACTGAAAGGTTTAAAAAGCAATACTGAATTATGAAATCATTGACCTGAAGAAACATAGAGTGTAGTGGGAAAGTTGAGTTTGGTGATCTTTAAAATATAATTACCTTAGCTTGAATATATTTTACTTCCTACAATTATGATTAGATTCTCAGTATGGGTGCCAAAAGAGTCTACATTGGATTCATTAGAGAATAAAGTGTTTTCAAGTAGTAGGACAAAAAGGAGAAAGAGAGAAGAAAGGATGGAGATTAATTGATGGTACCTACAAAATGATAATAGTGATGGATAATGAGGAAAATGCATAAATTAAATATGGCGATAGATTATCAATATTAGTTGAATGAAAGCTATAATGAGGTTAAAAACTGCACTGTGAAAATGAAAGTTTATAGTTAAGCAATAAAATTAATTTATTAGTGCTTTGGCACACATTTTTCTGCTTTTCTCATTTTCAGACTCTGACTATGTAAATGAATGTTTTAGTGAAGAGAAAGAAAAATTCATTGGGGATTAAGAAGTCATGAACTGGGTAAGAGAATTCTTGAGACTTTGTTGTCTATTGGAATCTCATAAAATGGTGGCAGTATCTGTGACAGCGGTAACTTAAAGGAGTTCAGGAAACAAAGTCCTCTATGCTTTTGATAAAGTAACCAATGGACAAATAAATGTCATGAGGTTATGAACTAAGTGGTTGAAACATAATATTCTTGTATTTACTCAGTGTAACTAAACTTACACTATTGGCACTTAAAACAATTTCAATTTTTGAACTTAAAATACAAAGTTATTTTATTCACTGGCTTTTCTAATCTCACCTTCATAAAATGGTATACACTCCAGTTAAAAAATTCCAATAAGATATAAAATGATTAGTTTAATATTCTTATTTTTACTCTATTTAATAAAATTGTTGAAGAGATCTTATTAAATACAGCTAAACCTGAAAGCCAAAACTGAAGTGAAATTGACTCATTTCCCAGCTAACTTAGTATTTAAAATTCTCAGATCTAAAGCCAATATCCATGAGGGGTGAAGCTAAAACAAAATATTAAAACAAAAAGATATGAATATTTTATATAGTAAACTGTATTATGTAAAGCAGCCTACAAAGAATATAGTAAAGGCAATTTGGAAGTAAAATGGTCAATGTTGTTAATAGAAGATATTGCAAGGTCGGGACTGAAAAAAATCTACTGTATGTGGTAACATATGTAAATTGGTAAATGTGTTGTTGAATTGTATGTCAACCTGACTGGGTCACAGGATGCCCGGATAGTTTATCAAACATTATTTCTGGTGTGTCTGTGCAAATATCCATAAGAAATCCACCTTCTTGCATTACCTATTGCTCCCATATAAGACAAAGGATAAATTTTTAAAAGTCAATGAACAATACAAATCACTTAAAAAACATTTCATAACAGGACTATGATGAGAAAATCCAAAATTACTTAATGAGAAGTAAAATAATAGGCCGGGCATGGTGGCTCACACCTGTAATCCCAGCACTTTCGGAAGCTGAGGTGGGCAGATCAGGGGGTCAGGAGATAAAGACCATCTTGGTCAACATGGTGAAACCCCGTCTCTACTAAAATACAAAAAAAAAAAAAAAAAAAAAAAAAAATTAGCCAGGCATGCTGTTGTGCGCCTGTATCCAGCTACTTGGGAGACTGAGGCAGGGGAATCGTTTGAACCCGGGAGGCAGAGATTGCAGTCAGCCAGGATGGTGCCACTGCACTCCAGCCTGGTGACAGAGCAAGACTCCATCTCGAAAAAAATAAATAAATAAGATAAAATAAAAAATAACAGCTATATGCCTACACATTTGTTAACACACACATTTCAAACTTTAAAAGACAAAGAAGAACTTGTCTCATATTAAAATAAATTAAAAATATAGAAAATTGAGCATATAATTTGTATGGATGTGCTATTTAAGGAAAAGAGGATGTCTTAAGAAAATAAACTATAAGAATAAAAATATGTAAGAGCAAATGGTGTAAAAAGCATATGTACTAAAAGCATCAGTTAAATAATATTTAAACCATACACAATAAAAGTAGGGATAGGCCGAGTGCAGTGGCTCACACCTGTAATCCCAGCACTTTGGGAGGCTGAGGTGGTTGGATCACTTGAGGTCAGGAGTTCGAAACTAGCCTGGCCAACATGATGAAACTCAGTCTCTACTAAAAATACATATATATATAAAACATATATATAACATATATAATATATAACACATATATAATATATATATCACATATTTATCATATATATAAAACACACACACACACACATATATATATATATATATAAAAGCCAGGCAAGGTGGGAGACACCTGTAATCCCAGCCACTTTGGAGGCTGAGACAGGAGAATTGCTTGAACCTGGGAGGCGGAGGTTGCAGTGAGCTGTGATCACACCACTGTACTCCAGCCTGGGCAACAGAGCAAGACTCTGTCTCAAAAAAAAAAAAAAAAAAAAAAAAAAAAAAAATGCAGGGTTAAAGCACTCCTTCCTCCATGTGTTGAGACTGTTGGTGACTGAAAGATTGGAGCTAAGCTACCCGTTGGAGATGCTATTGACTGAAGATGATTCCTCAGTATCATGCCTTCTTCCCAGGCAGTGAACAATCACTGCTCAATTATGGTGACCAATTATTGGTCAACATTGGTATAAAGAGTCTAGTCTCATTTTCCTAATTTGATATAATTCTGAAGGGACATTCAAACTCCAGAACTCCCCTTGGATCAATTGAATCTTCTATTGTGACTGCAACACAATCCAGCTTCTCTCTACCAATGTTGTGTTATCAACCTACAGGTGTTGAATTAAAAAACACACCAAAATAGCCCTCCTGCACAATATGTTTTTCATATAACTGACCTGTGATATTTGTTACAGTAAGTGGTCTCAAAAGAGTAGTTTATGGGATTTGGGGATTTATAGGAAATGGAATTTGCAGCTATATTGTCCACTAGTCAATTAAGACCCCATCACGGGTGGGTAGTTGGAGCTCATAAAGCTCCCAGCATGTAATAGCAGTATAATCATTAAACTTTCATTAGTAGTGACATAAGATGAAATAATACTGGAAGGAAATGAACTGGTAAGTGCAATGTATCAGAGCATTTAAGAAATATTGGGGAAACTGTAGTATAAGAATAATGATATCAGATGGCTGCTGCTGTTGGAAGCAGTTTTGTGGTTGGAGAAATAAAAACAAAGTTTGAGAGTGATCAATCACCAATTGAAAGCTAAGAGAGAAAGCCAGAGAACCTTCATGTTGTAGAATAAGCCGCTGGTAGAAAGTTGAATGCTGTGCCTGGAACTTTTATAGAAGAGTAGCAGAACTCCAGAGAACACTGAGTTTTCATTTTTTTTTTTTTTTAAATTATACTTTAAGTTGCGGGATACAAGTGCAGAACATTTAGGCTTGTTACATAGGTATATGTGTGTCATGGTGGTTTGCTGTACCTGTCAACCCGTCACCTAGGTTTTAAGCCCCACATGCATTAGCTATTTGTCCTAATGTTGTCCCTCCCCTCACTCCCTACCCCCCAACTTGCTCTGTTGTGTGTTGTTCCCCTCCCTGTGCCCATATGTCCTCATCGTTCAACTCCCACTTGTGAGTGAGGACATGTGGTGTTTGGTTTTCTATTCTTGTGTAAGTTTGCTGAGGATAATGGCCTCTAGCTTCATCCACACTCCTGCAAAGGACATGATTTTATTCCTTTTTATGGCTGCATAGTATTCCATGGTGTATATGTACCACACTTTCTTTATCTAGCCTATCATCGATGGGCATTTGAGATTTGTTCCATGTCTCTGCTATTGTAAATAGTGCTGCAATAAACATAAGTGTGCATGTGTCTTGACAGTAGGATGATTTACATTCCTTTGGGTGAATACCCAGTAATGGCATTGCTGGGTCAAATGGGTATTTCTGGTTCTAGATCCTTGAGCAATCACCATACGGTATTCCACAGTGGTAGAACTAATTTACATTCCCATCAACAGTGTAAAAGCATTTCTATTTCTCCACAGCCTCACCGGCATCTATTGTTTCTTGACTTTAATAATCGCCATTCTGACTGGCATAAGATGGTATCTCATTATGGTTTTAATATGCATTTCTCTAATGATCAGTGATGTTGAGCTTTTTTTCATGTTTGTTGGCCACAAAAATGTCTTCTTTTGAGAAGCGTCTGTTCATATCCTTTGCCCACTTTTTGGTGGGGTCATTTGTTTTTTTCTTGTAAATTTGTTCAAGTTTCTTGTAAATTCTGGATTCCAATACACAAACAATAGACAAACAAAGAGCCAAATCATGAATGAACTCCCATTCACAATTGCTACAAGGAGGGTAAAATACCTAGGAATACAGCTAACAAGGGATGTGAAGGACCTTGTCAAGGAGAACTACAAACCCCTGCTCAAGGAAATAAGAGAGGATACAAATAAATGGAAAAACATCCCATCCTCAAGGATAGAAAGAATCAATATCATGAAAATGCCATACTGCCAAAAGTTATTTATACATTCAATGCTATTCTTCACATTCTTCACAGAATTAGACATTCTTCATTGACATTGACATACTTCATGGAATTAGAAAGAACTACTTCAAATTTCATACAGAACCAAGAAAGAGCCTGTAGAGCCAGGACAATCTTAAGCAAAAAGAACAAAGCTGGAGGCATCATGCTACCTAACTTCAAACTATGCATATACACATATACACACATACATATATACACATATATGTACACACATATATATACACACACACACACACACATATATACATACACACACATACACATTTTTTTTTCATTTTTGAGATGGAGTCTTGCTCTGTCACCAGGTTGGAGTGCAGTGGCGCGATCTCGGCTCACCGCCACCTCCGCCTCCCAGGTTCAAGTGATTCTCCTGCCTCAGCCTCCCCAGTAGCTGGACTACAGGAGCACGCCACCATGCCCAGCTAATTTTTTTTGTATTTTCAGTAGAGACAGGGTTTCACCATGTTGATCAGGATGGTCTTGATCTCCTGACCTTGTGATCTGCCCACTGCAGCCTCCCAAAGTTCTGGGATTACAGATGTGAGCCACACGCCTGGCCTAAATATATTTTTTCAATTTTTTTTTTTTTGAAACAGCATCTCACTCTGTCGCCCAGGCTGGGCCAGCTCTGCCTCCTGGGTTCACACCATTCTCCTGCCTCAGCCTCCCAAGTAGCTGGGACTACAGACACCCACCATCACACCCGACTAATTTTTTGTATATTCAATAGAGACGGGGTTTCACTGTGTTAGCCAGGATGGTCTCGATCTCCTGACCTCGTGATCCGCCCTCCTTAGCCTCCCAAAGTGCTAGGATTACAGGCATGAGCCACGGCGCCTGGCCTCAAAATTTGAGCAGATCATGGTTGATTTAAAAATTGCCATTTTTTTTATTGTGGCAGTATTTTTAATATTTATTCATTTAATGTACTGATAAATTTGGTTGCTGTTATTATATTTAGAAGGTTTGTATCTGCTTTCATGAGTATGATTAGTCTATTATACTTCAATTTGTAACATATGTTTACTTATTTCTATCTTTAAATAAATCCATTGTGAAACTCTCTTGTCTTTCCTGTGCTTTACAAAAATTATACAGTTTAGTAAATATCTGTTTTAGAAAGATTTGGTGAAATGTGAACCTAAGTATTTTGGCTCTGTTGATTTTTATAGGCAAAGACATTTAGACTATTCTCTCAGTTTCTGTGATCTTATTTGTATATTGGTCTCTTATTATTTTACTAAAAGCATCCTTTTAACTATATTTTAACTCAATAATAAAATTTAACATATTCTATCTTACTGTGGGGGATGGGGAACAGAGTCTTGCTCTGTGACCCAGGCTGGAGTGCACTGGCACAGTCACAGCTCCCCAAGTCTCAACCTCCCAGGCTCAAGTGAACCTGCCTGCTAATACTTCTGAGTAGCTGGAACTACACTTGTGTGCCACCATGTTGGAACAATTTTTTGTAGAGATAGGGGTCTTATGATGTTGCTCAAGCTGGTCTTGAACTGCTGGGCTCAAGTGATCCTCCTCCCCTAGCGTCCCTAAGCGCTGGGATCACGGATGTGAGAAACTGCACCCGGCCAGTTTTTAAATTTGAGTTTGTTTGTTGTTGCTGTTGTTTAAGTAGGTATGCTGTTTTAGTGTGTTCATACTGCTTTAACAAAATATCTTAGACTGAGTAATTCACGAAGAACAGAAATGTACTTCCTACAGTTTTGAAGCTGGGAAGTTCAAGATCAAGTTGCCAGCAGATTCAGTGTCTGGTGCGGGCTTCTCTCTCTGCTTGGAAGATGGTGCCTTGTAACTACATCCTCAGGGGAGAAAAGTCAGGTCACTTCAACCTCTTTTGTAAGGACACTAATCGCATTCATGAGGACTGCTGTCATGATTTAGGCACCCTTTAAAGCCTCCACTTCTTATGACTATCATATTGGTAAGTAAAGTTCGACATATGAATTTGCGGAGGACACAATACACCACTGCATATGCATAGATATAAAAAGGCATATACATAACAATGAACATCTTCATTTCTTTTGTGTCTTCATCTCAGTATCTATAATTGCTCTGTAGGGACTACAATTAGTCAATTCATTCATTGTATACAAAGGTCTTTGAAGTGAACAAAACTTCATACATTCCCTTTTTATTATGTTGAATCATATCCATCTATGATGTCCAAAATGTTAATCAGATAGTATTGTATATTAATCTAGATAAAAGTTGAATATTACCTCAAATTATATTTTAGGTAA
>NW_016819131.1:176271-200088 GCF_001698545.2 Rhinopithecus bieti
TAATGCAATCATTTGTTATAATTATTTTATTATAAAATGTAATCTATTTATTTCAGCTTTTTCTTATAAAAATTATTATTTTTTAAGTTAAGAAGTAAAAAATCTAAATATCACAGTCGTCAATGTCTTACCTTCATTTTAACTAGGAGATATTTATTTGAAATAGTTTTGGTTTGAGTTTTATGGTAGGAGCATTATTAGCAGTGGCAAGGGATGGTTTTCATCTATCCATGTACCTATTCTTAGGTAAATAGCTCATATATTTATGTTTCTGTAGGCATATATTTGTGTGTATATATGTGTGCATGTATGTATATATGTATTCAGTATTCCAAAATTAAATTAAATATATACATATTTAATTATATTTAAATAACTAAATGTTATTTAATTGAAATTTGATTATTTTAATGATTTTTATGAATAATATGAAAATAAGTTAAATATATACATATTTAATTTAATTTTGGCAGTACTGAAATACATATACACACACAAAATCTTTATTTCTAAAATTAAACTAATCCAATTCCGAAGTGTGTATATACACATACATGAATACACATATATACATATATGTGCATATATATATGCCTTCTCTTAACTATTGAGAGATGAGTATTAAATCAGCTATTATTAATTTTACATGTGTATTTTGCTTCATATCTAACAGTTTTGTTCACTAATTAAAAGAAAGAAAAGATGGAAAATTTAAAAGGAGGAGAATAGTTGAATAATAACATCCAGTAACCCAAAACAATTGACAAATATAGAATATGTCACACAATAACTGCCAAATGCCTATGATTTTCAATCATAAAGAAATTATCCAGGTCAAAACATATTCTAGGCCATAAAATACATCTCAAAAATAATTAAAATCAAATAAAATATGTTCTCTGATGACAAAAAATTATATTAATTTAGAATTCACAGCAGAAAGAATTTTGTGAGACATCCCAAACTACAAAAAAATAAACAGCACATAACCCATTCATCAAAAAAAAATCCTGAGTTATTAGAAAATAGTTTTCAACAACAAAAAGTAAAACTTCATATCAAAATTTGTGGAATAAAGTTGAAACAGTCCTTAGAAGCAATTTTATATGACAGAAAAGAATGGTTTCAAATTAGTAATCTAGGGGAAAAAAAAAAAAACAAATAAATCTAAAGCAATCTGAAAAATTTATACATTTTCCAAAGTCTCATCGGCAAACAAGAATATTTAACTTCAATTGAAATTGTTAATACAGAATTATTCAATTACATGGCCAATGGGGTTACTATCTGTATTAGTTTTCTATTGCTGCTGTATAAAATTGCCACAGACTTATGATTTACAACGACACAACTTTATCATCTTACACTTCTGTAAATTTTAAGTCTGATATCGGCTTCATTGGGGGTAGAGTAACAATTAGTTAGCAGGGCTAAATTCCATTCTTGGAGATAGAGGGAAGAATCTATTACCTTATCTTTTCTACTTTCTAATTGCTGACCTCATTTTTTAGTTTTAAGACTCCTTCTTCCATCTTTACGGCCAGCAATATTGCATCTTTTTCTGACTATTCTCTGTTTCATATAGCTCTCTGATTATCTGTTCTGCTTTTGAAAGGAAATTCTGGTTGCATGGGGCCCATCCAGGTAGTCGAAGATAATCTCCCTGCTATAAAATCAGCAAATTAGCAAATTGAAAACATCCGCGATTTTCTTTTTCCTTTGTCCTGTAAGGTAACATATTTACAGATGAAGATCTTTGAGACAGCATTATTCTGATTATTACACTCATCAGCAAACATTACTCTCTTCTACATGGAGGAGTACATTTTCCTACTCTATTAATGTTGGGTTTTGTCATGTGATTTCCTTTGGCCAATAGAATGTGGGCAACAGTAACAGATTGCCAAATCTGGATTTATCCTTGTCTCTAAGAGCATTTGAACTCCATTAAAAGATCAGTTGTCTGCACCTTGTATCAGAGGAACCACAGCCAACCTAGAGACCCAAAAATGCAAATGCTTAGTTTCAAGTTAGTTTTTTATGCAGCAAAGGCTTACTAAGTACATATTAACTGGAGCCCCAAAGCATGATGCCCCATTTTGCCATTGCCGACTGGGAACTATAGCAGAGGAACTATCTCGTACAACTCTGCAAGACACAGGTCATTCACAAGATATTCTGCATGAGTGAGATTTCCAGAGCAGTGCACTTGGTGGGCCTGAACTATTAGTAATTTTATATGTTCTGGGAAAAGCTAAATAGACAATAAAACCTGAGACAAGTAAGCATTTCATTTCATTTAATCTTCCAGTTTGTAAATCCATCACTGCCAGCTCTTTGAGAACCACAAATCTATGGACTACTCCAGTTGTAGAACTTGTCCGTATGAGTTCACTGAGACATTTGCTTCCTTATAGGGGCTTTTTGCATCCTGCATATTTTCTTATCGAGTAATATTTAAAACACATACATGCACACACATATGTACACAGAAAGAGAGAAAATGGTCTTAAAGTTATTTATTCTATGGCTCCTTGTGTCTTGGAGTTCTAAATGCTGAATTAAGTGCATGTTTTGTTGTTGGTGATGATTTATTTGCTTATTTGTATTCTGTTAGTTTCCTCTGTCTCCTGAACATAACAACACTCATTCACAACTCAACACTCTCCATATGAGCCTATGTTTGTTTGTATTCTACCCAAAATACAATTCTTGCTATTCCTCACGCATTTTTATCTCCAGTAGGATTCCAAGAGTTCTTTGTATCAGTGTCCCAGTGGATGTTTCAGCTTTTTATGAATCCTCCTTTCTAGCAGTGCATACCATCAACTGTCAAGCTGAAAAATCAGCTTTAGCAGAAAACTCAAATTTAAGTTTCTGTTGTAAATATTTCCAAAGTCTGTGCCCATATTTACATTGAAGATCAATGGACTCTATGTCTTGGGCTGTTCTCTGTCAGCATTTGCATTTTCCAGGCTTCAAATAATTTATATCTGCTTCCAAGTGCTCATTCCTGTTATTCCTCTATTCCTTTTAAGCAGGTCGACTTAAATTGTTAAAAGTTTTATCTACTTTTAAAAATAAGTTTGGTATATTTTTCAACAGAGAGAACCAAAATGTTCCCTACACTTCAGTGCCATTCCATTATCCCTTGATATTTCTTGAATTGTTAAAGGTTCTAATTTGTTCGTAAATGTTAATTTGGTATCTTTTCCAACAAAGAGAATAACTCAGTTTTTTACATTTGAGTATCATTATTCTTTGATATTTTCTCTTAGCCTTTGGCCAGACCCTTTACTGTTTTATCTTAATAACTCATATATATAGATATATATAAAATTTATATAATACAAGCATATATATATTGAGTATATGTATATTTCATATATGAGTATATATTTTATATATATATGTGAGTATATATTTTATACATATATAACTTTTTTTGCAAATTTCCCTCTATAAGGTATCAGTGCCAATGGTTCTGAACCTGCCAGTTTGTTTGTTGTTTAAACGTATCTGTTGACTCTCACTTTCTTATTTATAGTTACTTATCCAGAATATATCTTCCCAGCATCTAATTAAGGTCTAGGAGGAAGTTTTTGCAGTCACATTTATGTAGCTATATCTCTGTATCTTCTTTTACAAAATAAATACATTCTCCTGACACAGACACTCAATACTCAAAATGCTGTTATTCTGAAGATTTCCTGAATGTATGTACTTTCTTGTCTCCAGAAACTGTGCCATTCTCTGAAATTCCAGGACTTTTCCATCAAATTATTTCAAATCCTATATAATAACCTACAATAGCAGTACATATAGGAGAGAATCCTCAATTGCTCTTACAATCAACTTACTCTCTACCAGTTTCAGAGCACATCTCTTAATTGATTTTCTTGATACCACTTTCCTCCGGGTAAGCAATTCTAGTCAGATCACTAAGGTCTCTACTTGGTTAAACAATGTTGAGTCTCAGTGGTCCCTTTGACCTAATAATACCCACAATGTGCAGTGTTTTCTAGCCTCACCTTTAGCAGCAATTATAAATATTTTTTATATTCTTTTAACTTTTATATATCTCTAGATACTGAATTTTTAACCTTTTCTCTAAAGAAACCCCCTTTTTTCCCTCCAGTGTTTTCTCCTGTTCAATCTGTGTGTGTGTGTGTGTGTGTGTGTGTGTGTGTGAGTGTGTGTGTGCGTATTTCTCATTTTTTTATTTTGTTATTCTTATTCCCTTAACTTCGGACTGCCTCTGTTTGACTTGTTTGTTGAGAGGATTCTCTCTGAGTCTCAAATCAAATCTGTCACCCTTAGATTTTTCTGGCACAAATCACTACAGTGGTATTTAATAAGAGGCAATGTATTTTTCATTTACATTTTAATTCTCCTCATGTGATTTAATGAAGAGATCAAATCTGGAAATTTTCTTTGAATTAAGTTAGATTATTATGCAGTATCCTCTGATAAGCTGCATAGAATGCACTAAACATTGAGGTACCAGACACAAACAAACACCGTCCTCAACAATGGAAAATGTTCACAGCCAAGCAGATAAGAGGACAAACAGATGGATACATTATCATATTCATGGTGAAAAATTAACCAAGACACCTGTAAGGAAAACTCATCTTTCTAGAGAAATGAAAAGTTGAGATTGTAAAAATATAATAATTGAATTAAAAAGTTTGTAAGATGAACTGAAAATAGGGTTAATTGTCCAAATAAATGGATATGTGGATGGTCATTAGTAGTGGATAATTCTTGCTTTGCTGACCATGATTTCACCCTTCCTTGTCACAATGCCCTGAAGTTTCTCTACTATTCTCAGTCTTTGTGGCTCAGATCGGTTTCTAGCCAACGACAAGCCTGAATCTCGAACTAAAATGATTGACCATTCATGGATATGTGATCCCTAATTTGCCTAGTCTAGGTAAATACAGAAATGTCTCACAGATTCTTCCCATCATTTTTACAGGTATCTTGTCACTTCAAAAAATGGCATGATGTGAAAATGGAATGGAAGTCAGAATAAAAAAAATACTTTTATAATAAAATCAGTTAAGTGTCCATTTTCAGCAGTTTCTGATAAAAGCAAAATCTAACCTGAACTTTTCAATTAGGTGAACCAATAAAAGCTATTTTATCTTGGTATTTCTGCCCCTTGCAACTTAGTGAATCCTTAGAGCCTCCAAGATAGAATTCCCTTAAGAAGTTGTGCAAGAGAGGGGTGTAGCATCAAATTTCTGTGGAAAAAAACAAACAAACAAACAAACAAACAAACAAACTGCATCCTGGTGTTGAACAGGCCCTGTCAGAAGCTTGTCTGCTATAATAATCTTTGGCTCCATTTCTTCTATAGTGGTCTCATTCTCAGGAGCTCTTTCCTGACATTGTGACACCAAGAGTATATCAAAGAGATTTGTGTCCAAAGGAAAGACATTTTATTTTTCCCCTCAATAATTTTGGGATAAAGCTTCAGGGTTTTGGCTTTGTGTGTATAAAAATTGTTATTATATCAAGAGACTGTGCTGTTATGGTCATTAAAGCTAGGAGCATACACCTGACAATTGTTATACAGTTGAAATGTAACTCTAGTCAGGCTCCAGTCAAGGAGGAGTGTATTCTCAGAAAAAAACTGAATGTCATTAATAAAATAAGTAAGAGTAGAGACTAGGCAGAAGAAAAATTATAGGTACTAGAGTTAGTCTGTCTTTCTCCAGCATCCGTGTACATCCTTCTTCTCCATAGATGCATTTTCAAAAATTGCATTACTGATATCATGCAATTGCACCATTTCCAACCAAATATTCATTCACCCTATACAAAAAAGGAAATAATGACTTAACTAGCTATTAAATCCCTTTATAATTTCAGAGCATCTGCATAATATAAATTTCTCAGTGAAAGATTTAATATGGTTTCTTCTAGTATATAAATATAAGGCTATAATATGAATACACTTACTCCAACACACCCATCACAAATTAGAAGTATGAAAACAACATAATCACAACTAATGAAAGGTTAAAACTCCTATTGCAAATGAAAAAAGGTAAACAACTATTAGCACATTAGAAACAGGCATGAAGCCTTTAATTTTAAAATGTATTGTAAAATTAAATGAATATCATACTTTAGCAGCATTTGATATCATTGATTGCTTATCAAACCTTTTCTGTTTTTAATTTATTCTGAGGATTTAATTTTTTGGGGATTTCCTTCTCCCTCACTAGCCACACCTTCCTGATAACTTTTGTTCTTCATCTGCCATACCCACATCTTACCAGTGAAGTCCCTCTAAGCGTAGTTCTTTTTCCGCTTCTCTTTACTCTCTACATTTACTCCTTTGGAGTTTTGAGGATTTCTTTTTGAATCACTCAGTAAGGTCTTTAATTATTATCTATAGAAGAGCAACACTCAAATTTCTGTCTCCAACTGTGACCTGTCCCTTAAAATGCCAAGCATATATACAACCACTTTTTCAAAATCTCCACTTGCATATGTAATATTTTTCTCAAACTTCATGTTCCTAAGTTGTTTTTCCTATTTTAGCTCTCAAGGCTGTTCTTCATGCATTGTTTCCTATCTCAATAGTAAATAATTTCTTTTAGGTACTAAAACCAAATATTTGGGCACCTTTCTTTCTTTTTTTATACCATAGCCAATGCATCAACTTGACATACTGGCTCTACCTTCAAAATTTATCTCAAATATGGATGCTTCTCACCAACCAACCACTGCTACCCCGGTATAAGTCATTCTCCATCTTTATCTACATATAATTAATTATCCATAATGCAGGTAAAATGACCTTGATGGAATAATTTAGTTCACATTCCTATTCTGATCAAAATCCACCAGTAGCATTATACATCAGTGAGAATAAATGCCTATCCTAGGGCAGAAAGTTTGTTTGTCTCACTTCCAGCTCCCTCTCTGAGCTAGTCTTCTGCCACAGTTATTAAATTAACACTCTACTTCTGCCTCACAGCCTACTTGCTGCTTTTCAAAATGATCGCATAGCATTTTCTTTTGCCACTGACTTGAGTGTTCTTCCCACCACATATTCTCATTGACTCACTTGTACATTAGGTTCAGGTGTCTGCTAAACTTAGATGTCACCTTATCAGAGGAGCCTTTCTCGGCTTCCCTATAAAAAAGAGAAGTTCCTAATACTGCAGTCCTAGCGTTCTCTACTTCTATAACCCTGATTTATTTTGCTTGATAGCACTTGTTATCATCTGCAATATATATATTTGTGCATAATAGTTATAACTCTGTAAAAATATAAGCTCCTTTGAAGTGAGCATTTTTATTTGTGTTTTGATCATTGATGTATCTTTAGCATATCAAATATATATCTACATGTAATAGGTTTTTAATAAATGCATTACATCGATAATTGAATGGTGACCCTCTAAAATAATTAAATCAAAATAAGGAAGTTAAACTCATTCTCACTATTATTTTTCTACATTGTATCAGGAGTTCTAGCAATGTAATATATTATCAAATAAAATAAAGCATAAATATTAGAACTATTGTATTTTAAATTCTTATTATGTACATATTTTATCTGTCAAAAGATCCACAACTACAAACTGAAAGATTGTTAGAAATAATAAGCAAGCTAAAAACTGTAGATGCCTAATACATTGCAATTAATGGGCTTAAAACTGTTGTTTCTCAATCAACACCGTTTGCCATGTAACTCTGTAGTTCTTGCAACTCTTAAGGTAGAGTATGTTATTCCACTTCTGTTTGGTTTTAGCCATGCGAGTTACTTTGCATAACGGAACATTATCAGAATTTACTCAAGCAGGGGCTTGAAAAACATTTGTAATATTGGGCATGTTCTCCCTGCACTCATTTCTGCCATATCAATGAGAAGAAACTCTCCTAAGCGAGTTGACTATGAAAGGCTGAGGATGGGAAGGAGAAGATGCATTCCTAGAGAAGTCAATTCTGCTTTAGCTGACTTCCAGCCAGGTTCAGATGTGTGAATGAGACTAGACAAGACCAACAGAAGTATCTGGCTGGATTCAGTCTAGGTCAACTGACCTCAGGCCAAAATGTAGCCTCATGATCTAAATAAATGCTTATACAGATCACTGTATGCTGCTGACACTTTGTGGTTATTCATTCTGCATTATTGTTGTGACCATAGGAAACCTAAATTTACAATAGTCTCAATAAACAAAAATCAATAATGTGTTTTACACAAGCCATAACTACACTAAACCATCTAACAATAGCTATGTGAACAATGAATTGTCCACAAAATATCCCCAAGTATAAATATTTACTATGTTTGTATAGAATGCCACAAGAGCTTTTAGTGAACACAAAAATGAATATAAACATGTTCATGCCTAGAAAAACTCAATGATATAGCACTTTGGTTCTTCTCTAGTTAATATACACATTAGAAAACAAAATCTGTATTACAATGTCAACATTATTAGTCAAGTAATTTGAAAAGCAGATTCTAAAGTGAATATTAAAGAATAAATGCCCAAAATGAAGCAAGTCAATTTGGAAAAGGATTTAGGGAAATATATCAGGATATATTTGCACAAGATTAAATAAATATATCAATTGTATCAAAAGGAACATTTGAAAATTTACTCAAGTATGTAAAAGATGTTGTTACAGGATAATGGCTGATTTTCAGGTAAAGGAGACTGAGAAATAATTCAAATAGGGCTGAGACAATTTTCAAAAAAAATAAGTGTCATTCTTAGAGCATTCATAAAAATATGTATCATTAAAATTAATCTATCACTATAAAATGTAAGATAATATGTTTTATAATTTTAAACAAATCTTTTAAAATAAAACATGAACATCAAGAGCACAAAGATAAAGATGAATATAATTTATACTTCTTGATTAAATATTTCTGATTAGCAGAAATACTATAAGTAAATTTACAGGCAAATAACTGACCCATGATTCTACATGCAATGTATGTCACAAAGGAATAATATTTGAAATAAGAACTCCAATAAATTGATATGAAAAAGCCTAATAATTCAATATAAATATTTGTGGCATATGTGAAAACCAGTGATAGTGGAAACGTGAATCATCCGTAAAGATACCGACAATAGGGCCGGGCGCGGTGGCTCAAGCCTGTAATCCCAGCACTTTGGGAGGCCGAGACGGGCGGATCACGAGGTCAGGAGATCCAGACCATCCTGGCTAACCTGGTGAAACCCTGTCTCTACTAAACAAATACAAAAAAACTAGCTGGGCGTGGTGGCGGGCGCCTGTGGTCCCAGCTACTTGGGAGGCTGAGGCAGGAGAATGGCGTGAACCCGGGAGGCGGAGCTTGCAGTGAGCTGAGATCCGGCCACTGCACTCCAGCCTGGGTGACAGAGCGACACTCTGTCTCAAAAAAAAAAAAAAAGATACCGACAATATTCTTACTCTCATCATTAATAATGGAAATGCAAAAGTAACCGCAATTTAATAGTATTCTTTAATCATCCTCCTGAGAAATATCAAGAAATTGAATAATTTCCAGAGTGTGTAAGGATATAAAAAATAAGTATGTTTTTGTATTTTTTGTCATAATATAAACTTGCATAGGCATTTCCTTAGAACAAGTTGAAAGTATGTAATAGAATTTAAAATATTCTTATTTAAATCCATGCTCTGGTTAAATAAATAAATACATATATACATATAATTTTAAAAAACACACACACACACACAAATAAGAAGTATTTTCTCATAATTTTAGTTTGCAACCCCATGGAGAGGATTGACTTTAACTGTCCGTGATGCTTAAATTTTCCCGGTCAACTTCAGTGGGCCACAGGTGCTTGGATTGAACACAATTTCGGAGTGTTTCTGTGAGGGTGTTTGGATGATATTAGCATTCAAATGGTGAACTCAGAAAGCAGACGGTCTTACCCAACATAGCTGGGCATTATTCAATCCATTGAGGGCCTCAGTGGAATAGTAACAAACAAACAAAACAGAGAAAGCAGAAATTTTCAGCCTTACTTTTGGAGCTAGGACTCCTTACCTCATCTTCTCCTGCCCTCAGACTGGGATTTACACCATCAGTTCCCCTGTTTCTCTGGTCTTTAAATTCAAATTTAATTATGCCATTGGCTTTCTCTCTGGAGAGCCATGACTAATAAAATATCCTTCAGTGTAGGATTAGTTACTTCATGTTTCACACTAACTATAAAATACTATCCTGGTTATGACAAGGCAAGTGACTCCAGGATTTACTTGTGTAGAAATATTTCTGAAATAGGTTCATATAAGAAAAATGTTTCAGAATAATACATGCAGAATAGTGCTCTTTGTATAAAACAGCACATAAAATAACAAGTAAAGCAAAGTGTATATGCAAACATTTAGCATATGTATATTTTAATACACAAATGCATAAATGTATAGAAAAAAGGTCAGGAGAATACAATCGTATTGGTAGGTAGCCTCTGAGAAGGAGGCTATTGGAGGAAAGGAAGAAGAAGAGGTGAAAATGTCACAATTTGTGCTCTATGGTAAATGGAAAACTTGCAATTTGATTGCCAGGCTATTCAGGAAGTTTGAGCTTTGTGGAAGAAAAGGAGTGACGGCAAATAAATATACATTAATATTCTAAATTTTTGAGGTGATATAAATTATGATTAATGCAATAAATAATTAGAAATGAAGCATATTTATATTCTATTCACAAGAGGCAGGAGATGAAACAGTAAAGAAAATTATATAATCAGAGATAAATCAAATGCAAAAAATATTTATGTAGTTAAAATTTTAAGGACAAAATGTTAGAGGGAAAGATATTTCATACTGACAAAATTTTAAAAAATCCGTTGAAAATGAAAATGATAGTAATGACTTTCAAGTGCCTAATAATATTCCTTCAAAATATATATTAAATATAGAAAAAAAATTGCAAAAAAATGAACAAATGCAAAATACTATTAGGACTCTTTAACATACTGTTTTCAGTGGTTATAGAATGTTTATAGAAGACAAGCTATTGACTTAAGAGATGTATACACATCCTATTAAATAATAATACACTATTTTCAAATGCAAATGCAACATTCTCTACTATTTTCTTCTCCTAGGCCAAAGAGCCTACATCAACAAATTATTCAAAGTCGGTATTACCTAAGGCTACATTCACTGATTCAGTGCAATTTAATTGTCATAGGCCCAGTGACGCATCAAGGTGGAGTTGATTTCTTGGCCCTCTTCTGTATTAGAGGCACTTATAAAGGTGTCTGTGGCCGGGCGTGGTGACTCACGCCTGTAATCCCAGCACTTTGGGAGGCTAAGGTGGGTGGATCATGAGGTCAGGAGTCGAAGACCAGCCTGGCCAAGATGGTGAAACCTCGTCTCTACTAAAAATACAAAAAAAATTAGCTGGGTGTGGTGGCACGCACCTGTAATCCCAGCTACTTGGGAGGCTGTGGCAGAGAATTGCTTAAACCCAGGAGGTGGAGGTTGCAGTGAGCTGAGGTCATGCCACTGCACTCCAGTCTGGGTGACAGAGTGAGACTCTGTTTCAGTTAAAAAAACAAAAACAAAAACAAAAAAGTATCTGTATCCCTGTAACAAGCAAGCTAATAGAAAAACGTATCTCAGTAGTACTCAGTCTAGGTCAAGTCAAGACATTGGGGAAAGTTAGAAGATGCAATAGAGATAATGTATATATATAAAAAAAAAGTTTTAGATGTTTAAATATTTTTGTATTTTCCTCAGCATACAATTGTGTATTCTGGGAATTACTATTTAAAAAAGAAATTTAAAATATGAAGCTATTTCACATTAAGATTTTCTCTAGGGATTTAGAGAAAAAAATATATAGTTGAAAGAAATCTCTACTGAAAAACAGGAAAGTTTAGATTTGATGACTTACAAATAAGCAACTCTTCGGTTTCTCAATAATGTGAAAATAATGAGCTGTATAGTGTTTGCTTCTTTTCAATCTGATATCAATATAAGAGAATTCAAACAATAGAGCAAAAGATAAAATATTTGTTGCAGCACACTAAAAGATAAATATAACATGTAAAAGTGCAGAAATAAAAGGGTCATTCCATCAATAAAGAAAAGATTAATCCATTATTTTTTCAATGTATTAGAAAAAATAAAACATAAGATATTGTAGTATCATTTTATTACACTATAAAATCAGTTAACATTTTATTTAATATTACTGAGACTAATATCAAGTTACAGCAGGTGTTTAGAAGTGAAATACTCTGCCATCATAGAAGCAGAGATCTATTTTTTTCAACTACAGAGCATATTTTGTTTATATGAAATTAATTTTAAGTAAGTTATATTATTTAAACATTGAATCAATGATAATGTGAGACATAGAAAGTCTGAAAAACTTCTTCAAAAATTATGTTTGGATGCTATTTAGAGATGCAATTATTATTCTAGAAATTATTTTTCAGCTTTTATAGTAAGTCAAAATAAATTGTCTAAATAAACTTTCAGAAACACTGTCTTAAGTACTCTAACACTCTAAAATATACTACAAGTGTTGTTTCCTGAGGTAATTTACTTACCTGAAACTGCTATTATTCCAACATAAAACAAGCACTCCCAAAATAAAACAAGATGACGTGAAAGACTAATAATAAAAGATTAGCAACTTATTTTGTCAATTATAAAGCATAAAAAATAAGTGACACACGTTAGCATTAAAGTATTTTAAAAGAAGTTATAGTTGTAAACATCAACATGGACTATTTGAAAACATATTCTCCCAAGTGCAAATACAATCATCTGAATTATGTATTCAATATGAAAGCAATTAAATATACCAATACTAATGGTTAAAATGTATGAAAAAATTAAGGAAAGGTGACTGTTGAGACTTAATACATTGACGTGTGTGTGTGTAGTGTGTGTGTGTGAGTGTGTGTGTGTGTGTGTATGCTTTTTTCATAGGCCTTTTAGAACATTTTAGGCTCATAACAAAATTGAGAAAAAGGTATAGACATATACCGTATACCTCCTGCCCCAACACATGCTTAGTATTTCCCATTACCAACATGTCATCCCAGAGTGGTACATTTGTTATAACTGATGAGCCAACATTGATACATCATCAACCAAAACCCATAGTTCATAATAGAGTTCAATCTTGGTGTTGTGCATTCTATGGGTTTCAATGATGACATGTTTCCACCATTATAGTATCATATAGAGTAGTTTTACTGCCCTAAAAATCCTCTGTGCTATACCATTGTCAGATTTTTACAAATTAAATTCAACAGTGATCCGTAGATAGTTTAAAATACAGCCAGACTTACCTTCTTGGATATATATACACATATATATCCAACTATATATATATCTCCAACTACACATATATGTATATATATCCAACTATATATAATTATGTATATTCATTATTAAATAAGAAAATAACCACAAAATGAGTACAAATTAGACACAAACGTCTGATAAATGAAAAACCCAAGGAATGTGAAAATTGATTATAAATATAGAAGTAGAATTCTAGATTTTCATTGTGTATGTGAGTTCAAATTTCTTTTCAGCCTCAACACCTGTATGATACGATTTGGAGTTTTGTTCATTTCTGCCTTTACTCATTTACTTGATGTATAATGGTCTAACATAGTGATTTTAATTTGCATTTCCCTGAAAGTTAATGAAGTTGAGCAAACTTTCTAATGCTTTAATCATTTTAACCTCTTCTTTTCTGTGCCTGTGAAATATTTTGCACATTTTTTTTCTGTTGGTTTACTTTAATTATTCTTATTTACTTTGCAGGGGTAAACATACAATTGATTAATTGTGTTATCTGTAATCAGCACAGACCAAAATATTAGATAAAAATCTCAGAAATAGTCAATTAATAAATTGTAAATTGCACTCCTGTTCTGCATATTGTGATGAAATCTTCTACTGTACCTGTCTGTCTACTGTCTACCTCTCTATTAATCACTTAGCCTTCTTGGTTGTTGGATTGACTGTCAGAGTATCACAGTGCTTACATTCAAGTAAACCTTATTTTACTTTCCAATATATTATTATAACTGTTCTATTTTATTAATGAGTTACTGTTTTTAATCTCTTACTGTGCCTACTTCGTAAGTCAAATTTTATCGTAAGTATGTATGTATAGAAAAAAATAGTACATGCGAGATTCAGTACTACTCAGTTTCAGGCATCCACCAGGGATCTTCAAACATATGCCCCACTAATAAACAGTATTATTGTATAAATTTTTTCTCTTATATATTGAAAAGATTTTTTCTCACCATAAATATTTTATTTTACTCTTTAAGATTTATCTTTCCTGATTTCCAGAAATTGTCATTTTAGTATAGTCTGGATTATAATGTTTTTTCTTTAATGGTTAGTGCTTTTTTTGTCATTTAGTAAATATTTGCCTACCCCATATAAGTTCTCATACAAAAAGCTTCATTGTTTTTTCTTTCCTTTTTAGATCCAGAATCCAACGGAAATTTTTTTTTCATATAGTGTGAGTTGGAGTTCAAAATTCATTTTTAATATGGATATCCAATTAAACTAACACCATTTATTGAAAACCATTTATTTCTCTGTTGCATGATAGAGTCCTCTTTGTAATAAATCACATAATCATATTTGTATGAATATGTTTCTGGAATTTCTGTTGTATCCATTGGACTGACTCTTCCAATGGATTATTCATTTTAGTTATCTAAGAATTGTTGATATTTAGTAGTATGTTCACCTAATATTTTATGGGAACAATTATTAGGATGCAGCTTGATAAATGTTCTCAGAATGAACACAAATTAGTAACTAGCAATATGTAAAATAGACATTACACAAATCTCAGAAACTCCCTCATTCATCTTTCCAATTAGGATTCCTGCCCAAAATTTCACAGTATCCTGACATCTAGAGGCACTTGGATAAAATCATATAGTATGTACTTGTCTATCTTTGGCTTCTTTTATTCGACATTTTTGGTGTGTGAGATTTGTTATGCTATAGTACAAAGTGGCATTCAGTTCGTTTTCACTGCTGTATTTTATTGCATCATATGTTTATGCTGGAATGTTTGCATTCATTCTACTTTAGAGGAGAATTAGAGTTGTTTCTTTTTAGTCTGAAGCTGTAATGAATAGGTGTGCTATTTTTCTTCACTTCCAGAACAAACTAACAAATTTAGTGGATTGAAGAACAAATCAGTTATCTCACAGTTCTGTAAGTCAGAAATTCAGGTTGGCTTATTCGGTTCCTTTGTCCCAAGTCTTATGAGACTGAATTCAAGATGTCAGCCAGCTGGGCAATACCTGGTGGTCCTGGGGAAGAAGCTGCCTCTAGACAAATTCAGTTTGTGGGCAGAATTCAGTCCCTTGCTTGTGGGGCTGAGTTGCTTTTTCCTTGCAGGCTTTCAGCCTGAGGCTTCTCTCATCTCCTTGAGATAATCCACGTTTTTGTCAGGTTGTCACTTCCAGCTTCAAACCAGCGGGAGCACATTAAGTTCTTGTTACGCTTTTAACTGCTCTTTCATTTATGCCACATTTTTTTCTCCTTCAGCTGGAGAAAGTTCTCTGCTTTTAAGGATTTATGTGATTAGATTAGCCCACCCAGATAATCTAAGATGATCTCTTTACTTTAAAGTCTTTAACGTTGATGATATCTGCAAAGCCTCTTTATCACAAGATAATTATCACAAGATAATTACAGCTTTTTAGAATAAAGAATGGGTATCTTGTGGGGCCAGAGTAGGGAAACACCATCCTGCTTGTCACAATACTGCTACTCAGAGCCTTGTTTTAGATGGCTTTGTGAAGACACATAGGCACTTTAGTTAGCAAATCCATTGGGATATATGTTTTAGCCATAGACTATCAAATTGAGTAGGTACTGCCAAATGGTTTTTCAAAGTTTGTACAATCTACCATTGTATAACATTTCTGATTATTCTATTTTCTCATTAGCAAAAACACTTTCTATCTTTTCCATTTTAGCCGTTCGAGTAGTATGCAGTATTTCACATTGTGGTTTTAATGAAGATTGTAATGATAATTAAAAGATTGATGAGCTTCTAATAGGTTTCTTATCTATTTGGGTTTCTTTTGTAAATTATCTGTTCAAGTCTCTTGCTAACTTTTAAATTTTAAATTTTATTCCATTAATTTAGATGATTTATTGGTAACCTCTATATTCATATTTTGGGGGAAATACATGAGGGAAATCATTTTTCAATCAACAACCTACCTTTTCACTCCTTTGTGATATCTTTGAATAAACAACTTTTTAAATATTTTACATAGTACATAGTATCTTATGGTATTATTATTTATTACATTTTCGTCATGAAACTTCTGACAATGTTAGTGTTCATAAAGTTATTTTCTATATTGTGTTGTAATAACCTTACTATTTTATTTTTCACAGAGACCTATAGTGAATCTGGAATTTATATGTATATGACATGTCATATAAATCCATATTCATTTTCTCCTACATAATAACCAATTGACCCAGCAAAATCTATTGTGAAGATTATCCTCATTCAAATATAGTAAAGTGTCAATTTCAATTGTCAAGCACTGAGCATGTGCAGGACTACTTCTAAACATGTTTTCTTGCTCTATTGGTCTGTTTTTCTGTTAGAGTGCCCATTCCACACAGTCAAGGTTCCTACAGCTCTTTGATAAATTTTGACATCAATTGTATAAACCCTCTTTAAATTTTCCTTACTTATGGTCTATTACCTGTCTATTGATGATTCATTTTCTAATTCTTTTCTTAAATGAACATGTGTTTAAGTCAATTTTCTTTCTATAAACACTACTTTATCTATCTCTTGAAAATGGAACACGTCGTGTAAAACGTTTAAAAAATTGTAGCAATAGTAAGAAGTAAAACTGCTTTTAGTCTCAGAGAACTAGAAAATGCACAGAAAATTGTAAGAAAACTGCAAAAAGGCTAACCTTAACAAATGAATTTAGTAATATCACATAATAAATATATTAAAATCTGTACATTAACATAGGCAATTGGAATATAATTTTTTTAAAGATTAACATCAGCAATAGCATCCACAGTCACAATATATTTAGGACTAAATTTAAGAAAAAAAGTCTATTGCCAAATAAAATTCTCTGCTGAGAGCAATTAAAAAACACCTAAATAAATGAAGAGATAGAGCAAATTTGTAACTTGAAAGAATATGTACTGTTAAAGTAACAATTCTACCCACATTGATGTATAGATTCAATGCAAGCCCAGACAAAATTCCAAACAAAATTACCAACTAGTTCTAAAATATATATGCATTAAAATACAGAACACCCAGACTAACCAAAACCTTTTCTTTAAGGAACAACAATAGCATTTTAATGTTTGAGTCTGTTGACTTTAAAATTTTGTAAAACTACAGTATTCATAAGAGTGAAATTTGTGAAACAATAAGCTTTTATGTTAAATGATTTTTAAAAAGAGTGCTAGTGCCATCAATGAGAAAAATAAAACCTTTAACAGTAGTACTGGAAAAAATGAATATCTATGTAGGAAAAAAATATGTCAATGCCCGTTTCATACTATATACAAAAATTATTCATCATAGATCAAAATATAAAAAGAAAACCCTTAAATTGTAAAGACTAAAAGAACACATAGCAGGATATTTCATTGATATTTCTTACAGAGATCACAGAAAACTAGCAACCATAAATAAAAGTGTGCTAAGTTGGACTTCATTAAATTTAAAATATTCTTGCCATCAAAAAGCATTGTTAAGAAAATGAATATGCAAATCACAGACAGAGCCAGTATATTTGAAAATCACGTATCTGACAACGGACATCTTCCTTCTACCTCTCTTTGTAGATCTTCTCTCTTCAAATGTCCTTTAAATGTGAATTCTTCCAAGTAAAATTTAGATCGCAAGTCTTTCTGGATCTCCTCTATATTTCACCAACTAAAGCAAACTGACATTTAACTAACATTCAAATGGGCTGAAGACTCCAGCTTTTCATAGTTGAGTAAACATTTGAAATTTGAAACATTTTAAAAACTTAAAAATTTCAGTATTTTCTTCCTTCCCCTTAAAGTCTCCAAGAATAAGATAATTTAAAACTCTTTTACCATTCACAAAAATTAGATTTCTAACCTTGAGAAAACAGAAGTGGGCTGGGTGCAGTGATTCATGCCTGTAATCCCAGTACTTTGGGTGGCTGAGGTGGGCGGGTCACAAGGTCAAGCGATGGAGACCATGCTGGCCAACATAGTGAAACCCTGTCTCTACTAAAATACAAAAATTAGCTGGATGTGGTGGCGCGCACCTGTAGTCCCAGCTGTTTGGGAGGCTGAGGCAGAAGAATTGCTTGAATCCGGGAGGTGGAGGTTGCAGGGAGCCAAGATCATGCCACTGCACTCTCCAGCCTGGAGAAAAAGCAAGACTCCATTTCAAAAAACAAAACAAAACAAAACAAAAAACAAAGAACAAAAACAGAAGTGACCTGTAAGTCTTGGTTTTCAATAACATCTTTCCCATCACACATATTTTAAATGTGTCTAGTAAACATATAAAATCGAGTGAGATACTTTAAATAAAAAATAATCTGATAGGATTTTATCTGTTAAACTAACAAAATGAAAATCTTTTGAATGCTCTTTCAACAAGTGAGGGTGATAAGTCTCCTCAATTATTGCTCTGAGAATAAAATTCTTTTTTTTTTTGAGAATAACAATCTTTACCAAGTTTCAATGTAGTGATATAAACGTGATATAAACATTATGTAAGATAAAATTTACCTTTTTAATAGTTTGTCCCTATAAGACCACTATGGCAGAAGTGATTAAGTCTGAAAATAGAAACTCTTTTCGAAGTTTCAAAAATTTTTTTAAGATTACTGAAAAAAATAATGTATAATTACTGAAACTCAACAACCCAGCAATAAAAGTAAAATAATAATGGCTAGTGTTTATTGAGTATTATCTACATGTGCAGTCACTCACTAAGCACTGGTAACAGAGTTAACCTACTGAATATTTATATAAATCATATAAGAAATTTACCTTTTATTATACCAATTTATATCCAAGAAGTGTTTAATATATGGATCTTAGCCACCTAGAGTGCTTTGGAATTCAGAAATAACTGTAAAAGGTTGAAATATATTGTGCTAATTTGTTTTTGTTTTCTCCTTCCAAGTCTATTTTCATCTCTGTGTTTGCCCAGACCTATATGGGAAGCTGACTAAAATGAATCAGTTGTCCAATGGGCTCCTTGGCTTTGATTTATATTACTTCTGCCATTGTGAGTCCCCAGCAAGAGTTGGAGGTAGGGTAAGCAATTAGTCCAAAGGTCTTACTTTTCAGGATCCCTTTTTCTGGAGTTGCCAAGGGCTGACATTCTCCAAACTATAGTCATGTCTCTTTCAAGTTGCTTCTCCCAGGTAATTGCGTGCTATCTCTAGTTCTAGAATGGCTTCTTCCTCTTGCAGTTTTCCTGCTTTTGCTGTGTCGAAGATTCTTTAAACGGTTACAATATGCATTGGAACTTGCATATTTTAAATTTCAGCTTTTGAGAGAGGGCAGTTAGAGATGTTTATTCATTCAGCAGATATTTGCAGAGTATCCTAACTACTTGCCCAGAATTAGTAAGAGACAGGGAAGGATTCAAGTAGTAACCAAGTGGAGAAAGTATCTGTTCTCAGGAAACTTAAATTGGTAGTTAGGGGTACATATAGAAAAAAAAAGTAAATATATAAATAATAAATGAAAGGAGTAAAAGAAGGAAAAGAAAGGTAATTGGGATAGGGACAAGGTCATGCTCTGGGCGTGTGTTTGTAAGGGAGTTGAAGTAAATAGGCCACTAGGGACCATAGCTTGGCTGGTAGCCCTGTTTAAATATTTGAAAGAATAGTCAGGAGGTCAGTATGATAAGTTGGATGACAGAAAAAAAGAATTTCTCATAGTGCTTTAATAATTCATGTTATGTAAATTCATATATATATATTTCTTACATAAAATTACACTAACATTGTAACATGTAAATTCGGATGTTAGCAATCGTGATCACTGGTTCCATTTTTGCTGCTATGCATCTTGGCTGGTAAAGATCTAAGACCGTTATGGGGGTTTTTTATGGCTTATGTTAGTATTCTGTTCAGAAATTGGACCACGTAAATTTCCTCATACTTTTATATGAATATGCAATATCAAAAGTTATTGTGTAAACATCTTCTTATATATACAAGAAGCACTCAGCGCTCTAAGATCTTAATCATATTTCAGTAGATCATTTATTTGTCTATCTTTGTATTTCTTAGCATTGTTAAAACTTTCTACTCCTATTTTTGAAACCAAATTAAAAAATAGATCAACATTAATTATAATATTTTATTCATAATATAAACTAACATGGCAGCTTAAAAATCAAATGAAAGGATAGTAAGCATAAAACTACAATGTTATAATATATAACCAATATATTGTTTGCGAGTTCTGGGTTCTGAATGACAGGCACCCTATTTTATATTTTATTACATATCATGCACTTTTGATCAACGCCCACACCAGAAAATCAAATTTTTAAGCAGAATATTCCAAAATCCATTAAATTGGGTTGGTTACGTCAGACTACAAATTGTTTTATCTTAATGATATCGATGTTTTTATGTTTGCCAAACTTCTTTATAAAAAATAATAAAAATAAATAAAATATTTTATCTTATAGTAATATAGAAAATAACTTAATAATGTTGTTAAAATAATATTCCAATAAAATAAATCTGGGTTAAAATGTTTCATTTTTTATTTATTTATAGAGAATACATAATTATGCTAAATTTTAAAAGATTCTTCTTTTCGTTTACTTTGGAATTTATATTTAATGTGCCATTAATATTTACAAATTAACAATTGAAACTCACTTCTGATGAAACATTGGTTGAAATTTATACAACTGTTTATTTCACCATAAATTTTAAGAAGATTCTTAAATGTAGCATTTAGATACAGTAAGCTTTTATCCAATTTTCTAACCTAAGTAAATCTTTTAAAACTCAGTCAAGATCAAATAGAGCTATTTGCTCTCTCACAAACTAATTTGAGCTAGCATTTTCAGCTCTGTTTGCCACAGAGATTTGATAGCCAAAGACATATTTTACAGCAGGTTTCAAACTAGAAAAGCATGACTGCTCTTGGTGAGATTGATGAAAAGTCCTTTTCGTTTAATATTATTGATTGATAAAAGTAAGTATTCCTATATGGAGGACTGCCATATTCCATAGTTAATGATTAAATATATCAATTGCAGTAACAGTGTGGTTTTGATATATAGTTTCATTCCTTTCTAAGGCTATAAAATCATATATTTTTAGTATCTTTTTTTCAGGAGCTAAGCTAGTTCATAAAGTCTAATTCATTTTAAACATTTTTACTATGCTCCAAATGCTTTGAGAAATCCCAGGGTACTTTTTTTTTGGTATGTAATCCAATAAAACAACTTATTTTGGATGACAGTGTTATTCATTAGATAATTTAATGCTTAAAATAATATACTGTATATCAAAACTATGACCTTTAAAATGACATTATAGCAGACAAAATGTTACTTTTGAAATTAAATAAGTAAATGTGACTGAGGTGAACTTTGAAAGTTATAGGGATTCTCTGGGCCACTCAGCTTCAGTATTTAAATACATCACATCCTTGATACTTTGTAAGTGAAATTAGAATAGATAATTTTAATGTTCCTGTTAAACAAAATCAATCATTTAAGAACTTGAGGTATGCTATTCATTGAACATTTAAGAAATGTAATGTTTATGCTTGTACAAATGTCTATAAATATATTAAATATATTGTAAATTTTGCCAAATGCAAATTGAAGTGTTTTAATGATACCTAACACTATTGTTGATAATCATTGTTAATGAGAATGTTTTGTAATAGTCATTAGCAAAAAATAATATGAATTGATTGTCAGAAAATACAGTTGTGTTTATAAAGCCATCGGTCTCCTTGTATATAATTCATTCAACACATAATTACCATTACTTTTGGAATATTTCAATAGTTATTGGGGATTGCTATGCAAATTATAAATAGATGCTAGAGAAATGTAATGTGACCAATTCCCATATTAATGAAACTCTTTATTGGGAAAAGATAAATATGAATTGAAGCAATTATCTAAGTATAATTGTAGAAAGTATTATTTAAGTGAGTTTATGTATCGTAGTTTATAATAAAATTGCTTATTATTTTATTGGGAAAAGTTAAATATGGAGTGAAGCAACTATCTAATTACAACTGTGGAAAGTATTATTTAAGTGAGGTAATGTGTAGTAGTTCACAATCAAATTATTATTAAAGGACATCTTTTCTTATAACAAAACATTAAATTTGAAGTAGAAATTAGCTACGTGAAGATGGCATAAGGAAGAACAAGAGAAATGTTGCTAAGGAACCCCCCTGGAAAAAAATATACATATATGTATATATACACTAGCATTATTTGTGTGCTCAATTTGTTTCAGAACCTGGGTTTATGAATAATACTGTTAACCTAGCTGTCTCTACATGTCAGTGAAGGAGAGTGAATTATAAAGTTTATTTACCATAAGAAAATGATGTTGAATAGCTATAGACAAGATTCATATTGCCTAAAGAAAAGCAAATACTTACGAAATCGTTCCACTTAAAAAAATTGGTTTACTCAATTAATGCAGCAAATATGTGTTGAGTACTGACTAGGTGCCAGATATCCAACCTTATCTCTGTTAAGCATACATTCCAAAGAGGGAAACAGTGAATAAACCACAAAGAGCCTATATTAAATGGTGACATATAAAATTTAAAAATAAATTGAGTAGGGTGTGGAGGATTTGCACGCATAAGAGAGATTTGTGCAATTTAGATAGGTTGATAAGTCACTGAGAGTATAACCATTGAGAACAGACATAAAGAATATAAGGAAATAGGTCTGCATATAACTAGGGAAGGAGTACACCAGGCAAAGGGAAAATCCATTGCAAAAGCTTAAGGTGGGGACATAACCCCAGTGGTTCATGGACTGGCAAAGAGGTCAGTGTGCCAAGAGGAAAGTGACTGAAGAGAGAGTGTAAATAAAGTCAAGGAGGTTATAAAAGGCTAGAGAGTCTAAGGAATTGGAAGACATTGTAAGGATTGTGATTATAGGCTGAATTAAAGGACAGCCATTTAAGAATTTTAAGCAGAAAAACAGCTTCACCTAAAATACATTTTAAAAGTATTTCTCAGCTGGAGTTTAGAGGTTAGACTTTGAAAGGGCAAAGGTAGATTTAGGATAACTTATTGATAGACTATTCTTACAATGCAAGTGATAGAGGATGGAACCAGAACCATAGCAGCTGAGATGGTGAGAAGTGGTCAGATTCTGAATCTACCTTGATGGTAGAGATAGGAGGATTTCTTGCTGAAATAGATGTAAGTTGTGAAAGAAAACAAAATGAAAGGTAAGTTTTTGCCTTAGTAATTGGAAGAAAGTAGTTGCTATAAATGACAAAGAGGGAGACTGCAAGAGTGGGGGTCATAATATTCATGTCTGGAAGAAGAGGAGAGACCAGAAGGAACCAGAAAAATAACCTGAGTTGTAATAATCCATGAGACATGATGAAAACCAACAACACTTCAATTATGATTGATAATCAGATCTAGAGCATGATCATAGGAATGGTTTGCTAAGATTTTCGGAAGAGAGCATTTCAAGGACAGGAGAGGCCAGGATATTGAAGGGATCTTCAATATATTATTTTATTTTATTTTATTTTATTTTATTTTATTTTATTTATT
>NW_016819131.1:204242-205816 GCF_001698545.2 Rhinopithecus bieti
ATAACATTTAAATGTAAAATTTCTACATTTAATTTTACTTTGCCAAAAATATTGACATTAATATAAACAATTTTTACTAAAAGTTGAATGTATTTTTATATAAAAAATGCAAGTTTGTTTTGAGAGCTCTAAATTTTTTTTGAAATTTGACATATTATCATGAACCCTAGGTAAATAAAGATAATATTGTACTATATGAATGTATTAATTTTTAATTCCATTTTTTTAAATGTTAAAAAATTTCCAGCCAAGGTTTTAAAGGCACATATATTTCATAAAATGAATTATTATGTATTTCTAATTTAGTAAAACCATGTAAAATTATGATAAGGACAACTGAAGACTGATAAGGAATTTGTGGCTCTCAGGCAATTAATAGGATTGTAAGTACATCCTTTTCCCCCTATGCTCTCCTTATTCATGGGTCCAGAAGTTGAATATCTTCCCTTACAAGAAATTTGGGACTTGCCAAGATGTAGTAATTATTAGTGGAAATGCAGAATCCTTGAATGGAATGCAAATTTTAACAAAATGATTTTTTAACAGTAGTTTATGGAAAGTTCAAGATGGAAAAAAAAAAAAAAAAAAAAAAAAAGATTTGTCTTCCCTCATCTGAGACACTAGCAAAATTAGAAAAGTAGTTTAAAAATCAAAGGAATTAAGAATTAAAAGTTAAAGAAGAGTGTGTGATAGTGAAATTCAATAAATTTGTAGCAAATAGCTTTTAAAGGGGTGAATTCCAACTTAAAAAAAAAAGTAAAGAAGTAAAGAAGTTGTAACGAGACTACAGAATGCAATACCCTACATAGAGTGTTGGGAACCATCTGCCCCATGAAACCAGATGAGGTTCTGTTGTTCTTAAACAGAACGAGGAGGTTAAATAAAAGGAGATAAAATTTTTAAATGCCTTAGCACTTTTTTTCACTTTCGTGCAGAAAGTGCACTATTTTATCTGAGATTGGTGGGGAGATGGGGTGGGAATCTATAACTGTTTTTTAAAAAAGAAGCAACATCAAATTCATGGGGAAAACTCAGTCTACCAGCATAGATTTTGAAGTAAGAGTAAACATCTTTGGATTTTGTCAGTTCTCAACTCACTCAGTCTCCCAAAAACTAACCCTGCTAATATATAAGCATGTAACATTTAATCTTTCTGAAATTTCACTGATTTATGTTTTGAGTTAAGTGTACAACTTAATTCTTTTTTCAAAGATCACCTAAATATGGAATGGCTATCTAAATGAATAATCAGCTTAATTCTCACTGCTTGGTGATACTTTTCTTTGTTTATATTAAAGATATATACGGAACAAGGATCACATTCTAGAATATCAGTATTTATGGAAGTGACATACATTTAGAATTTAGGATAAAAAATGGCTTTGAAATAGTGTTTTATGACCAATTTTTCTTTATTACCTCCTAGAAGATTTCTAGATACTTTTTCCTAACTCCATCCCCATAAAATTTTAATGTCACAGATATGGGATATGTTTATATTGCCCAGTAGGTTTCAGCTTGGGAAGACCACAAACTATTCAATATCTCAGCCTTTTTTAGAGAACAAGTTTGCT
>NW_016819131.1:206630-230557 GCF_001698545.2 Rhinopithecus bieti
CCCTTTTAAAAGGTGATAAATAATAATGCTGTCCTTCAACTCAGTTTCAGTTTATATAAGTTTTTTCCTTAAGTTCTGCTTGTTGTGGCCTGATTCTAATAACATTTTTCTTAAAGATCTAAAGAAAATGTGTTCTTCCAAGATAATATTTTGTATACTGCAGAATGTCTTTTTTTGTTTTGTTTTGTTTTGCCTTTTGGTAACTGACCTAACAGATTTTATGTTTTATTGAAAAAATTACTATGCCATTATTATTAAGCTTTGGTTTGCTTAGGAAAAAAAAAACACTGATATAAAAAAATTTTTAATTAAGTTTATTACGTCTGTTTATCTTTTTGTATGTGCTTTCAAAATACTTGTGACATAAAGTTATGAAGCTTTGACTCCTGGGTCTTAAAAGGACACCAAGTCCTGCTAAATCTTAAACACTGATAGCAATTAAAGGCTCATCTTCAGGGTCCATAGAAGATGCCAATCAAATGAACTGCATTCCTGAGACACAGGGCCAGAAATTAAAACCATTCAATTCTTCAAGGCCCAGGGACTATTGTGGAAGAGGTGGGCATGTAAGATTTTAAGGGTCAGTTTTAAGAGAGAAAATAAGTTCAATTTATCTATAAATTAACCATTAATGGCAAAGGCACACCGATGCAAGTCCAGCATATGGGCCCCTGTGTCAGATTAACACATTTTTCTTGAACCATTAACCAACTCCTTATTAAAGGTTATAAAATGCTTATGAAAGGTGTATCTTATGAGCAAATTAAATTTCATAGATTGTTTATAAAATTTGAAAAACAAATTTAACTGCCTTCATGCTGTTTTTTATTAGGACGTATTGTTTGGAAAAAATAAATCTCCCTCAAAGAATGAATGTTTTGCCTTTGCTTGAAATCCTTGAATTATGAGTTTTGTGAATGAATGACTTATTTTACAATGACCTATAATCCTATTTTGTGATATCAAGTGTTTCAAACTTTGATATTTGATAAACTTTCCAAAATAAAATTATAAATTATGTTTTTTTCGGATATAATTAATCCTTTAAGATATTATTAAGAGGTTCCTGGCTGGGTGCAGTGGTTCATGCCTGTAATCTTAGCACTTCGGGAGGCTGAGCCAGGCAGATTGCCTGAGCTCAGGAGCTCAAGACCAGCCTGGGCAACATGGTGAAACCCCATCTCTACTAAAATACACAAAATTAGCTGGGTGTGGTGGTGTGCGCCTGTCGTCCCAGCTACTTGGGAGGCTGAGGCAGGAGAATTTCTTGAACCTGGGAGGCAGAGATTGCAATAAGCCGAGATCATGCCACTGCACACCAGCCTGGGTGACAGAGCAAGACTGTCTCCAAAAAAAAAAGGTTCCCTAAAGTCCAAAATGACATATTTGGTATAAAAATTATACAGGAAGCATTGTCAAATATGAAATGGTGTTTGATTTTCTTTGGGCTATATTTGTATAAACATGTTATTGGTATGTGTTCCATAATTATGGGAAATGCCGATAAATTTAATATGACTCAGTGTACGTTATCAGTAATAATTCTAATTGTTATGTTAAATTATTTCATGCCACAGAGGTCACAACTTTTCTTATCAATTGTGTCTTTGACTGTGGCAGCCCTAAAACTTCTGTCATCCTTGAATAATTGTTGTCTTGTTTTGATCCTCTTTAGAAGGTGGTTTCATAATGAGCTATAAAATTCTAACAGATGCTCTTGAAGGCAGGTTTCTGATAACTTTGGAAGTTGTGACATCAGAATAGCGGAAAACTTTTCAGGACTCACAGATATCTGAAATGTTCAAGAATATAAAGCAGAACAGAAATTAGCTATATAAACTAAATTCACAGGAGTCTGAAGTAATCTTTTAACTTTTGCTTAAAACGTTGCTGATCATTTGTTTTTTTTTTTTTTTAGAGTTAGAAAACTTTTCTTTTAAGCTATTTACAGCTGTTAACAACTGAATGAAATACACTCCTCTGAACAGAATTTGGAGCTTTCTTATCTCTACCTTATTTCTACAGAATTTGGAAAATATTTATGAGTATTTTTAACTTATGACAATACAGTTATTTACGTAAGTGCAATAAGAATCTGTTTTTATTTGTAACAGGACACAACTGGAGAAACTGGTTATTTTACCTAGACTTTAACCGGAATGGTGTGCTTTCCTTTAAGGAATCAAACTTGACTTATGAGGCCAATAAAGCCCCTTGGAAAAAGTAGCCTCATATACTTATCTACACAGTTCCTGTACAGGGTTCCTGACCTGTGGTAAGTAAATAATGTCACTTTCTGACAGGCCCAGGAGCCCAGTTTTATCTTGAGAATTCCTCTCAAGAGGGGAGGGGAATTCACCCAACTCATTGGTATTTAATGGTACAAATCCATGGCTGGGCTGGACTTCAAAAAGTCTTATCTGAGATTCCTTCTCTGGAACAAATTTCCATCAAAGCCAATTTGAAAGCCTATGTAAAATAAAAAATTATTCTTGCTGCACTGTATACAAATAATCAGGCCAAGTATAATAAGGCAAATCAGTCCTACCAGAATTTGTCTGTAGTAAAAATGGGATACTGGAGAGAGAAAAATTATGCTTCAAAACTATAATATACCTGTTGTTAGATTTTAATTTTAATTTTGCCTGATGTTTTTCAGTTCTCATTATTTTCTACAGCTTGAACCAAATTCTAATTTTTCTTGGCAAAATACCTACAAAATAATGTTTTCAATTTTTTTCCTTCTTTTTTTCCCATTTTTAAAAAAATCTGGAGTCACTGAAAACTAAGCTGTGCTTTCATAAAGCCCTGGGAACTGAAGCTAGACAACTTCAGAATAAAATAGCAGCAATCTATTTACATATATAAGTCACATTCATACTTGCCTATTGATGTATGGACTTCAGAGTAACGTGGCCTATACCAATTTTTCAGGATTATTCTTTTGTTTGTTGTTGGTTTTCTCTCTTCCTCCCCCTATTTTCTCTTCACAAGACATGAGACTTCACAACCTTCTAGAAATGAGCTTTCTTAATAACATAGGACTTACCTGTCTGGGAATAAACCATCCTAGCCATGACAGATCAGACAAAACATGAAATCAAAGACTCATTTTCTTTTAAAATGCTTTCTCCAAAAGACTTTTAATAAAGAAAAGGAGGGGAATGTGAAAGAAAAATAAAACTTGGGGCTCCCAAATCACTAAACTAAGGGGAAAAGTCAAGCTGGGAGCTTAGGGCCGACCTGCCACCCATTCTATTCAAACTCACCCCTCTCCTCACTGAGATAAATGTATATCTGATTGCCTTCTTTGGAGAGGCTAATCAGAAACTCAACAGAATGCAACTGTTTGTCTGTAATCTTAAAGACCCCTCCCCACTTCTAGTCTTCCTACCTTTCCTTCGTGTTGTCCAAACTAATGTTCATCTTGCATGTGTTGATTATGTCGCATGTCTCCCTAGATTTCATAAAACCAAACTGTGTTCTGAGCACCTTGGACATATGTCATCAGGACCTCCTGAGGTTGTGTGATGGACACATGTCCTCAAACTTGACGTTTGGTAAATTAACTGAGATTTCTCTCATATTTTCGGGGTTCACACACTTAACTCACTTTTGTAAGAGTTAAGATGAATATCTGTTGAAGACTCAATAAATGGAAAAGTAGGTTTCCTATTTCTGTGTTAAATTAAAAAGATATTTTATTTTATTAAAACAGATGCCTACTTGTCTAGTGTTACTTAAAACTTTTAGTCAGCCTAAGTATTACCTGGGGAGCTGCTAACATCCCAGAGACAACGTCTGACTCATCGAGAGCCAGGATGTACATTGTTAACAAGCATCACAGGCAACCCTTTTCAAGTTGTTGTCACAACAAACCTTGAGAAAACCTATCCTATACCAGTTACTTTTTCATAGAAGCATTTTCTCTGGTTCATTTAATTTATATTATACCTCTCTTCTAATTCTTTGAAAGAAAGTGCAAAGATAACTATTACACACCATAAATTGAAATCAGTTTAATATCCATGAGTTATTTATTCAAAATTCATTACTAGAATTTAAAAAAATGTGAGGAAAATATTAGAATATAATGCATTTTATATTCATAATATGTTTCACTCTTCTACTAGAAGAAAAGCATACTAAGAACTATTTAGGCCATTAAAAGGTAAAAGACATAACAAAGCTATATTTAGAATTTTAGTAATGTAATCAAACGGAAACACTCTTCTTTTGTAAGCTAACATGAAGAAAGTTTATTGCTATAGTTTCATCTGTTTACTCTTTCCCATCCACAAAATAATTCACATGTTGGATTTTAAAAGCACTTAACACTTGATTTTAAAATATATTTAGTAAGTTGTAGACACAATACAATTAACATGTAATAAAGAGGCACATTAACCACATCTAAGATTTTGATTAAAATATTTTTGAAAAGTTTAATCTGCAGGCCCTATTTTTACTTTCAAAGTGAAAGTTGGATTTTAGAGATGTGTGTGTGCATGCGTGTGTGTGTGTGTGAGTGTGTGGTGCTGGTGATGATAGTGTTGCTAGTTCTAGTAGTATAGGAAGTTTGGAATCAATAGTATAAGCCATTTAAACCTATAAAGCATATGTTATAAAAATACAAAATGTAACTATGTTCTTCCTAGTGCTATTGCTTTATCAGATGTTAATATTCATGGAATCTCAATTAATATTATTATATATTATTTTTAAGTATAAATATTTGAAGAACACATGGTAGCTACCATTTATTAAAAGTTTTATATGCTTCCAACCTTGATGGATTTCTAGGATATAGAACACATTACTCTTGCATATGACAACATTAAGGCATAAGTAGGTTAGTCATTTTTCCTAATTTGCTCAGTCTAATACCCAGGCCTATATGGCTCTTAAGACTCAGCTTGTAGCCAGAGATATAACGTTATATATTAATCATTAAATGTTTAGAATGAAAGCAATATTAATGTGATCAAATATTCTTATGAGGAAAAATGTATTTGAAAATTAGGAAGGAAACAAAAATATGTACAGAACACCCTTACAGTATCCCATGGGGCAAAGGCTTCCCAGGAATAGTTTAGAAGAAAGTAGTTAGTCCTTTCTTTGTTAACTATTGACTAAAGATCTCAGAAGTTGCAGATTAATTTGTAAAGAAATTTTATAACTTCTGCTCTTAGCTAATACAAATAGTTTCTGAAGCCCAGTAAAAGAAATAGCCCCCAAAATACATGACCTATTGAACACTGACAGTTTTATATCTAACTTAACAATCTTATCCTAAAAATTCATTGTTAAATTCTCCATAAACATCTTAGCTCTCAGGTGATCTCTGATCCAATAATAACATTGTAGTGGTTCCAATATTAATACATAAATTAAATAAAATTATTGAAAATTATTTTATATTTTAAAATAAAATCTTCTTAGAATTACACTTTTTCTTTTTTGTGATTACATATAGTATGATGAGTACTCTGATACCAGTTCATTTATTTATTTAATAAATATTAATTCAGCACTTACTAGATATCAAGCTCTGCAGGGTCAGAGGTGAACAACACAGAGGTGATGGCCCTCATTCCTGTGGAATTTACAGCCAGGTCGATTGACTAACATTACAGCAATATCATCATTAATCAAGTTTGAGAAACACTATGAAGGAATATAGAAGGATACAGAACATTTTATTGGACAGCACTGATCCAAGAAATTGAAGACCAATGATACCTATTTTCTGTACAATATAACTACTATTTGTTGAGTAACATAACTTCTACGTTCCTTCAATATATTTGTCTCTAGTTTTCAAAATGTTCTTACAAAGGATATAGTCATTCTTAAGCCTAACATAAAATTGAAACTTAGAAAATTAAATATATACCCAAGTTAAAACTTTGAACCAAATAGTCAAAATTTATTCTAATTTGATGTGGAAAATATATTGCATTGTTTCCTCTATAGTTGATAGAATAGGACTGATCAATAATAATAAATATAATGTTCAGGGTATTAGTAGAACAAGAAAGAATTACGTTTTATCTATCTATCTATCTATCTATCTATCTATCTATCTATCTATCTATCTAGTGTATCCAATGTTCAGGGGCATATTCTAAGTCAATAACATGAAAATTTTACATTAAATTTACCATAAAATATGTAACATGAAAATTGGTAATCATATAGCATACCAGTTTGTTATAAAATAAATGTAAAATTATTTTGCTGAATAAAATAAAATAGACAAAATCTACTTTAGACATGACATTATTTAAAATAGTCTTAAGCATATTATACATGCAAGTCCTTTACATAGAAAACTACAAATCGCTACTGAAGAAAAGCTATATAAATGAAAAATATTCCATTCTCATGATTAGAGATCAATATTGCAAAGATGCCAATTATTTTCAAATTGATTGTTACAATTATATCTTGTTTAATGTATCTGCACAAATTATTACATCTCTAGTCTAATTTTAAAACTACTGAACATAGACAATTTTGATCAGCCATAACAGAGAATTCAAAACCAAGCTCTTACAATTTTATGTAAAATTAAAAATTAAGAACAATGGCATTCATTATTTATATGTGTCTATGTGGATATACATATGGATATTTAGGTACAGTTATGAATATAAGTGTCAATACAGATCCAGATATGACAAATAAGTTATAAATTTGTGGATATAAAAACCTCAGGATCATCCAAAGCTATCCTATTTTACGACTTCAGGCATATATTTACTTAAGTTCATGGTACCTTCTGAAATTGTTCTGGAGCTTTATCCCACCAGAAATAACACTCCACCATTCTCTACGTTTTCTGTCTCACCTACAGAAAAAAAAAAAAAAAAAAAAAAAAAAAAAGGCTAAGGAGTACTTGTGCAGGTTACAACCCAGGGAAACTGGCCCACTAACATATGTAGATTTAATCATAAAATCATAGAATGCTGCCTCTGTAATAATGGTGGATTATATTTGAAATAGCTGCAAGACACATTCCACCTTTCATAAGCATATGTAAGGAATCCCAAAGTCAGGAGTGAAGGCATAAACAAGGATTCTAAAGGACGTTGAAGCTTCCAATACCTGTAACCAAAATAAATGTTAATTACAGAACAAATCCTATCCAGATTAACATGAATCCTCATAATAAAGACGTATTTACCCTGCTTCCATTTGCTCATTTGCCATGTTTGGTTTTCAAAAAACATTTTATTAAATGCCAAAAGGCAAAACAACAACAACAACAAAAAAAAACCCTCTGAAAAGACAAAGAACTAATCGTAACTAACCTCATATATGACACAGATGTTGTAATTAACAGACAAGATAGGTAAAAATATTGACTCCTGTCAAAAGTCTAAATGGAAAAGTCAAATAATAAGCCAGAATAGATAGACAATATAAGCAGAAAGATGGAATCTCTAAGACAGAATCAAAAGCAAATGCTGGAAATCACAAACACTGAAGCAGAACTTAAGAATGCCTTTGAAGTACTTACCAGTTGACATAATATGGCCAAGAAAAGACATGTCAATAGAAACTTAACTGTTTCTATTTCCTAAACTGAAATGAAAAAAAAAATACAATATCGAAGACAGAAAAATTATGAGTGTGTAACATTTGCATAATTAGAATACCAGAAGCAGAAAGGAAAAGAAGCAAAAAGTCTATTTGAACAATAATGATAATTATCAATAATTAATTATAGAAATCAAACTACATATCCAGGAAGCTCAGAGAACACCAAGCAGAATTAATGCCAAACCCTCTACATCTAGTTGTATCGTATTTAAATTGCAGAAAACCAGAAAAGAACATATCTTGAAATAAGTCAGATATAATTAAAACAACTTACCGTTAGAGGAATAAAAGAAATTATCATTGTTCTACAAAACACTGTTGAATGTGAAGCACTGTCCAAAGCCCGTTTACCTAAACATTCCACAGACAAGTGTGGGATTTCTTAAATTTAAATCTGATTATGAGCCCCCAATAACTAGAGTAAAGGAATTGAAAAAATAAGCCTTTATTAGAGTATCTTCCCTTTAGGTAGAAGGCTAACAACAAAGCTATGGCTTCTGTTTTTTTCTATAGCTGACTATTATGATGGCTACTTTTGGTACTCCCAACTGACCACGGTCTGTGTAAGCACCGAAAGATGAACAGCTCTACTCTTCTGTATCAGCATTCAGCAGGAGTATTTTTATTTTCTCTAGATTCTCATTAGTGAGCATTTCAATCTCTTCCTCTTCTTCCAACATGCAAGCACGCCTGTCTTCAAGTGCGCACACACACACACGCACACACACACACACGCACACACATTTTACTAACCTACCATAGGTACTGCAACTGAGCAGGTCCCTGCCAATCAGGAAATTCATTCCCACTCTCAAATTTCATCTCTCTTCATCTTGGGGAACTTCTTCATTAAACTCAAAGCATCAATACTTCTCAATACATCTTTTTCTCCTCTATACTTTGATGAATTATTGTCAATAAGCCAATGGCTTTTACTATATACAAGCTTGGTTGAGGATAATCTTCAGGAGTGCCGTTAACTTCTTTGAGACTCTGAAACATAAAATCCATTAGTATACCTTAAGACAAATGAGGCCCAAACAACACAAAACAAGTTTGTCCATTCTACTTATTTGTTTTTCCTGAGATTCTCCTTCAGCCACCAGAACAAAGAAATTAATACAATACAGTGTCCCATTACGTTGATATTCCCCTAGCTAGCAGAAGCATATGCTCAGAGAATATCAAGAGCTGATAAGACTGAAAAGGGTTATTGACTCCAATCCCCTTATTTCATAGATGAAGAAACAAAGCCTCAAAATAGTTAAAGGACTTCTGAAGGTCTCACAATAAGTTAATTCCAGAAATCTCTTAGTGAAATGCTTTTTAAAAAAATATCCAGTCATTTATGTTTGTAGCATATTATTACATAAACTGTTCAAAACAGTTGGATATATTTCATATAATTAAGTAATTAAGAGAAATTAAGTCAGGGTAAAGTCTAATAATAAGGTGTTTCCTTATTTAAATAGCTCGTTATTGAAAAAACTGTGTGATTGTGGTATGTCAAAATTCATTTTCAGGTGGTATGTCAAAGTTCATTTTCAGGATATGTTGAGTTCATGGAAACTAAACTTCAAAGTAATTTACAAAATTTTGTATTCTCTCTTGCTTTGTTTGTTTTACTTGTTTTAAAGTGGAATAGAACATAGTCTACATTTAAGTTCTGTTCAATTGATATCAACCAAATTAACATTTCAGCAACTTTCAAATCACTCCTGGCAACTCTGGCAAAACATGGTTTATTAGGTCAGGAACATATATATGTAGATAATTGAGAGTTTTTACACATATACATGTGTGTGTATGTATTTACACACTTTGTTTCTTCTGAAGGAAGAAAAGGGAGACTTTAAATAATTTTGAAATGTAATCTCAGTGAAATTAGATAGAATTTGATTGACAGGTTGATAAATATTTCAATATTTAATGGATTACTGAAAAAATAGGTCATCATGATTATATAGAATTTTCTTACCCCACCTTTACTTCTAGAAACTGTTTTTCTATTTTTATCAGTTCAATGTATGGTAAATACAATAGCGCAATATTAAACTTTGCAATAAATAAAATACCAATGAATCAAAATACCCTTACCCTGAATATGAAATAGTTTTGTAAAAAACTAAAGTTTGAATCAAATCAATTGGTTCAATAAAATTAAAAGGTGTTGGTTCCATATTTAGTAGTTGCTCCAGGAAAAAAACAAAAAAACAAAACCGAAAAAAACAAAAAAAATCCCAAAAAAAAAACAGTTAACGTTCCGGCCCAATATCCAGTTAATAAAATTATAGATCAATAAAAGTTTGTTTAATGTCACTACCGTTTCCTATTTGTTTCTTCTTTTTTTCTATTTACAGTTATTACATACTAAAAATTATACTGGTTTTTGAATATTGCCTTTGCATGGTTCAAGTCAGTTTCAAATCTTCCTTCTCTATACTGACTTCAGTGCAAGTAAATTACCTCAAAGTAGAAATTTCTTTTCTTAGGCATAAAACCATCTAATTTAACTTATTTAACCAATAGACCTTTTTTATAATTTAAAATACTTTATGCAATAATTTATGCCAGAAGGTGGCACCAAAAGACTCAACTTTAAAATCCCTTTATTAATAAGTGCATACGATTATTCTATTTCTAAAGGCAGAAAAATACCATTGCAAGTATTGATTAAAATGATAAAGACAATACGTACATTTTGAGGTTCTATTGGGCACTGACCAGGAATACTTATTTTTGACTTCAGATATAACACAGCAGTAATAATTCTAACAGTTTATGCTTATTTTACAAATTTATATGCATTTCTGAGCTTCTTAAAAATGGTTGCTTACAGATTATCAAGTGGATGTTTCACATAACAAGAGAAAATAGCATATACTCTCTCCCAGTAAAGTATGTTTCTGATATGTGGTTTAAATTTCCATCCTGAAACTTAGTCCTAAATATTTTAGTTAGTTTTGTAACTTTAAAGATAGATCCAGCCGGGCGCGGTGGCTCACGCCTGTAATCCCAGCACTTTGGGAGACCAAGACTGGAGGATGGCGAGGTCAGAAGATCGAGATCATCCTGGCTAACACGGTGAAACCCTGTCTCTACTAAAAAATACAAAAAACGAGCCGGGCGAGGTGGCGGGCGCCTGTAGTCCCAGCTACTCCGGAGGCTGAGGCAGGAGAATGGCGTGAACCCGGGAGGCGGAGCTTGCAGTGAGCTGAGATCCGGCCACTGCACGCCAGCCTGGGCGACAGAGTGAGACTCCGTCTCAAAAAAAAAAAAAAAAAAAAAAAAAAAAAAAAAAAAAAAAAAAAGTAGATCCAATGTCTGATTAAGGGCAAAAAATTTCCAAGCTCCATTAGTATTGTCAATAATATATAACTCCTTTTCATTTGTTTTTGTCTTGAGCAGTAGGTAAATTCAGTAATGTGAGCTCAAACTCTGGTACCAAAACGCATGATTTTGAGTTCTTTTTCTACCATCTTAGTAGCTGTGTAGCATTGGGCAATTTCAATAAATCTCTTGCCACCTCTTACTCTCTGTCTCTCTTTCTCTGTTTAAATTTAATTTGTTAAACTTACTTTGTCATAGGGTTGTAAAGTTGAATTAGAATTTAAATACGATATACACATAAAGTGCTTAAACAGTTCTTGGCAATTAGTAAACTTTCAAATATATTTTACATTAATAATATTATTTTAAAAAAAGTTTTCTGTTTTGATAGTTACCTCTAAAGATCTCTTCGTCTTAAATTTCCAAATAATAAAACTCCTTGGAGTTTGATTTAGTTGGGAATCATGAAAGGACACATTTAGCTGATGAATTATTCAGTACAAAAAACATACCAATTTTTAACATTTTATAAAACTGCCAGAAATATCAAGTTGTAAATATTTTAACCTGTTGGTACGAACAATTTTTTGAAAATATTTATGTCTGAGCAATTCTTTATAAAACAGAAAAGGAGAAAATATATATTGAATAAATACCATTTAAGCAATGAAAGTGTATGAGATTTAAAAAATAAAACTATTCTGCTAAATCAGGCAAAAAAGAGTAAATTTAGTGAAAGAAGTCACACTTAATAATGAGTTAACATGCAACATGAGTAACGTTGTTACTAAATTTTATCCACACACATATATATGACATATATATTTATATTTTGGGGTGGTAACTGATATGTGTCTGCTATAAAACCATAGCACATTTATCTTTGGGGCACAAATACAAAAAATTGAAACTGAAATACCAGGTGAATATGGTATAATAAGATACAAAATCTACAGCTATTCTAAGCAATGAAAATAATGTGTGCCCTATTAGTTACTTAGTCACTGTTTGCAAAACAAAGGCCTACAGAAGTAACCAAAATGAAAAGAATCTAATTTTCTAATTGATTTATCTCAGAAAGAATTATTTTATTTTGCCTCAATAAAAATGGATGTTAATAATAAAGGAGTAGATAAATGACAGGAACTACATACATTCTAACTACAAAGAACTTAAGAACGATTTCTACAGCAAAAACATAATGATTTCTAACCGAAGGAAACTATCACCTCCTCAATCTTTCTCTCTGTTCTAGAAAATTCTAACTTCTTCACATCTTTATTACTATAACATAGAAAACCAAAGGTTATAGTTGATTATTATATTACTTATAAACCAAGTTTATAGTGTCTTCATTTTTATCTATAAGACAATAGAATCTGAATTAGGCTAATCTCAAGAGGTATTTCGATTCATTTCAGATAAATATTTAAATTGGTTTTGGAAGCTTCTTGAAACAGTCACATTATTCTTCCACATTATAAATTACAGGAGGTTTGCGCATGTGCGCATGTAAATGTTTAGAACACACTTTCATATACGCCTCGCAAATATTTTAATATCCTTTATAGTTTTATAAAAATCTTACTAACCTCTGTCCTTTAACATTACCTTTTGACTATAAAGTAAAAATTTTCAAGCTTATTTCTTAACATCTACATTTCAGTTGGTCATGGATGTACCTCAGTTTTAAGAAAGCTGAAAAAGGCTTTGAAGATTTTCGTTGAAAGGTAAACTTCTTTTCAAAGCAAAATTCACCTTACTTTTCTGGTAAACTCGCAATGTTTGTTGTTGGTGGTAGATTCCTGGGTGTTAGTTGGATATTTGCTATATTTTTGTTTTGTTCTGAATTTAATGCAAACAAAATGCTAATATATTATGTTAAAAATGCCAGTTTATGGAGTATTTCCTAGATACAGAGACATATAATAAATTTTAAAGCACTGAATTGATGTCAACCTTCATAACTGTTATATTAATATAAATGTTTGATCCCATTTATCAGATAAAAACACCTGAAACTGAGAGAATGTAAACAATCTGAAGTCATAAAGATGATAATAAGAAGTAGACAAAGAATTTATGAGTGGAACCTTCTGATATCAAAGCATATATTCATAAATCACACTACTAAAATATTTTGATCTGTTAGATATTGCTTTACTCTCTTTTCAAATATAAATTCCTGTTTATGGGTCTGATTCATGAAAGAAATATTAAAATACCAGTTCTCGATACTCTTCTACATTTAATAAGGGGGTTCAAACAGTCAAAGATACTGCGTATACATGCCATGGACAAAACTAAAGGGAGGAACAAAAACAAAAGTGCATTAAGTTATTTAGTTGAATAATCAGATATAATAGCCAATTGCATTGATTGTAAGTCAGACTCAAAAAGTTGCTTAACAATATAGATACTTTATTTTCTTTTTCCATTCAGTATATATTAAAATAATTGTACTGCTCAGGTTAAAATGAGATGTTAATTACTATTATAAAGATATGTTATTTCTGTATCAACTGCCCTAAATACTGCAATTTTAATGCTTAAAGCTTTACCTAATTTTTGTATTTTACCAAATTTGTTAATATGTAATCAATAAAGGATAAATTGTTTATAAAGCATTCAATTGAAATTACACAGCATTTCTATCTTCTTAAAAGCTTCCTCACATCTTTCTGCTAGCTATCCTTCCTATACTATCGCATGCCAATCATAAGAAAAGCCACATGATCTTAAATAGTAATGAAATATTTGCACAGTTCTCATACACATAGAATATTTACACACTTCACACATACACTTCACATACACCTAAATGGCCAAAAAGCACATGGAAATATAATTACTATTATTAATCATCAGAAAAATGCAAATTAAAATAAATACAACACACACTATAATTGTGAAAATTAAAAAGAACTATAATAATGTTGTGAAACAAATGAAACACTTTAGCTATTTTAAAATTTGTAAATAATTAGGTATATTCCATTAGTTTTTCTCTTTATTGTTTAACATGTGAATTACTTGTTACATTTCTGTTCATACTTTGTGGCACAAATAAGTCAACATTTTGTCATGTACATATATCATCATTCAGAGAAAACAGCATAAAGTCATTTATTATGTTCTACTGTTGGTTTTGCCTTTTTATTTCAGAAAGCCCATATGAACTTACATGATACAACTGAAAAAGTTTATGAATGTGTATATATACATAGGTAAATAGATAAGCCAGTAAATAGATTAGATAGGTATAATGAAAGATATCTTACTCTAAGGGTAAGGACATCAAGGTTAAAATATCTTCTCAATTTTTGACTACTTTTTATTTCTATGTTCCTTTATTATAAGTTTCATTGCATATTATCACACTCTTGAAGTTCATTTTATACATTTTTTTAAAGTCCTCTTTCTGTCACCTATACAGACTCTTCTGCTCAACAAGTCTAAGAAATAGACAAGGTGCTGGTCTTTTCTTATTTCTTTTCATTATTTTCCAGGAAATGTTTAGGTATTTTAGTTAATTCAAGGTTTTAAGCATCACATCTGCATACATAGCTCCTACCTTCCTTATGAGCAGAGACACATAATTCAATTGGATTGAACCAAATTCTAAATTCTAAAGCTGGCCAGATGTGGTGTGGTTCACGCCTGTAATCCCAGCACTTTGGGAGGCCGAGGTGGGTGGATCATCTGAGGTCAGGAGTTCGAGACCAGACTGGCCAACATGGTGAAACCCTGTCTCTACTAAAAACCAAAAACTAGTCATACGTGGTGGCATGCACTTGTAATCCCAGCTACTCGGGAGGCTGAGGCAGGAGAATCGCTTGAACACGGGAGGTCTAGGTTGCAGTGAGTGGAGATTGCGCCATTGCATTACAACCTGGGCAAAAAAAGTGGAACTTTGTTTAAAAAAAAAAAAAAAAAAATCTAATGCAAAATCCTGATCTGCTAACTAGTATATCCTAAGAAAATAGTAAATTTATTTTTCACTTGTAAAATATCAATATTTAAATTATTATTGTTGTTGTGATTGTTATCATGATTACAAACTTTAATGCAGAAAAGAAACATGTGTTATTTAGGTGGAACTTTAATAACGTCCTGAACTAAGAGTATTTGTTGTTAATTTTCACACACAAAAAAATCAGAGTTTGTAATTGCCTGAAATTTCGGTTATAAAATACCAAATCTTATGTTCAAGATTTGATGTTGTAATGTTAATGTCTTTCATTTTATTACTTTTCTTTTATTACTCACTTCTCCCATTTAAACATACAATGCTTTGATTGTAATTGACTACTTATTAAACTTTTCCCAAGATAGAAATAATCTCTACCTTTCATTTTATCATTGTAGAATGAATAAAAGAAAATATACTATGTCAAAACTACTTGTTAAAATCTACCAATTAATCAAGGCAACAATGGAAGTAATTCTTTGTTCTCCTATGAATTCTAATGTCTTTTTTTCTGAAATTTTATATTTTGGAGAATAACATAAATTTGATATACTTTTATTAAATATGCATATATGGCACGAATATTCTATTTTTAGTAACTATGTATGCAGCTTTTCTATGTGAATAACATCTGCCAATTTAAAGCAGCTTTATTGAAATATATTTCAAATACCATAAAATTCATTTATTTAAATTCTACAGTTCATTAGTTTTTAGCATGTTCACACACACGACTGTCTTGTCAGTTTAAGCAGTTAAATTACTTAAACCACCAAGTATTCTTTACTTATCAATCCAATATTTCACCATCATTCACTACCAGTCACAACCAACCACTAATTTATTGTCTGTCTCTATGAATTGCCCTAGTCTGATCTTTAATATGAAAGGAATCATATGGTATATAGTCTTTTGTGATATTTCTTTCACTTTAACATGTTTTCAAAACTCATTCATGTTGTATCATGTATCCGTATTTTATTTTTTATTGCTTAATAATAGTTCACTGTTCAAATAAATAAATATGTATCTATACCATATTTTGTTTATTTGTTTATCTGTTGATGGACATTTGGGATATGCTAAACAGTACCATTAAAAATATTGAGGTGCAAGTTTGTTTGAACAATAAGACTTTTTTTTTTTTTTAACATTCTGTAAAGACCAATACTAGACTATTGAACTCATACAACAACAGTGTTTAGTTTCACTGTTCAATATTTTAATTCTGATTCACTGTTCTTTTCTTTGACAAGACATTTTATACCTTCTTTAACTACCTAAAATTATATTGATACTGATGTTTATCTACTTAGATAGTTACAAATAATGAACGATATATGTCTGTACCTTTGGATCTTACATAAAATGGTGAGGGGTTTATTTTTGGGTTTTCAATGTTATGGCTGATGCAACATTGACCAAGTTACTGTAGTTTTATAATTACATCAAATAAATAATAATTTGAGAACTTCACATTCATTTTCTTCTTTTTCTTGATTAACCTTGACTCTTCACCTTTCCATAATATAATCACTTCAATTTGCCAAAAGTATGCTGAGATTTTGACCTGAACTTAAGTGAATCAATAAACAGTTTGAAGATTATTGGCATCATTGCAATATGTATATACTTCACCATATAGCTTTTCTTCAATAGTAGTTTGTAGTTTTCCCTGTAAAGGACTTGAATATATATTTTTGAGACTATATAAAACACAGTAGGTAAATTCTTAATTAGATAGATTTATTTTTATTCTTGGAGTTGCCATGAATTTATACGTTGTTGCTGGCAATTTTAAATATTGCAAATCTAGAATTTCTGACCAATGTACTTAATAAGAAGGTCTGGCCAATATACTCCTCCTAAAGTATCTAGAAGGCCAGACTTTCTCAATATTTATAAATTTTCAAAATTATCTGTGACATACAAATTTATAGCAACTTGCTGCTTACTGTAAAATTATTTTCAAATGTTTTCCATCAAAACCTTTAGGCATCACTAGATAATTTTGTTTTTTTCTTTTTTCCTCATGTTCCATGTCATCTTGAGGGATGAAAAGTGATGAAACAATGAACATACTCTAAGTGGGGTACCAAAGGCATATCCAGTTTAAGAAGCTATTCAGCATCTGAATAGTGATTCAGAGTGAATTGCTACTGCATATTCTGTATTTAACCATTAATTGTGAGCACACTGTTTTATGCTTTCTTATTGGCTTACTTTGTTATTAAAGTCCTATAATCAACTTCTTATAAACATAATATCTTCAAATAAATTTGCACATTCTTTTTCAGGAATTATTTCGAAGCCTGGGAAATAAATGTACTTTATAAATTCTTACTGAAAAAAATCCTCTATCTAGTTTTCTACATATAATAAGATCTTTATTGTATTGTTCTATAATATCCTTTATTAGATTATTAGAATTATGCATTATGAGTACCCAGTTTCACTGTCCAATGTATTATTTCTGATCCACTTCTCTAGTTCTTAACAAGGAATGGACTCTGCATTTTTTTGTTTGTTTGTTTTGAGACGTAGTCTCGCACTTTTTCCCAGGCTGGAGTGCAGTGGCCTAATCTTGGCTCACCGCAAGCTCTGCCTACCCGGTTCATACCATTCTCCTGCCTCAGCCTCCGGAGTAGCTGGGACTACAGGCACCCGCCACCACACTTGGCTAATTTTTTGTAGTTTTAGTAGAAACGGAGTTTCACCGTGTTAGCCAGGATGATCTCAATCTCCTGACCTCATGACCCGCCCGCCTTGGCTTCCCAAAGTGCTGGGATTGCAAGCGTAAGCCACCCCGCCCGGCCGGATTCTGCATATTATAAATATTTTTTGATCTACTAATTTTCTAAGAATTCTGATGGAATACCAATTGTGAGCTAAAAGCATAGCTTTATAAATTTTTTATTATGTTATTCCAAATTTTAGGCTTCTATAGATTACTGAGTTTATTAAAATTCATGTATATGTTCCTTATCTTGGAACATTCTTAGTACTGTTTCTGGCACACAGTTAGTGCAATCATTATTTCTAGTATTGATGATGGTAATGATGATCACCATCATCATTATTATTCCCCTCTAAGGTCTATGAGTTGTATAATAAGGATAAGATAATGAAGACTCAGAAATTGTAACTTGTTTAAGGTCACCCAGTTAATAAGCCACAAACAAGGGTTCCAAACCAGGCTTTGTGATGCCATACCATGTGATTATTAGTACAAATACTCCCACAATAAATATTTTCTATTGTGAGCCTGAAGAATGAATACATAAAACCAATTATTTCTATACCTTTCAACTAAGGGAGGTCTAGAGTGAAAAAACATTTTCTTTGTCTAAGTATGTATTGTGCACTCAGCATTTCTAAGGTTTGTGACAGACGCAAAAGAAGAAAACACAGCCATGCAGACACACATGTATATACGTACAGACATACATGCAGAAACACATGTATACATATGAATATTGACTTAGAGATTAGATGGCAAGAAAGTAATAAGTCCTATAAAAATAAAATAACATGATTTTTAAATATGACATACTTCAGAGAAGAAAATGAATGACTTTTACTAAGTGAAAAGGCTTTTGGAATAGAAAAACATTGGCTGTCAATCAAAAACAGAAACTCTGAAAAGAATGAATACAATCTTGGGATTACTCTTGGTGAAAACGAATCTAACTGAAGCTTTTTTTATGTGCCTGAGGAATACTGGAAAATAGCATTGCTGAAATATAGTAAAATCATACTATACTAGATTATGAAGGCCAGAAGCAATGACTGGCTTTAATAAATTAAATAATAGGGTAAAATTTTATACATAAGAGAAAAATCAGAAGAAATCAATGATTTATAAAAGTTATTTAAGTCTGTAGACTTCAGGCTGAAATGATAACAGGGAATACTATAGCTAATAATCGTGAATTCACTCAAAAATATTAAAAAACCTACAAGAGGAGAAACGTTTAATTGGTGAAGGATAGTTACTTTTGGGAGGAAAGTTAAAGGTCATATTAGACAAGATTATGTGCAAACTTAGATCAGCCTGTGGTTAAGATAAACCATTCAGTGAATGGTTAATATGCATGATAGAACCAAAACTCACAGCAATGAGACTGGTCAGTTGTACAGTGATAAGTCTGCCCAGTGCTATTTCTTCCTAACCACATTGCTCCTTTCATTGTGTAGAAGGAGAATAATTAAACCATTCTATCACTGAAACTAAAGAAGAATTTCAAGGAGTGGATGATTCACAGTAGATAACTCTGTGTAATTCAAATAGTTTAGACATGGCACACAGTCACTGGTTTTATTGCAAATAATATGACTACAGTGAGTCCTAGAAACCTTATTGGTAAAAACTGTAAAGATGAAGAGTTGATTTGGAGAACATAATCACAGGAGTTAAGAAGAAAACAAGAAAAAAAATGATTACTTTTATAGCAGTCAGGAAGAAAATAAAAATTTTGTCTTTTGCATTGTGTGTTTGCACCTGTGAGAATAATGCAATGAACTATTGATATTCTCTGTCCTGCTTACACTGCTCTGGACACATCACGACTTTACACTTGCTATTCTCTCTGTCTGGAATAGGACTCTTCTTTCTGGTCTTTCTTCCAGTTCTTCTTCTAACACTCCAACCTGTGACAAGCAGGAATTTTACATTCACATGAACTAAGATCGTGGAAACTAATTTTTCAAGTAGGTGGCTTGGATTGATTCACTTTCTGTAATCAGAGTCGCTCTTACTTCAATCTCTTATTCCCAGGCCCATCTACTCTATCTGTTTGGGATCACAGAATTATACTATGTCCATTCATTTAAGGGATATATTAGGTCATGAAGGAGAGTGCTCCAGTCTCACTGAATACAGTCTCTAAACTTGTGCTTCTGCTTCATTTTCAAGAGGCTATCCCAATGTTCTTTCAGGAAACAAACTACCGAATGCTACAGTATGTACTTGAACCAGCTCAACCCATGATAGAGTACCCACTGCAACATTACATTTGCCATAAAGTAGATCATTACAACTTAAGCATATTATCAGGAGTTCACCTCTGTAAATGAGATTTCTGAAAGCCTCTGACAGTGATGCTGGGTGAAACACTGTGAGCAGTAATGTCTAATTTATAACTGGAACACATGCTAAACACAATTAAGATGAAATGTTATTTCCAGGGTGGAAAAGACACAATTATCAACTTTCTACTAAGCCATTGCTTGATCTTCTTAAAGAAACATGGTGGGACATTGTTTTTTTGCCTATAGAACAAAGGCTCAGTAAGAATAGTAGTCAATCTTCTTGGCAAGAGGGGACGACCATTGTCATTATATTTAATAATACACATAGGAAATACTTGAATAATAATATTTTCAAAAAACAAGCTGGAGGAGAACATGCAGATTATAAATAAGCATGAACACTAAAACATGAAAAGGTACTCATATACATACATATATGTATGTATATATATGTGTATATAAACATATGTACACAATAATGGGTAGTAAAACCACAAATAAATTCAAGAAAATTATAGGAACCAAATGTGGTGCAGAGTATAGAAAACACAAAGAAAAGTTTTGATGTAATTACGATATGTTAATAACATTATATTACATCACACGTGTAGTGAGAGTCTGGGTGCTTTATGTGTAGTTATTTATAATTGCTTATGTCAAAAATAGTTCGCTATATTTTGAAGGAATAATGTTTAATAAGCCATTGCAATTTAGACAACAATTTTTGCCTTGACTAGGTCTTTGTTTACAGTGATTTTATTATTTTTATTTTATTTTTAAAATTAAGCCTACCAGTAACAGTAATGAATTAAATTTAAATAGAATTTAGCAAACTTTATACTTCCATATACAAAACTTCTGTGTAACCACAGAAGTAATATACACCAGATTTTCAGATCAGAAGAAACCAGGAACAGCAATATTTTGATGAGAGCATTAATATCTAAAGTGATCTTTATAGGCTGGAGAAGTAGACTGTAGCAAAAAGAAAACATATGGGATTTAGAGAGAAACAACTACCTTACAAAGAAAGCATCATTATTTAATTAAATGTTCTCTGTGGAAAAGAAAACTAAGGAGTTTACCAACAGACTGTATATTGGTTATCTATCTATCTATCTATCTATCTATCTATCTATCTATCTATCTGTCATTTTAGATAAAATGATTGTTCTGTGTTTAACATGAACTACCAGCATGAAGAATGTATCAAAAACTGCTATGATAGGTTTAGACTCTTTTAATAAGAATACAGATAAAGAACAGGGAACTAATAGTAACATGTCTCTAGTCAGGCCCATTTGACTGGTCAGGTTGAACAAACCATGGGAAAAGCATAGTACTGGGCGGCATAGCATAGTCCCTCACGGCTTCTCTTGGCTAGGAGAGGGAGGTCCCTGGCCCCTTATACTTCCCAGGTGAGGTGATGCCCCACCCTGCTTCTGCTCACTCTCTGTTAGCTGTACCGATTGTCTAACTAGTCCCAGTGAGTTGAATCGGGTACCTCAGTTGGAAATGCAGAAATGACCTGCCTCACCCATAAATCACTTACACATCTGAAATATTGTGTCTGATTTTCTGAGTCCTATAGTAAGAAAAATGTTAACATTTTGTAGTACTCAAATTATGATATTTTGATAATTTTAGAAAAATTATTGAATTTTAGAAAATTTATTTATTTATTTTCCAATTTTAGAAAATTTATCTTTAATGACATGGTAATATTTGGAATGTATCATTCTTTCCAATGCAATCTGTCTTTAAATAAATAAGAAAATATTTTTCTAAAGCTAATTAAAATACTAACAGTTCAATATAGGCATCATAAGGCGCACTCACTCACGATTAAGCAATTATTAGCAATTTTGTCCTTGTTGTTTTAACTCTTTATTCCCTCACTATTTAGTGTGAAGAACTTGAAAGCAACTTATGCACTCTGTGGATACATTTTGGCTTTTATATACTATATATATACTATACATCCATACTCATCTAAATTCCGCATGTTTATTTAAACGTAATGCTCATTTCTTTACATTACATTTTTAACTTCATTCATCCGATGTTTGAAAATACTTTCAATGCAAGTAATTTAAAGAGAAATGACATAGAGTTTAAGTTAAATGTTAACTTATAAAATATCAGATAATATGTTGGTTGGAGGGAGAAGTATGTAATTCTGTTGTCTCCAGACAGCACGTTAGGACCTAGACCAATGACCCTACTGTAACTTTCATCAGTTATTCCTGCCTGTGAATAAATCAGATTTTTTATTTTGAATGTGTATAAACTAAGATTGGCCAATCATGTAATTAGAAAGTTGAAAGTCTTCCATAGGATTTATGAATAAGAATGAATTGAACCAGGTCATATTTTCCAACCCAGATTTGAATATTGTGTCTGAATTGAATATTTCATGACTATTATAATGTGAGAAATATGTAGCACATGTATAAATATAATAATTTTACTTATTTTTTCTAAATATCTAAAATTATGTTTTAGATAAGGTAATCTCAAAGCAGACCAAAATAGGTTTAACACAAAGATATACATAGAGTAATAGTCTGTTCTCAGATGCATGCATGTTTCTCACTTAATTCTCATTTCTGTTTTTCTGTGTGTACAGCATGTAAATACCAGTGTTTGTTCCATAAATAGGTATCCTCAAGCCAAAAGTAAGTTACGATTGCCAAACTACAGCTATAATATTTTTCTTAAGAAATTAACATAATAGGGGGATCTGGCAAGATGGCCAAATTAGAATAGCTGCAGCCTGTAGCTCCCAGTCAGACCAATGCAGAAGGTGGGTGACTTCTGCATTTCCAACTTAGGTACCTGTTCATCTCTTTGGGTTAGACAGTAGGTACAGCCCACAGAGAGCGAGTAGAAGCAGGGTGGGGCGTTGCTTCACCTGGGAAGTGTCAGAGGCCAGGAACCTTCCTCCCCAAGCCAAGGGAAGCCCCAAGGGACTGTGCTATCTGGCCCAGATACTACCCTTTTCTCACGGTTTTTGCAACCCGCAGAGCAGGAGATTCCTTCATGTGTCTACACCACCAGAGCCCTGGGTTTCAAGCACAAAATTGGGTGTCTGTTTGGACAAACACCAAGCTAGCTGCTGGAGTTTTTTTTTTTTTTTCCTCACCCCAGTGGCCCCTGACACCCCAGTGAGACAGAACCGTTCACTGTCCTGGAAAGGCGGTTGAAGCTGGGGAGCCAAGTGATCTCATTCAGTGGGTTCCACTCCTACAGCGCCCAGCAAGCTAAGCACAACTGACTTGAAATTCTTGCTGCCAGCACATCAGTCTAGTTGACCTAGGATGATCAAACTTCGTAGCGGGAGGGCCATCCACCATTACTGAGACTTGAGTAGGCAGTCTTCCCCTGACAGTGTTAAGGAAGCCGCTGAGAAGTTTGAACTGGGTGGAACTCACCTCAGCATGGCAAAGCTGCTGTGGCCAGATAGCTTCTCTAGAATCCTCCTCACTGGGCAGGGCATCTCTGAAAGAAAGACAGCAGTCTCAGTCAGGAGCTTATAGATAAAACTCCCATATCTCTGGGACAGAGCACTTAAGGGAAGGGGCAGCTGTGGACACAGTTGCAGCAGACTTAAATGTCCCTGCCTGCTGGCTCTGAAGAGACCAGCAGGTCTCCCATCACAGCACTCAAGCTTTGCTAAGGGACAGACTGCCTCCCCGTGCCTCCTGACTGGCAGACACCTCCCAGGAATGGTCAACAGACACCTCATACAGGAGAGCTTTGGCTAGCATCAGGTAGGTGCCCTTTTGGCATGAAGCTTCCAGAGGAATGAGGAGGCAGTAATCTTTGCTGTTCTGCAGCCTCCACTGGTGATACGCAGGCAAACAGAGTCGGACCTCGAATGGATCTCCAGCAAACTCCAGCAGACATGCGGAAGATGGACCTGACTGTTAGAAGGAAAACTAACAAAGAGAAAGCAATAACATCAACATCAACAAAAGGATGCCAC
>NW_016819131.1:232374-252403 GCF_001698545.2 Rhinopithecus bieti
AAAAAAAAAAAAAAAAAAAAAAAAAAAAAAAAAAAAAAAAAAAAACATCCAAAGGTCATCAGCATCAAAGATCAAAGTTAGATGAATCCACAAAGATGAGAAAAAACCAGCACAAAAATGCTGAAAATTCCTAAAACCAGAAGGTCTCTTCTCCAAATGATTGCAACCCCTCCCCAGCAAGGGCACAAAACTGTATGGAGAATGAGTTTGATAAATTAAGAGAAGTAGGTTTTCAGAAGGTGAGTAATAACAAACTCCTCTGAGCTAAAGGAACAGTTCTAACCAAATGCAAGGAAGCTAAGAACCTTGATAAAATGTTACGGGAACTGCTCACTAGAATAACCAGTTTAGAGAAGAACATAAATGACCTGATGAAGCTGAAAAGCACAGCATGAGAACTTTGTGACACATATCAATAGTTAAATTGATCAATAGTTAAATCAAGCCAAAGAAAGGATATCAGAGATTGAAGATCAACTTAAGAAAATAAAGCATGAAGATTAGAGAAAAAAGAAAAAAAGGAACAAACAAAGCCTCCAAGAAATATGGAACTATGTGAAAAGACCAAATCTACTATTGATTTGTGCCTGAGAGTGATGGGGAGAGTGGAACCAAGTTGGAAAGCACGCTTCAGGATATTATCCAGGAGAACTTCTCCAACCTAGCAAGACAGGCCAACATTCAAATTCAGGAAATACAGAGAACACTACTAAGATATTTCTTCAGAAGGACAACCCCAAGACACATAATTGCCAGAATCTCCCAAGGTTGAAATGAAGGAAAAAATATTAAAGGCAGCCAGAGAGAAAGGTCAGGTTACTTACAAAGGGAAGCCCATCAGACTAACAGCATATCTTTCTGCAGAAGCCCTACAAGCCAGAAGAGAGTGGGGACCAATATTCAACATTTTTTTTTTTTTTTTTTTTTGAGACAGAGTCTTGCTCTGTCACCCAGGTTGGAGTACAGTGGCATGATATTGGATCACAGCAAGCTCTGCCTCCTGGGTTCATGCCATTCTCCTGCCTCAGCCTCCTGAATAGCTGGGACTACAAGTGCCCACCACCATGCCCAGCTAATTTTTTTCATATTTTTTTAGTAGAGACAGGGTTTCACCATTTTAGCCAGGATAGTCTCGATCTCCTGACCTTGTGATCTGCCCACCTTGGCCTCCCAAAGTGCTGGGATTATAGGTATGAGACACCATGCCTGACCTCAACATTCTTAAAGACAAAAATTTTCAACCCAGAATATCATATACAGCCAAACTAAGCTTCAAAAGTGAAGAAGACATAAAATCCTGTACAGAAAAGCCATTGCTGAGGGATTTTGTCAACATCGGGCCTGCCTTACAACAGCTCCTGAAGGAAGCACTAAATATGGAAACGGAAGCCAATACAAGCCACTGCAAAAACATAACAAAATATAAAGACTAACAACACTATGAAGAAACTACATCAACTAAATGTGCAAAATAACCAACTAGCATCATGATGACAGGATCAAATTCACACATAACAGTATTCACCTTAAATACAAATGGGCTAAATGCCCCAATTAAAAGACACAGACTGACAAATTGGATAAAGAATCAAGACCCATCGGTATGCTGTATTCAGGAGACCCATTTTACGTGCAAAGACACACATAGGCTCAAAATAAAGGGATGGAGGAACATTTACCAAGCAAATGGAAAGGAAAGAAAGCAGGAGTTGCAATCCTAGTCTCTGATAAAGCCAACTTTAAACCAACAAAGATCAAAAAAGACAAAGAAGGGCATTATATAATGGCAAAAGGATCAGTGCAACAAGAAGAGTGATCTTAAAGATATATGACCCATACAGGAGCACACAGTTTCATAAAACAAGTTCTTAGAGACCTACAAAGAGACTTAGACTCTCACACAATAATAGTGGTAGATTTTAAGATCCCACTGTCAATATTAGACAGATCAATGAGATAGAAAATTAACAAGGATGTTCAGGACTTGAGCTGAGCTCCGGACCAAGCAGATGTAATAGACATCTACAGAAGTCTCCACTCCAAAACAACAGAATATACATTCTTCTCAGCACGACACAGCAATTATTCTAAAATCAACCATGTAATTGGAAATAAAACACTCCTCAACAAATGCAAAAGAATGTAAGTCATAGCAAACAGTCTCCAAAACCAGAATGCAATCAAATTAGAACTCAGGATAAAGAAACTCACTCAAAACTGCACAACTACATGGAAACAGAACAATCTGCTCCTGAATAACTACCAGGAAAACAACGAAATTAAGTCAGAAATAAATAAATTGCTTGAAACCAATGAGAAAAAAAGAGGCAACATACCAGAATCTCTGGGACACAGCTAAAGCAGTGTTTAGAGGGAAATTTATAGCACTCAAAACCCACATCAGAAAGTGGGAAAGATCTGAAATCCACACCCTAACATCACATAAAAGAACTGATAGCAAGAGCAAACAAATTCAAACACTAACAGAAGACAAAATATAACTAAGATCAGAGCAGAAGGAGATAGACACATGAAAAAACCCTTCAAAAGAATAATAATCCAGGATCTGGTTTGTTGAAAAGAATAACAAAATAGATAGACCACTAGTCAGACTAATAAAGAAGAAAAGAGAGGAGAATCAAACAGAAACATTTAAAATGATAAAGGAGATATCACCACTGATCCCACAGAAGTACAAACTACCATCAGAGAATAATATAAACACCTCTACTAAAATAAATGAGAAAATCGAGAAGAAATGGATAAATTCCTGGACACATACTCCCCCTCCAAGACTAAACCAGGAAGAAGTAGAATCCCTGAATAGACTAATAACAAGTTCTGAAATAGAGGCAGTAATTAATACCCTACCAACCAAAAAAAGTCCAGGACCAGGTGGATTCACAGCCGAATTCTACCAGAGGGTACAAAGAGGAGTTGGTACCATTTCTTCTGAAACTATTCCAAACAATAGAAAAAGAGGAACTCCTTCCTAACTCACTTTATGAGGACAGCATCATCCTGATACCAAAACCTAGAAGAGACATAACAAAAGAAAGAAAAGTTCAGACCAATATTCCTGATGAACATTGATGCAAAAATCCTCAATAAAATACTGGTAAACCAAATCCAGCAGCACATCAAAAAGCTTATCCACTATGATCAAGTCAAATTCATCCCTGGGATGCAAGGCTGGTTTAACGTATGCAAATGAATAAGCATAATCCATCACATAAACAGAACCAACGACCAAAACCACATGCTTACCTCAATAGATGCAGAAAAGGCCTTTGACAAAATTCAACAGCCCTTCATACTAAAAACTCTCAATAAACTACATATTGATGGAACATATCTCAAAATAATAAGAGCTGTTTATGGCAAACCCACAGCGAATATCATACTGAATAGGCAAAAGCTGGAAGCACTCCCTCTGAAAACTGGTACAAGACAAGGATGCTGTCTATTACCACTCCTATTCAACATAGTATTGGACGTTCTAGCCAGGGCAATCAGGCAAGAGAAAGAAAATAAAGAGTATTCAAACAGGAAGAGAGGAAGTCAAATTGTCTCTGTTTGCAGATGACATGTATATTTAGAAAACCCCATCGTCTCAGCCCCACATCTTCTTAAACTGACAAGCAACTTCAGCAAAGTCTCAGGATTTGAAATCAGTTTGCAAAAATTACAAACATTCCTATACACCAATAATAGACAAATAGCCAAATCATGGGTGAACTCCCATTCAGAAGTGCTACAAAGAGAATGAAATACCTATGAATACAACTTACAAGGGACATGAAGAACCTCTTGAAGGATAACTACAAACCACTGCTCAAGGAAATAAGAGAGGACCAAACAAATGACAAATATTTCATGTTTATCAATAGGAAGAATCAATATTGTGAAAATAGCCATCTTGGCACATGCAATTTATAGATTCAATGCTATTTCCATCAAACTACCACTGACTTTCTTCACAGAATTAGAAAAAACTACATTAAATTTCATATGGAATCAAAAAAGAGCCTGTATAGCCAAGATAAAGCAAAAAGAACAAAGCTGGAGGCATCAGGCTACCTGGATTCAAACTATACTACTAGGCTACAGTAACCAAAACAGCATGGTACTGGTACCAAAACATATATGTATAGAACAAGGAAACAGAACAGAAATAACACGATACATCTACAACCATCTTTGGCAAACCTTACAAAAACAAGCAACGGGGAAAGTATTCCCTATTTAATAAATGGTACTGGGAAAACTGGCTAGTCATATGCAGAAAACTGAGACTGGACCTTTTCCTTACACTTTATACAAAAATTAATTCAAGATGGATTAAAGGCTTAAATGTAAAACCTACAATTATAAAACCCTAGAACTAAACCTAGGCAATACCATTCAGGACATAGGCATAGGAAAAGTCTTCATGACTAAAACACCAAAAGCAATTGCAATAAAAGCCAAAACTGACAAATGGGATCTAATTAAACTAAAGAGCTTGTGCACAGCAAAACAAACTATCATCAGAGTGAACAGGCAATCTACAGAATGGGAGAAAATTTCTTCAATCTATCCATCTGACAAAGGGCTAATATCCAGAATCTACAAAGAACTTAAACAAACAAATTTACAAGACAAAAGCAAAAAAACCATCAGAAAGTGGGCAAAGGATGTGAACAGACAATTCTCAAAAGAAGACATTTATGTGGCTAACAAACATATGAAAAAAGCTCATCTCATCACTGGTGATTAGAGAAATGCAAATCAAAACCACAATGAGATACCATCTCATGCCAGTTAGAATGACGATTATTAAGAAGCCAGGAAACAACTGATGATGAGAGGATATGGAGAAATAGGAATGCTTTTACACTGTTGGTGGAAGTGTAAATTAGTTCAAGCATTGTGGAAGACAATGTGGTGATTCCTGATGGATGTAGAACCAAAAATACCATTTGACATGGCAATCTCATTCCTGGCATATACCCCAAGGATTATAAATCATTCTACTGTAAAGACACATGCACACATATGATTTTTGCAGCACTATTCACGATAGCAAAGACTTGGAAGCAACTTAGTGCCCTAATGGTAGACCGCATAAAGAAAATGTGGCACATATACACCATGGAATACTATGCAGCCATAAAAATGAATAAAATCATGCCCTTTGCACAGACATGGATGAAGATGCAAACCATCATTCTCAGCAAACTAACACAGGAACAGAAAAAACAAACACTACGTATTCTCACTCATAAGTGGGAGTTGATCAATGAGAACACACGGACACAGGGAGGGAAACATTATGCACTGGGGCCTGTCAGGGGGTGGGGGAAAAAGGGAGGGATAACATTAGGGCATTAAGACAAATACCTAATGCATGTGGGGCTAAAAACCTAGATGATGGTTTGATGGGTGCAGCAAACCACCGTGGCTCATGTACACCTATGTAATAAACCTGCACGTTCTGCACATACCTGTATAATTTTATAATAAAATTTATAATAAAGTATAATAAAATTTAAAAAAGAAATTAACATGATAGAGAAATGCATATTGAACTTTTACAGAAAAAAACTCACAGTAGACAATGAGTACTAATACGTTTATTTTTTTAAGTGAGAAAACATCGAAATAAATAGTCCTTCAAAACTTTAAAATTTGTGTTTGCCTTAATGTGATTATATGCCTGCATGTTAAACTTTCTACTCATTAATACATACTTTAATTTCACATTCAAATCAGTAAATATCAAGGCTTTAACTCCCAAAGCTTTTACTCCCTGTGACTGGAACAGTCACATCTTTTTGTTTATGTCAACCACATGAAACCCTTATAAGACATAGTTGGTAAGGGCAAGAATAAGAGACAAGCGTTGGCACATCATAAATGGTGAGGTATGCTTCCTAAGCCTACCCAGGAAGAAGAGAAGGGGAAAATGAAAGAATATTCCAGCTAAGTAAACATTCTTTATCAAAGACCTAGCCAATGACTTTGTAAGATATGTTTGAACACTTAAATTTGCCAAAGGAAGTGAATGTAAATAGCTGAATATATTCCTGTGTCTGCTCATAAACTGACACAAAAAGAGAGACTGAATTTTCAATAGATAATTAACAATTTTTAGCACATTTCCCACAGAAAGTTCCAAATACCCATGAATAAAATTTAACTAAAAGTTTGGGAAGTAACATGCCAATTCATTAATATATTTTAAATTTTCTAATTTCAACTCGGGCTTCATGCTAATTTTGCAATCTTTATTGGGAAAGGGCAAAAGTTGAGTTTTAATGAATCCTAATTTTTGGTCTATATATGGTTGGATAATAAGAAATGTGCATTTCAATTCAAAATCAGAATAATAGGTCTTTGGAATATAAGGCAAATGGGCCAATTTGAAATGACCTTTTATAAATGGATTTTATGTAATCAGTAATAATTTTAGGAAATAATTGCCATTTCTACCCTATACCAAGAAATGCTATATTTAGCTTTTTAGGATCTGGTTATATGTTGTTGGCCAAGGAAAGAATATGGAAGAAATTTTGGGGGTCTAAAAATAAGGAAGGTGTAAATTGCTATAATGGTATTTATTTTCTTATTTTTTTATGTCTACAATTGGTGAACCAGGCCAAAGATACATAGTTAAATCACATATATTTAGTACAGTTGTGCAAATTTAGATATGTTGTGTTTTCGTAGAACTTATTAATAAAACTTTCATTATCATAATGCTTTTATTTTCTATTCTTTGTGATTCTATTAAAACTTTCTCATTTTAAACAATAACACTCCCTTTTAAAACATTAAAAAATTCAAGTCAGTACTTTCAACATGTCTAATGTCTCTAGCAGACAATGATATACACAAAGATGACATCGGCAACCATGGTTAACCACCTTACTCCCCTGGTCATCCCCTGGCCCCATCCAAGACCCAGTCATATTTCCTACGGCCACAACACTGCTAGAAAACAAGAGATCTGAATGTTTGAGAAAACAGGAACTGATAAAGAAAAAGATAACTGATAAAAGAAGACTAGTAGTAGAATTAAAGGGAAAAAAGAGAAAAAGAAAAAATATAAAAGTTTCAAGTAAAATATACTGATTTCATCTGCATCTCAATTCTAATTAATCTATGAAATTAAGTTTTTATTATATCCTTAAGATAAAGGAACTTGGTAATGAGCCACAATTTAACTTTCATTGTTGGAAAATAAAATCCAAAAAAGAAAACAATGTCAGAATCCTTTTTATGTGTTTTAATAATAATATCACAGCCATTGCAAAAGTAAGTCAAGTACCTTATGAGGCCACAGCTGAAAATAGAGAATTAACAATGCAGCCTCAAATGCAGCCATAGGTAGTTTGCTTAATACATAAAGAGGCAAAGGAAGAAAACAAGCAATTAAATAACTAAGAGGCTGAATATTCATTCATTCACTTGGCTCAGTCCCTCTCTAAGGTGTGTTTTTGAAGTCAACATTAATTCTCAATAACATGTACAGAGCAGCTGCTTGAAGGCATTGACTGGTTTCTGCACTTGCTGAGTTAATGTCAAAATGTCCATTTTGCTGTCCCTTTGCTATAGCAACAAAGCATTCTGCTATCTTGATAACTGGTTAGTCACATCCCCAAATCTACAGTTCTACCTTTTTTTTTTTTTTTTTCCTTTTGCTTTTTCTCACTTCTCAGTCATGGCTATTGTCATTTGATTTTAACTTTAGCAGATAATTTCAGACGTATTCTCATGACTGCCTTTTCAGTAAAGATGTAATGTGTAAAAGTCTGCTGCTTAAAATAAGTCACTTACAGAAAACTAAACTGAAAAGTTCATGGAGAATCTATGATTATAAAAGCTGAGAAATTTATCATATTGTAGTGCTGTCTCTCTTTGCTCTTCATTTTGAATGAAATTTTCATCATGGTTTTGATTATGCATTCAACTGTAATTCTGCCTGAACACAGACCCATTCATTGCACATTGCAGATCACTCAGCTGAGGAATATAGGAAGAACATACACATGAAAATTTTCAATACAATATAAAGAGCAAATGTATAAAAATCTAAAAGGACAAAAATATTTCTTAAGAAAATCACAGATTTAAGGAGTGTTTTACTTGTAAATTTAACCAGAGAACAAAAATTTGTACTGATTTGGTGCTATTTGATATTTTATGTGATATATGCATAGCTGACCAGATTTAGATATTCAATTGCAGATTCAGATATTCAGTGATATTCCATTAGGAGAGTATGATAACTTTTTATTATATAGCCTTTAACCTGCTCTATAAAATCGTCTTTTCTTTTATTCCTTTTCTTAGATTCTTAGGTTTCTTCTTGGCTGGAGGAAGAATAATTGCATTGGCATTTACAATTATTAAGGTATAATCATGTTAAAATAAAGTTAGGTTGTATTCTGTCATTCAGTGTATCTGGCTTTAGGGAAATTATGTTTAAAAAAAAAAACAATAGAAACACCTTTCCTATTGAAAGGAGCTTGCATTCGCTCTTCTGTTTCATATGAAACACTGGTTTCTCTATTAACATAGCTGTAGTTATGGCTCCCAGCAGCCAGAAGACACCCAAAGGGAAGATCCCAAGCAGGTTATCTACTTGACTGGGTTCCTTCAGGGTGGGTTCTCCTATTCGAGAGTCAGATTACAAGCATGGCTTCAATTACACAACCACAATGTGAAAGTTTAAGAGCTTTGTTTTTTTTTTTTTTTTTTTCCTTACAGATTGTCAAGCTAAGCAGAGTGACCAGATGTGTCAAACAATTCTTTATCCTCGGTCCTCTGTAGCAACAGCAACTGTACACATAAAAGAAGACTTCTATTTAAGGGTCATCTGAGTTGGGGTGTCTTAATTTCAAGGAGTAACTTTCTACAGAATATTTCAAACAACTCTGGAAGCAATGACAATTGAGCCATTTGTCACCAAGCTGAGTTAAGCAGCTGCTCCATAGAGGGACTTCACATCTATCTTGGTCAGCCTTGGCCAGACCTATGCCACAATAGACTGTGGTTTCCCCATTACTCCTAAAGCACTTACATACATACATTTTAGAAGAAGCAGTCTCTTTCAAAGAAAATAAGTGATACAAGCAGAATAACCTAAGACGTTTTAGTAATGCTTGTGCTCAGTTGTTCAGATTGCTACATTGATATGCCATCTGTGATTTTAAATGAAATTGCTACTCTATGAGAACCATATGGAAAAACCTTCTACCTAGAGAAAAGGAAAGAAATCATTACTTCTGAGATTTTTGAAGTAAGTCATATCTCATTTTGAGTGCACAAAGAGATAATTTTGACTACATAAACTATATTAATTTATATAATTTATGAGAAGATATGTATAAGTTTATCATAACTGAATTATTGGATAAATTAATGTATCACTTATATGTTTATTACATACAGAAATTACACTGAAGACAGTACAAAGGTTCTATTTAAATGTTCTTTCTTTACCAAAGCACAGTTTAAAGTAACCATTAATTTAATAAGTCAAAGTATTTACATGCCTGATGCAGCCCCTGGCCTTCATTAAATATTCTCACCAACACATATACTAATGTAGTGGTTCTAGACATTGAACATTAGAATCACCTGGGAAACTCTCAAAGCTTCTGATGCCAGCTGAATCTCTATCTTTGGGGGGAATTACCCATGGACATTATTTGTAAGGATTCCCAGGTGATTCTAATGTTACACCAGGGTAGAGAACTACTGTTCTATAAAATATCCTAACTGTGTCATAACCAAGGTTTCCCTGTTCTCTCTATTTGACATAGGCAAATTTATCTGCCAAGTAAATCATCAAAGAATTCTAAAATTAGTAGTAGGGCAAAATCTATGAAATTTTTGTTCTCATGCTACTCCAATTCACTGCTTCTGTGATGGTTTCACAGATGGCTGCAACTTTCAGTGACTTTTTCACTGGTCTGATCTTAAAGAACTTTATTTTCAACAAATATTCAATAAGTTTTTATGAGAGTAAATTATGTAGCAAGTACTGTGTTATATTTTCCCTACCCTAATTTTTTTCTGAACCCTAATTTACACCTTTTAAATTAAATATCTTACATTTACAATAAGATGACAGTTGCTTTTAAGGCATGGACTAGCATTACTTATCTCTGTAAGGTAGCATAGTCTTGTGGACATATAGATTTCGATGTGGAACAATATGAAATATAAAGCCAGACGTAGCTGAGTCTGTATCCAAGTTTTGCTACTGTGTAGTCTCAAATAAGTTAATTTCTATGAAACATAGTTTTCTTGGCTATGAAATACAGGAAATAAATGACCTCATTGGAAAACTGTGAAGATTAAATAAGACTTAAAATGTGAAGTGCCTGCTATAGACCTTGGCATAAAAATAAAGCTTTTGCACATTCCTTCATTGATATAACAAATATTTAATTGCCTGGTCTCCAACAGTCACTTTTGTAGATACTAAGAACAGCAAGGTGAACACAAAACATACTGTCTCAGTTCTCATAGTGCTTGTATTAGGATTCTCCAAAATGACAGAACCAATAGGATAGAAATGTTGATTATATAGATAGATAAATGATAGATAGATAGATAGAGATAGAGATAGATAGATAGATAGATAGATAGATAGATAGATAGATAGAAAACATATTAGGGAAACTGACTCATGTGGTTATGGAGGCTGAGAAGCCTCAGGAGAGACCATCTGCAAACTGGTGACCCAGAGATGACTGTAGCAAGTTCAGTCTAAGACCAAAAGCTTCAGAGTCAGTAAAGCCAATGATACAACTCTCAGTCGGAGGTCATAAATCTGGAAACCCTGGGTTCTCAGGAGTAAATCCTGAGTCCACTAGAGCAAATCCCAGAGTTTGAAGCCTAGAGAATCTGATATTCTGATACCCTAGAGATCCTGCTATTCTGATGTCCAAGGGCAAGAGAAGAAGGGTGTCCCAGCTCTGAGGGTGTGCCAGCTCCCTCTGAGAGTGAGAGAGTAAGTTTGCCTTTTCTCTGGCCTTTTGTTTTGTTGAGGCTCTCAGCCTACTGGATTATGCCTGTCCATACTGAGGGCAAATCTTTACTCATTCTACTGATTCAAATGCCAATCGCTTCCCTAAACACCCTCACAGACATACTAGAAATAATGATTTACCAACTATCTAGGTAACCTTTACAGTTAACTTCTAAAATTAACCATCACAGTACTTAAATTCTTGTGAGGGATACTGACAATAATAAAAAAAAGCTACATACATATTATAAATAAATAAAGGCAGGGTAAAAGGATAGTGAAAGAGGATATTATATTAGGTAGGTTTGTTAGTGAAGGACTCTTTTGAAAAAAAGATAGTTTAAACAAGTAAAATGCAGCAGATTCAGGGTTGAGGCATGTATCTTTGAGAAGACTATGTAAGGAGGAGAGAAAAGAAAGGCCCTACCATTTGAATAAAATTTACATTTTTGAGGAAGAAGGAGTTGATCATGTCTTAGATGCATTGAATTAGATAGAGTGGTAAAAAGTAAAATTGGAAAGATGACTTGTAGCAGATTATGTGAAATTACCATAATTTCATGCGGAGTTAGCAGAACAGTGGTTCTCAGTGGTCCAAATTTTAATACACACTATTTGTAAATATCTTATAGTATATGGTATGGGAATTTAAAATTGCATATGAAATTGAGGTAGTTAATTAGGTGACCTTAGAATAAAAAGATTATGCTGGATTATCTGAATAGTGCTAATGTAGTCACAAAGGTCTTTAAATGTGAAAAGGAGAGGCAGAATAGTCAGTGTCATGGTGATGTGGCATGAAAAACAGTGACTATTGCTTTCTTTGAAGATGAAGAAAGGTTATGAGGCAAAGGGTGTGAATAGTTGGAAGGGTCAGAGAAACAGATTCTTTCCTAGAGCTTCCACAAGGAACATAGCACCAACGACATCTTTATTTTAGCCCAGTGAAATCCGTTTTTGACTTCTGACCTCCAGAATTTATATAATAAATTTGTGTTGTTTTAAGTCACTAAGTGTATGGTAATTGGCATTAGCAGCAATATGAAACTAATACAACATGGTAAAGATGCCTTTGGTGAGTTCAGAAAAGAGAATGCCCTCATCTGATTTATGTTTTAAGAAAGCCATTTAGCTGCGATGTGGAGAGTACATTGTAGAAAACAAGGATGGAAGCAGAAAAACCACTTGGATAAGTATTTCAATAGCTTATTAACAAGTAGTGAGAGATGATGATGTCTTGAAATAGAATGGAATAGGCTAAAGTAAGAAGGAGTAAGATTTAGGATATATCTTAATGACAAAAGAGACAGCATTTGCTTTAATGCAAGGTGCAATAGCAATGAGGAGTCTAAAACATATTCAAAATGCTTGCTTTGATCAGTAGGACAAATTGTGGAGCTATTTACTGAGATGAATTGTGAACTTAGTGTGGTACGCATAACACCTAATACCTTAACAACACAGCAAGTACTCAATAAACATCTGGTGAAAACAATAAGATACAAGTATTGATAAAAAAAGATGAAGACAATGGTAAAGTCAATAATAATGACGCAAAATAATGATGCTGATAATTGAAAAGGTAGAGGAAATATAAAACATTAATGGACCTCTATTAAATACCACAGATAAGTGTATTAAGTACCACTGTTTGATTTTTAGCTCCTAAAAATTCGTGTTACAGTTCTAGTAAGTTTTAGTCCATTTCCTACTGCTATAACAAAATGCCACAGACTGAGTAATTTATAGAATATAGAAATTTATTCAAATCGCAATTATGGAGGTCAGGAGTTCAAGTGCAGGGCTCTGGCATCTGACAAGGCTTTTGTGCTAGATTATATTCCAAAGCAGGAAAGTGTAAGAATAAGCAATATGCTAGACAGAACTAACCCACTCCTGGGATAATGGCAATAATCCATTGCGCTCACAATCTAATCATCTTGTAAAGACCCTGCCTCTCAACACTGTTACAATGACAATTAAATTTCAACTTTAGTTTTGGAGGAGATGTAAAAATGAGTCATTCTAATGAGACAAAACAGATTGTATCATTGGATACCTATGTAGATTTTATTGATGGTTAGGATTTTCTCTCAACTTACCATTTTAAAATGTAATTTTCATGTCACATTTAATTGAAAATTAATTTCTGCTATCTTACATAAATCTATTATGCCTCCATAATAAACAGAAATACTCTAAGAAGGTCTATATATATAAACTTTGTTAATGTTAAGCACAGGATCAACTAGAGTAGAAACTTTGCTTAGCTAACTGCTGTGTTTCTATGACCAAAAAAGACAGAATACATATAAAGTTCTCAATAAAAAGCTGTTGATAAAATGAATAAATATCTTGTCTAATCTGTGCTCCTTCAGCATTGCCTAAATGATGCAAATATGAGAGTGATTTAAGTCACCAATATGTTGAATAAATTAAGTTTGATTTACATTCTACATGAGTAATACCAGACATATTTATGAGAAAAACATAGATCAAATTCTAGACTTAAAGTTCAGAACTTATGAAGAAAGAAATTGCTTGGGTGTGGAATATTGTATTCATTTTAGGCATACATTGCAAAAATAATAATATATGATTCAGCTTTAATATTGAGTTGATAAATACACTTCTAATTTTATTTCTAATCTCCCAATAAAAAATATCTTGTGAAACAAACACTTCATTGCTTCTGCTTGAAGAACTACAGAAAAAAAATTAGATATTTAAGTGTGCAGAACACAGTTAATATTCTGTTAGTGAGACTTCAAATGTATAATTGTTCTTTATCCTTAGTGCTTTCAATTTCCACATTCATAACATAAGGTACAGCCCAAGCCAAAACCACCAAACATTTTAAAATATTTTTTAAACATGATATTTTGAATATTTTTTTAAAATTTCTATTAATAATAAAATAGTGTTGAAAATAAGATTAGGAAGAATCATGTTAATACTGATTTTAATTCTTAATCATAGTTAAATTTAAATGTCTTACTTTAATAATTTTAATAATTTTGATTTATAATTATTTAAAGGTCACTTATTAATGGCAATATTTTATTATACATCTATTAGTGAAATTAAAAAATGTAAAACCAATATGAAATTGTGTGTGATTGAAATTGTAACATGACTGATTCATGTATCAAGTAAAAAAAGCAAAACTGTTCCATCTTTTAAGTATGTTGCACATATCTATTACTGAGTGGTTTTATCCTGCTAAGCTCTAGTCAGAATTTCTAAAATTACTAAAATAATACTAAATTCAAAAGATAAATGGCATATTAATTTGAAAATTTTACTGAAGGCACATGTAGAAAGCAAAACTTCTTTTGGAATTGAGAGGATAAATTATCACAGGTGATTGAATCTGCTCTTCATGCACACATGTAAGGAAAGGATAAATTGTCATGAGCACTGCAGAAATGGTACAGTATAAGGTGATGATAATACAGAAGCCAAAGAATGCCAATTTTTTACTGATAATATAGGACTAAATGTTGTTCATTACTGCACTTCAACATTATATTTTTTCTATTGACACACTCATCAAATGTGGGATAAAAATAAAGGTATAATATGAACAGTGTAATAATGTTCAGAAGTACTCTTTAGGAACTTACTACTACCTTTATTGTATTTTTCTGTCTAGAATGCCATAGCAAAATACCACAGACTGTATAACTTAAATAATATAAATTTGTTTTCTCATATACCTGAAGGCTAGAATGTTCATGATCAAAATTTTAGCAGAGTTCACAGGTTCTCTTCCTGAGTTACAGGTGACCACTTTCTCACTGTGTGCTCTTACAGCCTTTCTTTAGAGTGTGAATGTGGAGAGAGAAATAATGTGAGCTCTTTGATATCTATTTTTTAAGGACACTAATCCATTTGGATCAAGACCCCACTTTATAAACTCACTTAACCTTAATTACCTCCTTATAGAGCCTCTCCCCAAACATAGTCACATTGTTCATTAGGGTTTGAATACATAAGTTTGTGGAGGCATAACTGAGGAAATAACATTTTTCACATCACCTCCCCACCAAATTTTGATCTATTTATATTCGAAATACCTTTGCCCCACTCCAATGTCCCCCACACCTTTAGTTCATTCAAATATCAAATTTAAATTTTAAAGGTCAAGTTCTTATCTACATAAGTAAATCAGATATAGGTGACACACGAGGTACAATTCATCCTGTGGCAAATATTTTCTCTAGCTGTGACCCTGTGAAACCAGACAAGTTATGTGCTTCCAAAATATAATGGTGGAACACTCATAGGATAGATATTTTCATTCCAGTGAGGACAGTATAAATAAAGAAAAGGTACAAGGGGTCCCAAGCAAGTCTAGAACCCAGAAAATAATATTTCATTTGATATTAAGATTTAAAAAAACACACACAAAATAATCCTGTTTGATTTGATGTTCTGTCTTCCAGTTCCATTGTGGGTGGAGATGCTACTCTCAGCAAGGATGGGGAGGTCTTTTCAATTGGCAAAGAAGACTCATTAGGACAGTGGAACACAATGTTCCCAGCTTCATAAGATTTTTTCCACTAATTCACATACAACATTAAGAATCTCATTCCTACACAATCCATGTCTTCACTTGAAAAGTAGACACCCTACAAGACTTGAAGTTCAGTTTGCATTTTAATTCAGTCAATCACACCATGAGATTATGGGTTTAATTTTCAGCAACCTCAGCTTTAAGGATCCAGGAAATAAATGTCTTCTTCAAGGCATATATAGAAGTTTTCAGAGCACTTATGAGATATTTGAACTGGTAATTCAAAAGCATGAACTCACCCTTATGTTTCCCCACTTTGTTCAATTACATGATGAACAACCAGTAAGTCTCATTATAGTCATAACTTAAATATATTGCACCTATGGTTCCAGACCACTGCAATAAAGCAAGTATTACAACAAAGTAATTTACACCATATTTTTGGTGTCTCAGTGCATATAAATGTATTTACACTATTCTATTACTTAATAAGTGTAAATAGCATTATATCTAAAAAACAAACTACATACCTTAAATATACTTTTTCTCTAAAAAATGCTAATTATCACCTGATCTGTAGCAGGTTGTAATTTTTATGGCTGGCAGAAGCTCTTGCCTTGATAATGATGGCTACCAACAGATCAAGTTGGTGATTGTTAAAGGTTGAGGTGGCTATGACAACTTTTAAAAATAAGACAACAATGAAGTTTGCTATCTCGATGTACTCTTCCTTTCACAGATTTTTTCTCTACAGCATGCAATACTGTTTGATAGCATTTTACCAACAATAGAACTTCTTCAAGAATGGAGTCAGTCCTCTCAAACGTTGCCATTGTTTTATCCACTACGTTTATGTAATATCTAGGATTCTTTGTTTTCATTTAAACAATGTTCACATCTTCACCAGGAGTAGATTGCCAATTAAGAAATTGCTTTATTTACCCACCTATAGGAAACAACTCCTTATCCTTTAAAGTTCTGTAATGAGACTGCAGCAATTCAGTCCCATCTTTAGACTTCACTTCTAATTTTAATTCACTTATGATGCCGTTTCCACTACATCTGCAGTTATTTCTCCCATTGAAGCCCTAAACCTCTCACTCAACCATGAGGATTGTAATATAGTTCTTCCAAACTCTTATGAATGTTGATATTGTAACCTCCTCTTATGAATTATGAATTTCCTTAGTGGCATCTAGAATGGTAAACACTTTCCAGAAGGCTTTCAATTTACTTTGCTCAGGTACCTCAGAGAAATTACTCTTTATGGCAGTTATAGCCTTATAAAATATGGAATATATCTCTTAAAGAATAAAACTGGAAAATCAAATTTACATTTTGATCCATGGGCTGCATAATCAATGTTGTGTCAGCAGACATGAAAACAACATTAATCTTCTTGTACATGTCCATCAGAGTTCTTGGGTGACCAAGTGCATATCCACTGAGCACTAATATTCTAAAAATATAAAAAATACATATCTTTTTCCCAGAGCACAAGGTCTCAAAAGTGAGCCTAAAGTATTTAGTAAATTATGCCGTAAACAGATGTGCTGTCAGCCAGTCTTCTTCTATTTATAGAGCACAAACAGAGTAAATTTAACATAATTCTTAAGGGCCCTGGGACATTTACAATTTCAAACGGTTATTGGCTTAAATTAAAATTATCAGCTGCATTAGCCCCTAACAAGAGAGTCACCATGTCTTTGAAGCTAGGCATTGAGTTTTCCTGTTCAACTATGAAAGATCTAGATGGCATCTTCTTCCAATAAAGAGTTGTTTAGTCTACATTGAAAATCTGCTGTTCAGTGTAGTTAATTTCACAATTATCTTAGCTAGATCTTCAAGCTTCTGTATCTGCACCTCACACTTCTATGTTTTGGAAACTGTTTCTTTCCTTAACCTCATGAACCATTCTCTGCTACCTACCAACTTTTCTTCTTCAGCATCTTTACTTCTCTCGGCATCCTTAGAATTGAAGGTATTGGTCATTGCTCTTAGGGTTTAATTAGGCTTTAATTTAAGATAATGTTGTGGCTGGTTTGATCTTTTATCTTTACCAATCATACTTTCTATTAGTAGAAAGTTGGCTTCACTTTCTTTTAATTCTTGTGTTCACTCAAGTAACACTTTAAATTTCCTTCACTAACTTTTCCTTTGCATTCACAACTTGATATTTGGTGCAAGAGAATTACCTTTTGACCTATTTCAGCTTTTGACATGCCTTCCTCACAGAACTTAATTACTTCTAGCTTTTGATTTAAAATGAGAGATGAGCAACTCTTCCTTTCACTGGAACACTTAGCGGTGATTGTAGAGTAATTAATCGGTCTAAATTCAAATTTCAATATTGTTGTGTCTTAGAGAATAGAAAGACCCAAAGAGAGGTAGAGAGATGAGTCCACAGCCAGTCAGTGGAGCAACCAGAACACAGACAACATTTATCAATTAGGTTTGCCATCTTATATGGGTGCAATTTGTCAAAACAAATGAAATCATAACCTCAAAAACCACTGATCAGCAATCATCATAACCGATATGATAATAATGAAACAGTTTGAAATATTGTAAGTATTGCCAAAATGTGATATAGAGACACAAAATAAACACATGCAGTTAGAAAAATGGAATGGGTAGACTGGCTCAACCAGTATATTCACATACTGTTAGTTTGTAAAAAATGCAATATTTAAGAAGCACAATAAAGTGAAGTGCAATAAAATGAGTTATTCCTGTGTATTCATTAGTTTGCCAAACATGTTTAAAAAATCACCAAAATCTTTGCTTCCTTTAAATGATTGATTAGAAGTCTCCACTGGTGAGATTTTGCATGTCTCTATTGCCAGATCACAGAATGAACTATTAATATTCTCCTTATACTGCAAACAGAGTCATTAGTGTCTTTAATTTTAATCATATTAGAGATCCAATGCCAGAAATCTTGGAGTCAACTCAGGAAACTCATCTTTAAATTACATTCCTCTTCTACCACTCTTGGTAACAAAATCTATATTAGTTTACTCGGACTGCCATAACAAATCACAGACCATGTAGTTTAAAAAACACAAATTTATCTTCCCACAGGACTGAAGGCTGTAAAATTTCAGATTAAGGTTCTAACAGGGTTGTGTTTCTGATGAAAGTTCTCTTCCTGGCTTACAAACTGCTGCCTTCTGCCTATGTCCTAACATGAACATTCCTTGGTGCATGTACATGGAGAGAGACAGAGATAGACACCACACACACACACACACACACACACACACACACACACAGAGAGAGAGAGAGAGAGAGAGAGAGAGAGAGAGAGAGAGAGAGGAGAGAGAGAGAGAAGAGAGAACTGGTGTTTTTTCTTTTCTTTTTTTTTTTTTGAGATGAAGTTTTGTTGCCCAGGCTGGAGTGCAGTGGTGTGATCTTGGCTCACTGCAACCTCTGCCTTCTGATTCAAGTGAGTCTCTTCCCTCAGCCTCCTGAGTAACTGGGATTACAGGCATGTGCCACCACACCAGGCTACTTTTTTTTTTTTTTTCAGTACAGACAAGGTTTCACCATGTTGGCCAGGTTGGTCTCGACCTCCTGACCTCAGATGATCCACCCGCCTCAGTCTCCCAAAGTACTGGGATTACAAGCGTGAGCCACCATGTCAGTCCAGTGTTTTTTCTTATAAGGACGCTAACCCCATCTCATCGATGTCCCACTTTCATAACTACCCTTAAGTTTGAATAACTCCTTCAAGAACCTATCTCCAAATACAGTTAAGAGAATTAAGTCTTCAACATACTAATTTGGGAGGGAGCACAATTTAGTTCATATCATTTGGGAACATAATTTAATGATGACAACTAACTTTTATGCAGCAATACATGCCACTCACATTTAATTTGCTGGTATTATTATTACTTAATCTTTTAAATCTGTGGGACTAAATGGCATCATCATCATCATTAATCACAATTTCAATTTCAAAATGAGAAAAATGTATTAAAGGGATGCTTAATAACATGTTCAAGTTTATGTAACTTCTATTTGAAGAAATTTGGATCTAAAGTAGTCTGTTTGACTGAAGCAATTTGTGATCTGAATTACTAACTTGTAATGTCTTTAAGGGAGATCCTGTAAAATAAGAAGAAGAAAAAATATTTTGTGAGAACTTTAATCAAGAAATTATTATTTCTCAGGCCAAGGAGAATTTCAAAGAGTGTTATTACAATTAAGACATTTAGGTAATTTTAAAATTTATTCCAGTATTATAATTACAAGGTGAATATTGTTTAGTTGTATTAACATTGAGCAATTTTTATGTAAGAAAGAATTTTAAAAACTTAAAACCTTGTAGTATTCATTAAAATTATTTTGATTTTACTATTATAATTTAATTATTTTTTTGCTGTCTAAGTATCTGTTGTGTTATAAAGAAGCATATTGTGGGCCGGGCGCGGTGGCTCAAGCCTGTAATCCCAGCACTTTGGGAGGCCGAGACGGGC
>NW_016819131.1:253147-268545 GCF_001698545.2 Rhinopithecus bieti
GTATTTTTTTTTTTTTTAGTAGAGACGGGGTTTCACCGTGTTAGCCAGGATGGTCTCGATCTCCTGACCTCGTGATCCACCCGTCTCGGCCTCCCAAAGTGCTGGGATTACAGGCTTGAGCCACGGCGCCCGGCTGGTACCATATTTTTGAAACTGCAAATTGTGCTGCTATAAGCTTTGTGTACAAGTATATTTTTTGTTTAATAACTTTTATCCTCTGGGTAGATACCTAGTGGTGGGATTGCTGGATCGAATGGTAGATCTACTTTTAGTTCTTTAAGGAATCTTCATACTGTTTATAGAGTAATTATACAAGCTTACATTCCCACCAATCGTGTAAAAGTGTTCCCTTTCACCACATCCACACCAACATCTATTATTTTTTTATTTTTCGATTATGGCCATTCTTGAAGAAGTCAAGTGGTATCCTACTGTGGTTTTGATTTTTCATTTCCCTGATCATTAGTGATGTTGAACATTTCTCCATATGCTTGTTGGCCATTTGTATATCTTCTTTCGAGAACTGCCTTTTCATGTCCTTAGCCCAGTTTTTGATGGGATTGTTTTTTTTTTTCTTGCTGATTTGGGTCCTTTGTAGATTCTTGATATTAGTCCTTTGTTGGATGTATAGATTGTAAAGATTTTCTCCCACTCTGAGGGTCGTCTGTCAACTGTACTGATTATTTCTTTGCTGTGAAGAAGTTTTGTAGCTTAAGTCTCATCTACTTATCTTTGTTTTGTTCCATTTGCTTTGGGCTCTTGGTCATGAAGTCTTTGCCTAAGCCAATGTCTAGTTATGCTATATGTCCTGTAGAAAAAAGTGTCAAGTATCTGAGAGCATATATTAAAATCACTGCAGTTATTGATAAATATTATAGGAAATACACTGTGTGGCTATACAAATATGTAGATTTTTGGTATTTCAATGTAGACAATATTTTTAGTGAAAACAGAAAGCTTTATTCATCTCTCTGCAAGAGGGCATTTTATTTCTTCTTCTTGCTTTAGCAAAATTGCTAGAACTTCCAGCAAAATGTTGAAGTGATGATACAGGACACCCTGCCCTTTTCTTCATCTTAGGGAGAAAGCTTTCATTCTTTCATCATTCTTTATGATGTCATTATTATTTTCTTGCAGATATTTTTTAGTCCGTTATAGGATTTGCCTTCTAATTTGCTGTAAGTTTTTAGCATAAATAAGTCTAGAATTTTGTTGAATGCTATTTCTGCTTTACCTGATATAACATTTAATAAGTTTCTTATTTAACCTGTTGATGTGGTGAAAATACAGTGACTAATTTTTCAAATATTGAATCAGTTTTTCATTCTGTGGATAAACTCCATTTAGTCATAACGTACTACCTTTTAATGTATTGTTGGACTCAAATTGCTAGTATTTTATTAAGGACTTTTGTATGTGTGATGTTGGTCTCCAGTTTTTTTTTTTTTGTTTGTTTGCATTATTTTTGCTATGAGAGTAATACAAACCTTATAAAATAAGCTTGCATGTGATGTCTCTTCCTCTATATACTGAAATGGAATGTGTAAATTGATAACATATTGTTTTTATATGTTTAGTAAAATTTGCTGACATAGCCAACTGCACCAGAAATTTGGAAAACTTTCAAGTATCAATTTATTTAAGATAGAGGACTATGCAGATACATATTTTTTTCTTGGATAATAGTTTATGTTGTTCAAATAATTCATCTATTTCAGCTAAGTTGTTGAATTTATGGTCATATAGTTGTTTGTCATATACTTATTTGTTATGCTTTTATAGTCTCTGAGATCAAGGGTAATGTCTCTTATTTCATTCCTGATACTAGTAATTTGTGTCTTGTTTTTTCATGGTCAGTTTGGCTAGAAGTTTATGAATTTTATTAATCAGTATTGGTTTCATTAGTTTTCACCATTTTTATCTTTTCAATTTTATTATTTTCTTCTCTAACTTGTATGTCTTCTTCCATCTTCATGGGTTTTCTTTGTTGTTGTTGTTGTTCAATTTTATTTTTGTTCTAGAGTCTTCTGATAGAAGTTTGAGATAGTGGCTTTAGAACTTTTCTAATGCATATATTGATTACGCATTTCCTTTCAGCACTGCTTTTGCTTCAACCAACATATTTTAATATGTTGCATTTCTAATACGTTGTATTTCTCTTTTTATGAAATTAAAACTACTTTTCAGTGTCTTTTGAAACATTTTGGCTCAAGGAATATATAGAAATATGTTGTTAAATTTCTAAATATTTGGGGAGTTTTCTGATATCTTCTTGTAATTAATTTCTAATTTAATACTTTGATGTTTCAACAAAATGCTTTGTAAAATTTCTCTTTCCATTTGCTAAGATATAAAGTTTATAAATGTTCTACTATGGACACTGTTTTTAATATCTATTAAATCAAATTAGAGAAAAGCTTTCAGGCCATCCATATCATTCCTGATTTTCTGACTACTTATTCTCTTAACTAATGGAAGAGGAGAGTTGAAGTCTCCAAATACAGTTGTGGAATTATCTGTTTCTCCTTTTATATCCACCATTATTTGCCTAACATTTTTCGTTAGATGAAGATGCATTTAGGATTATTTCTTCTTGGAGGACTGATTCCTTTTTCACTGCGGAATGTCTCTATTTATTCCTACTACCATTCTTTGTTCTTGACTTGGCTTAAGATAAATATATATCTTTTAGCTTTCTTTTGCTTAATGTTTTCATGTAACATATTTTTAAACCTTTTAATTTTTACCTATGTGTTTTCACATTCAAAGACAGGTTCTTGTAGAAAAAATATATATATTTTTTTCTCATATGTCCAATAAGTTCTCGGTAGGTTTAAACTATTGAATTTGAAGTATTGATAGTGTTGGATTAAATATGCCATCCAGCTAGTTGTTTTTCATTTTGCTCTATTTTTTCTGTTTTTCCCTTTTTTCTACCCTCCATCAGTTTAACTGAATATATTTATGATTTTGTTTACCTCATCTGTTAATTTATTATGTGTGTCTGTTTTTCTTAATATTTTGTGGTTACCCCAGTTTTCAATGTATTGTAAAAACAATTTGAATACTTTATTATTTAATATTGTTTCTTGTGTAATATTAAAAACTTTATAATACAAATTTTCAGTTAATACCTCCCGTCCTTTCTGTCATTATATTCATATATTTCACTCTTATATAAGTTATAAACACATACTACATTGTTACACTTATTGCTTGAAGCAATCATTTATATGTTAGAGGAATTTAAAATTATAAAAAAAAATTTCTTAATCTTCATTTATCCCGTATATGATATTCTTCAATAGTTTGTTCAGGTCAGTGTTTCTAATGGCTGTGTTCTTTCTGCCTGAATACTTTTTTAATACTTCCTATAAATCAGGTCTTCAAAAACTCTAGTTTGAGAAATATTTTCATTAAGCATAGAAGTCTCATTTGACAGTCTTTTTACTTTTCTTTCAGCTCTTTAAACGTGTCTTGGTTGTAGAGTTTGTCTTGGTTATAGAACAAAAACAAATATTTGTCTTGGTTGTATAGTTTCTAACAAAGAACCTATTGTAGCTATTATCTTTATTACTTTTTAGGTAATATGTGTTTATAATCCAGCTGCCTTCACTTTTTTCTGTCATAAATTTTCTTTAACAATTTGAATAAATGCTTTGATTTGCCTTTTGGGATTTTTTTTTTTCTTTTTGGTATTTTTTTCCCCTTGATAGTCTCTGAACTTTCTGATTCTGTAAATTGCTGCTTGCCACTAAAATCTTGTCATTTATTATTTCTTCAAAATTTTTTCATTGCTCTTTTTTTCCTTTCTGGGAAGAGATTTTAATTATACATACATTAAAGCTCTTTCTATGGTCATACAGTTATTGCATGCTCTGTATCTTCCCTAACCCCCCTACCTTCTTTCTTTTTTCTCTTTGTATTTTAATCTAAGTAGTTTCTAGTGACCTATTTTCAAACTTACTCATTTTTTTCTTTGTGTGTTGAGTCCACTGATAAGCTCATTAAAGGCATTCTTCACCTCCATCACTGTAGTTTTGATTTCCAGTATTTCTGCTTGAGGCTTTCTACTGGTTTCCATCTGTTTCCTGAAATTAGATATCTGGTATTGTGTGTTATCTACCTTGTTTAGTGTAAACTTTACATGTTAATTCTACTTAATTTATATTTCCTGCCTGACAGTTAAAATATCTACAAAATATCTGAGCCTGAGTTTAATTATCCCTCTGTCTTTTCTGACTGGAATTTTCTTGCTTTTTTGTATGCCTTGTAACTTGGGCTGAAAGCTAGAAATGTTGTATAAGGTAAAAACTGAGATACCTATTGCTTTCTGCACAGAGATGAGTATGTCATTCCTTCTAATAGGCTTTTAGTGTGAGCTTTCATGTTTATGTGGTCACAGGTTGAGACAGTTTTGAGTGTTGTTTTCTCATTGCCTTTGGGTCTTCAAATTAAACTCTAGGTCTTCCTTTTGTGATTCACACCAAGCCACTGGCACTTGCAACTTTCCCAAATACATTTTGACTGCATTTTTACTTCATGTTTGTATGTTTTCAGGAGTGAGCTAGGGAGGTCATTCTTTGATGTTCTGATAAATCTCAGTCTGAAGTAGGCCCTGTGAACACAGGTCTTAGGGTTTGGCCTTCACAAGTGTTCCTGCCATTCTCTAAAAGTAATCCTTGGCCTAGCAGGTATATCTGTCCTTTTCCAAGTATGAGGTATGTCTCTCTTTCATTTGCTGTGCCTCTTCTTCCATCAGCAGTGGGTTTTCATGGTTTCCCCAGTACCTTCAGGTTATAGTCTAGTTTCCATTCACCCCGCAATGTGAGACTACTGTTTCACTGAGTAGATAACAGAGAAAAGAAATTTGCTGTGGGGGCTGCTCTCCTGCTCCCCAACTCCAGTGAATAGCTTACCAGTGCCCTCAGGATTATTTTATTTTCTTGGACTTCTTTCTACACATAAAATATTCTGTTTCATACGGGAGAGAATCTGGGCTGATTTTGGCAGTGCCTGTTATTCCTTGACCCAGCAACATTGAGAAAATTGAGTTTGTTTTGTTTTATTTTTAAGATTCTCGTCGGTATTTCCACGATCTGCTTTGAGTTCCTGAAGAAAAGCAGATTTTTCTCCAGATAGGAGAATGTATCCCTCCAGATTTCATGTTATTTTTGTCTGGTGACCTCAGGTCTCTGATGACATCATGCGAGGGTTGTATTTCTTTCTCCTTGTTGTGTGGAACAATACTCTTTCTAGCTCTCATCTGTAAGCTAAAGTCCTGTGTCCTTTCTGAGGCTTTCAGTGTTGTTTTGTTCAACAAATACTAATTTTTTTTAAGATTTAGAATGTCTTCTTCATATTAAGAAAAATAATTTCACAGAATATTCTCCAATTTTAGAGAAATTATTGGCTAAGAATGTGGAGCTTCCACATACAAGGAGATTGTAAGCTCAAATTCTATAATCAGAAAAATCTGATTATAATGCTTACTTTGCCACTGCCAAGTTGTTTGACATGTGAAAAATGAGACAACATAGGGCATATTGATGTAAATCCTAAGAAAGCTAGTTTGAGCATAGGACCTATAGTGTGGTAGATATTCAGTAAACATTAGAGGTCATTATAATTACCAGCACAAATATAATATTCATCTCCTACAAAGGTTTTAAACAAAAACATCCCCAGAATTCTAAATATTGAGTTATAAGACTAAAAATAGTCTTACATATTCTATACAAACATTTAGATTTATATTTCATATTGATGTCTGCTGAATGAGCATTGCGTGAAACTTCTACAGCAATCTAGCTGGCTATGTAGTAACTGTTTAATAAAGACATATGTTGTACCCTCATCTGTACCCACACACTTACATTGTTCACATAGTAAATTGCCACATGAAGCACAATGAAATTACTGAAAATGCATAATTTTTTTTTTGCTGCTGATGCAGATATTAAATTAGGAGCTCACAGAAGAGGTATATACAGTTTACAGTGGATCTTTATTATTAGTGGGTTCTTACTGTATAAAGTTTTTTTGTAATCCCCAAATCAATACAGTGCTTTCATGGTCATTTGCAGACATTCATGGAGTAACAAAGTTTAAGTGAGCCTAGGAGCATGTTAGCAGTTAAATCAAACAAAGCAGTTTGTCTAAGATCTCATACAAAGGTTACCAGAAGATGGAGATGGTAGGGAGCAGTGCAAAGTAGTGCAAGAAGCTCCAGCTCTGAAGACAACTGGACAGGATTTGAATCTCAACTCTGACACCTACAGTGGGGTACTTCAGACAAGTCACTTAATACTTTTGATTCTAATTTTCTTTTTTATAAAGAATACAGAATCTACCAGGATGAGTTTTTTTTTTTTTCTAGAAATTAAGATTATACTCTGTAGGTGATTTGTACAGGTGTTTCGGTGTATAGACACAGACATAGATATAGGTAGATGAATGTATAGATATATAATTTCCCCTAGGAGCAAGAATGAAGTAATCAGTAATTCAACATTCACAGCAACTTTATAGAACATGACTACTGCAAATAATGAGAATTGACTGTATGTCTTTATGAAAAAAAATGTGTGGCTTAAATATGCTTATGATTAGTTGACTCATTTCTCCTGGATAAGACTTCACAGAGTCTAAAAAGGACTACACATTTAGATACACATAGAGATATGAGCATTGAGAGATAGAGGAGAGGATCACAGTGAGAATTTCAGGGTATAGGAAGCCTTAGGTGAGAATTTGAGTCATTTGGATTTGATATGCTAGGCAATACAGAAGCAGCAAGAGGTTTTAACCAAGAGAATAAAATGCTAAAAGCAATGTTTGGAGAGTATTCATCTGTCCGATAAACGCAAAAAAAAGAGATTGGAGAATGTTCTGTGGTAGACAAATAGAAAAGATGAACCTGAAATTCAATTAACAGAGAAAAGTTGATAAACAAGGTGACTGATAGGAGATAAAACAGTGATAGAAGTCAAACTAATGCTAAATGTGTGACCCAGGGTAAGTGGAAAGAATAGTAATGATGTTGATAGAATTGTGAATTTAGAGAAGACAGATGTACAATAAGACATCTGAACAGCTGGTGTTTTTCATTTTAAATGAAAGCAAAAGAAATACTATCAGGATGCACCAACACACAGCTGAATTCTAAGGCATAAAAGTGGAAAGCAGAGAAACAAGAGTGGCAAACAGACCAAAATGATGCACAACCCAACAGAGATGAACTGTTCTTTTTGATCAATGACTTAGTTAGCAGGGGTTGCTAACTCTGCCAAATTACCACTGAAAAAACTGAAATGTTCAAAAAAAGTTCCATATGGATACAATGGGAAAGATATTTTTTTTCTCCTGATAAAGTTACAGAATGACTAGTGTTGATTCATTGTAATGAGGCATCTGGATGTCAAGCAGACTATTTCTTCTTGCTTCCTTGAGGAGGATTCTCATTCTTTCTGAAAAATGACATTAAGTGGATCTGATTAGGCTGGAGAGGCTCTTCTCCTTTCATCTAAGAAGAATAACAGTTACAGACAGCATATACTGTCCATGTTGGTGAGAAATTCCTCCCCAGTTATGTTGAATTCCTCCCTTGTCAGTGGATAAGAGTTTCCCTTCAGGCTGCCACTCCAAACAGTGTCCAAAGACCCTGTTTTCCATTGGTTTGTGTCAGGGAAGGGGTAATGCTTATAAATATCTTATGCTGTTAAAGCTCAGGCTGACCAGAGGTAAAAGCAAGAAGGGTGTCTTTTCAGGATGCCATAACAAAACACCATAAACTATATGACTTATAAGCAGCAGAAATTTATTTCTCATAGTTCTAGAGGCTTGGAAGTCCATGATCAAGGCCCCAGGTGACGGTCCACTTTTTTATTGATGGTGTCTTCTCACTGTATGCTCACATGGTGGAAGGAGGAAGGGGGTCTCTCTTGGATGTCTTCATAAGGACACAAATCCCATTCATGAGGACTTTGCCAGTCATGACCAGTTACCTCCCAAAGGCCTTACTGTCTGCTACCATCGCTTGCAGGATAGGATTTCAGTATGTGCATTTTGGAGAAACACACATTAAGACCATAGAAAAGTGCATGCATGCTCAATGGTAGTTTATCCTCAGAGTCCATTTCACCTTGCTCCAAAGCCCTATGTGATGACCTCTTCCCTTATACCAACACTTCTCTTCAACCAGTATATCCGATCACTTTGCTTCTCTCTTTCCTCTCCTATTTCAGGCACTTAATGGTGAAATATTGTCTTTGCAAGCTAGCTTTTCTATTATGCTTATGTTTATGTTTTCTTTGAATATTTGTTTGTAATTTATTATGTCTGTGGAAAAGAAATATTCCTGAAAAAATCAAGAAACATGCAGAAGAGGGAAAGCATAAGCACAGGAAAAAAAAAAGGTTGATTGCTGTTTATATCAGTGTTTCCCCACCATGATTTCAGTGACCGGGTTTTGTTTCCTGTCTTTCACTGACAAATCAGTAAGCCATGGATTTTAGAATAATCATATGCAAAATATTAAAATGAAAAACTACAAAAAATCAAGTATTATTAAACTATATAACAAATTTTACATATTTTTTTCTATGGAATATAAAATCTTACTTGATCTTAAATATATGATCTCAAATAGACTTCAAAAGTCCACAAAAGTATACCTATAAATTAAATTACAGATATAAAATAAAGTATACATGTAAAATAAGTAAACTAAATTAAGTGTATATGTTTTATATGAATGGGCAGTAATGCAACTCATGGTTATTTTTTCAATATTTAGCTAATATCTATTAATTACCTAATATGTGCCAGGCACAATGGAGGAATTCAGATTTAAATTAGACCTATTTCTTGTCTACATTGTGCTTACATTTGGGTGAATAGCTGGTTATGTTTTCCCCCAGCTTTACTGATGTGAAGTTTACATTAAGATATTCACCAATTTAAATGCACAATTTGATAAGCTTGTGCAGTAATGTAGCCGCCATCACAATGAAAATGTAGAACCCTTCCATCAACTTTTAGAAATACAATCATATGCTTTTAGAGTTGAGACCAGTCCTTGACTTCTGAATGTGGCAAGTGTAATCTACTATTCAGTGTTATCACTGAATTTTCTTTTCTAGATTTTATATGCATCAAATGATACTATATGTAGTATTTTGTGTTCCACTTAACATTTTAATTTTATTAATATTAAAACTTTAAAATATAATATTAAAAGTATGGGTTCCACTTACAATAATAAACTCTTAAATTTCTAAGCACTAGTAGTGCTTTAGCAATGCACTACAAAGTAGGATATTAATAAAAACAAAACACATAATCAAATTTATCTCTTTTATCTATAATTATTTATCTATACTCTGTTTATAATTGCTAAGCACTAGTATAGTACTTGGCAATTTAACAAAGCAGAAAAACATAGTATAGATATACTATTTTTTAATTCATCAATTTATGGACTTTTGAGTTTTCTCAAATTTGTGGTATTAAGAAAATACTATGATACATATTCTTTTTTACAGATTTTTCTCTGGAAACAGATCTTTATTTCTCTTGGATCAACTCTGAGATTGCTAGGCAATATGATAAGCATGTATTTAACTTTTTAACTTTATAACAGCAGCCCACTATCTTTTTGGCATAAGGGACCAGGTTTTTTGTTTGTTTTGTGGGTTTTGTTTGTTTCTTTGTTTTGAGACGGAATCTTGCTCTGTCACCCAGGATAGAGTGCAGTGGCCCGATCTCGGCTCACTGGAACCTCTGCCTCCTGGGTTCAAGCGATTCTCCTGCCTCAGCCTCAAGAGTAGCTGGGATTACAGGCACCCACCATTGCACCTGGCTAGTTTTTGTATTTTTAGTACAGATGGGGTTTCACCATCTTGGTCAGGTTGGTCTTAAACTCCTGACCTTGTGATACACCCACCTCAGCCTCCGAAGTGTTGGGATTACAGGCGTGAGTCACCGCACCTGGCCTAGGGACCAGTTTTTTGGAAGACAATTTTTCCACAGGCATGAGGAGACGGTTTAGTGATGATTTAGGTGCATTATATTTATTGTGCACTTTATTTCTATTATGATCACATTGTATTTATAATATACAGCAGACCATAATGTAGAATCAGTGTGAGCCCTGAGCTTATTCTCTTGCAACTAGTTGGTCTCATGTGGGAATGATGGAAGACAGTTACAGATCATCAGTCATTAGATTCTCATAAGGAACATGTAACCTACATCCCTCACATTCACAGTTCACAATAGGGTTTGTGTTCCTATAAGAACCTAATGAGGCAACTGATCTGAGAGGAGGGCTCACTCAGGCAGTAATGTAATTGATGGGGAGCCACTATTAATACAGATGAAGCTCTACTGGTTCACCTGCCGCTCACCTCTTGCTGGGCAGTCTGGTTCCTAACAGACTACAAACAGGTACCAGCCGTTGGGGACCTCCTACTTTATAAGAAACAGCCATACTGTTTTCCAAAGGAACTGTATATGAAACCTATTTACTTTTAGCCATTCTAGTGACAATTTAGTAGTATATTATTGTGGCTTTCATTTCTATTACCTTGATGACTATCAATCTTGATTACATGATCTTTTCATGTTTTTATTGGCTATTCATGCATTTTCTTTTATGGAGAGGCTGTTCACATATTTTGCCCTTTTTTTTGTAAAGTTAATGTTCTTCTTATTGAATTCTAAGTCCTCTTTTATATTCTCATACAAAAACTTTGTCAACTATATGTTTTGAAAATATTTTCTACTAGTATGAAACTTGAATTTTCAAAATCACTTTATGTAAAGAGCATAAGGTTCTATTTTTGAGAAATTCCATTTTAAGTGTTTTTTAAATACTTTATGCTTTTTGTCTTTTAATAAATCTTTGCCTAACCCAATATCACCAAGATTTTCTCCTAGTTTTATCATAAATGTTGTATACTTTCAACACGTTTACATTTTTATAATTTTTAAAATTAATTTGTGTGCATGGCATGAGATAATGATAGTTTACTAATTTCACGTAAATATTCTACTCCTCCAGCATAGTTTGTTGAGTATATCTTTCTCTCCATTGAATTACTTTTGAGCCTTTGTCAAATATTGACTATAAAAGTGTAGATCTATTTCTTGGTTTTCTATTACGCTTCATTTTGTAATATTTCTATCTTTATACCAATATCACACTATTGTGATAACTGAAGCTTTATGGTAGAGCTGAAATTTGAGGTAATAAAAGTTTTCCAATCTCATTTTATTTTAATACAAATTTCTTTGCTATTTTAGGAACTCTGCTGTTACCTTATAGGTTTTATGATCCACATGCCTATTTCATCAAAAATGCCTGCTAAGATTTCTATTGAAATTCTCAGAATAGTTTGTGTGAAACTTCATCTGATTAATGTTAGGATTTCCAGCCTATGAATAATGTATATCTTTAGGTTGAATATAAATAGCATATATAATATTTTGTAGTTTTTAATGTAAAAGCATTGCATTTCTTTTGTTAAATCTATTCCTTTTTTGCTGTGTTATAAAAGCTATTAGTAGAGTTTTATGATATACTTCTCTGCTGCTTGCATATAGAAATAAAATTGCATATATACTTGCAAATTCACTTATTACCTCTAGAATGTCTTTTTAGACTCTGTAGAAATCTACATAATTATTTCATCTGTAAAAAAAAAAAGCTTTACTTTCTTATTTCAAATTGGTGTGTCTTTAACTCTGTTTTCTTATCTTTATTCATGTACTAAGATCATGAATACAATGTTGGATGGAAGTGGTAAGAGTGGAAATCTTGGCCGGGTGCGGAAGCTCACACCTGTAATCACAGCACTTTGGTAGGCTGAGACGGGCAGATCATAAGGTCAGGAGATCAAGACCATCCTAGCTAACACGGTGAAAACCCGTCTCTACTAAAAACAAAAAAATTAGCCAGGCATGGTGGTGTGCGCCTGTAATCCCAGCTACTTGGGAGGCTGAGGCAGGAGAATGGCGTGAACCTGGGAGGAGGAGCTTGCAGTGAGCTGTGATAGCACCGCTGCACTCCAACCGGGGGGGAGAGCCAAGCCCCATTCAAAAAAAAAAAAAAAAGTGGAAATCTTTTCATTTATTTTACAAAAAAAGCACTAAGCGTTTCTGCATTCAGTAGTAGTATGTTGGTTATAGTTTTATGTTTTATTTGCTTAATCAGATTGAGGACATTGTCTCTCTTCCAATTTTTTACAGGTTTTTAAAAATTTTTTTCATTGTATTAAAACAAAACCCACATAACATGAAACTAATCATTTTTAAATGTATACTACCCCTACAATATTATACAACCACCACCTCTACCAAGTTCCAAAGCATTTTCATCATCACAAAAGAAATCTCCCTACTAAGCTGGCATACCCCATTCTTAATCTTATTTTTTTCTGATATTACTATAGCCATATGAACTGCCTCTGGATTAGCATTTGCATGTCATATTATTTTTAATCTTTTTATTTTCAATCTTTATGTCCTTGGTATAAAGTGAGCTCTTATTGATAGCATAGTTGATGATGTTTTTTGACTAATTATTACAATGTATGTTTTCTAATTGGAGAGTTAATCTACTTAAATGTAAATAGTTATTTACATGTAAAATAACTAATAAGTTATCAGAATAGCAAAATATCATATTGCTACAATATGTTACAAAATATTTGTTTTCTGTATCACATATATTTTTTACTCCTTCCCTTCTGTCCTGACTACCTTCTTTTGTGTTTAAGTGACTTTTTATGGTTTATCAGTTTAATTCCTTTTTCGTTTTTTCCTTATTTTGTTATTTTCTTAGCAGTCACCCTGAACTAATAGCATCTCAGTTTTACCATACAAATCCTGCTCTTATACAGCTCTATCCCTCTCCTTTAAGCTGTTATTGTCACAGATTATATCTTTATAAATTGTGTGCACGTTCACATAATTGTCACTATTTTTTATCCATACATTTTTTAAATCATATAAGAAAACACAGGAGGTATAAACCAAAATTCATTAATACTTTTATATTAACCTAGGTACTATAGTTTCTTTCAACACTACAAAACGGTTGCAATCATGTCTGGCTTCCATAGATTTGTATCAGAAATATGCTGTTAATCTTGAAGATTCTTGTACAGTAGTCTTTCCTTATCCAGAGATACCTGTATCATATTTTTGACAAGATAACTGAGATGACTAGTAAGCAACTAAAGGGTAGGAAGTGTATACTATGTTGGGAAAAGGGATTATTCACATCCTGCGTTAAACAGAACAGGCCAAAGTGAGATTTTTTATCATGGCACTCAGAATGTTACATAACTTAAAACTTATAAATTGTTTTGTAGAATTTTTCAATTAATATTTTTGACCCATGAGTGACAGTTGGTAACTAAAATTGCAGTAAGCAAAACCACAGATAAGAGGAGACTACTTTGCCTTAGAAGTCACTTCTCTCTTGCTGCTTTCTGGATTCCCTATTTGTCCTTAAATTTTGATAGTTTGATTATAATCTACCAGATTCTTTCATGTTTATCTTAGTTGGAGTTTGCTGAACTCCATAGATGTGTACATTCATGTGTTGTATTAAAGTTGAAAAAAAATTCAGCCATTATTTCTTAACACATCTTATGTTCATTTCTTTCTATACTGACCTACTAGAACCCACATTATGTACGTTAGTTCATTCAATGGCATCCCACTGGTTAGACTTTCATCATTTTAATTGTTCACTTTACTTTCTGCTCCTAAGACTGGATAACTTCCATTAACCAATATTCAGTTCACTAAGTCTTTCTTCTCCAGTTCAAATGTGTTGAAACTCTCTAGTCAATTTTTTGCTTCAATTATTGTAATTTTTAGACTGAGAATTTTTCTTTATTTTCTGTGCTTCAAGAGACAGTTTTGGTTATCTTGCAAATAGGTCATACGTACTTTTTTTCATGCTTTGTAATCTCTTGTCAAAACGTAAACATTCAAATAATATAATGTGATAACTCTGGACATAAGATATTTTTCCTTTTTAAGGTTTATCTTTGTTGTTTGCTATGTGTTGTAGTTGTTTGCTCAGTGACTTCTCTAAACCATTTTTGTAAAGACTGTATTTTCATGTGTGATGTCTAAAGTTTGTTCCTAAAGTTTGTGGTCAGCTACTATTTTGTGTTTTGACTGCAGTTTTCTTTTTGAATACTTGTAGAAGAAAAAACAAGAGAAAGAAAAACAACTCTTCTTGTATTTGCAGATTAGCTAGGTGTCCGGCACTTCTTCATTACTTAGCCAGGCAGTTTACAACCTTGTCTCTGCTTTCACATTCTGCCTGCAAAGATCCTAAAAAGCAGAGTTAGAAGCTTAGATTCTATTATATCATTTTTTGAGCATACATCATGCCCTGGGCAATCATGTAGCTTTCTAAAATACCCAGCTTTCGTGGTGTTTTTCAATACTCTAATTCCATCAAGAATTTTCTGCCAGCATTTCTGTGTGTCTACTGTTTGTCTCAATTGCAGTCTTATGTTTCTAGAGGCAGTGGTTTGGCCATTTGCCTTTCATTATTTATGAAGTGTGCCACTTTTCCACCACGAGAGATTTTCAAGTTAGGCAAAAGAAAGGTAAGTGCCTTACCTTAGCTTTTTAGTTAGCCTTTAGACAGGTCAAAACAGACAAACACGGTTGTGGAGAAGAAGGTCTGCTTTGCTCATTCCAGAATCACAAATTAGGGTTCCACACAGGGAAAGCATGTTATTGTCTTTGAGAATGCTGTCAGGCCAGGCGCGGTGGCTCACACCTGTAATTTCAACACTTTGGGAGGCCGAGGCAGGTGGATCACCTGAGGTGGAGAGCTTGAGATCAGCCTGGCCAACATGGTGAAACCCCGTCTCTACTAAAAATACAAAAAATTAGCCAGGCATGCTGATATGCCTGTAATCCCAGGTGCTTGGGAGGCTGAGGCAGGAGAATCACTTGAACTCGGGAGGCGGGGGTTGCAGTGAGCCAAGATCATGTCATTGCACTCCAGCCAGGTCAACAAGAGTGAAACTCCGTCTCAAAAAACAAAAACAAACAAACAAAAAAACCAAACAACAACAACGAAAAAAAACCTTCATCTGAGGAAGATTTATGTTTGATTCTTCCATGCAACTAGGCACCAAATCTATTGAGGGCAACCTGAAACCAAGGCTGGCCACAAACATCACAGGGTCGCAACATCACTGGGACTTGGTTTTTATCTTTACTATTATGTCTCTGGTTCATTTAATGCCGAAAGAAAAACAATTACACAAAGCAAAACAATACAAAACAAAATGAACAAACAACATACATAACTGGAAACCCTTCTGCGTAGACTGTTGCCGTCAAGGTGCATGTTG
>NW_016819131.1:268804-287861 GCF_001698545.2 Rhinopithecus bieti
ATTTTTATAATTTTCCAAAATTTTATTAATAACTTTTTATGTCTGTGTTTTTAGGGGAAGAACTAAAATCAAGCTGCAATATTATCTGCTGTCCTAATATTTGGTAAAATTGTGAAAGCGTTGAGTGGCTTTTGCTGTATCCCACAGGTTTTGATAAGTAGTCTCACTATTATTATTCAATTGAAAGAATTTTTAAATTTCCATCTTGATTTCATTGTTGACTCAATGATCATTCAGCAGCAGGTTATTTAGTTTTCATGTATTTGCATGGATTTGAGGGTTCCTTTTGGCTTTGATTTCCAATTTTATGCCACTGTGGTCTGAGAGAGTAATTGATGTGATTTCAAATTTCTTAAATTTTTGGAGACTTGTTTTGTGTCCTATCATATGGTTTATCTTAAATAATGTTTCAGGTACTGATGAATAGAACGTATATTCTGCAGTTGTTGAGTCAAATGTTCTGTAAATACCTGTTAATTTTATTTGTTCTAGAGTATAGTTTAAGTCCATTATTTCTTTGTTGACTTTCTGTCTTGGTGACCTGTCTAGTGCTGTCAGTGGAGTATTGAAGTCCCCACTATTATTGTGTTGCTATCTCATTTTTTAAGTCTAGTAGTAATAGTTTTATAAATTTGGAAGCTCCGTGTTAGGTGTGTATAGATTTGGATTTTGATATTTTCTTGTTGAACTAGTCCTTTAATCATCTTATTATGTCCCTCTTTTATCTTTTTGAACTGCTGTTGCTTTAAAGTTTGTTTTGTCTGATATAAGAATAGGTATTCCTGCTCACTTTTGGTGTCAATTTGCATGGGACATCTTTTTCCACCCCTTTATCTTAAGTTTACATGAGTTCTTGTGTACTAGGTGAGTCTCTTGAAGTCAGCAGATACTTGGTTGGTTAATTCTTACCCATTCTGTCATTCTGTATCTTTTAAGTGGAGCATTTAGGCCATTTACATTCAAGATTAGTATTGAGAAGTGAGGTACTGTTCTATTCATCATCATATTTATTGACCAAATATTTTCTATTATGTTTTTATTCTATAGGTCCTGTAAGATTTAAGCTTTAAGGAGGTTTAATTTTTGTGTGTTTTGATGATTTATTTCAAGATTTAGAGCTTCTTTAAGTAGTTCTTATAGTGCTGGTTCGGTAGTGGCAAATTCTCTCAGCATCCATTTGTCTGAAAAAAATGCTGTGTATTTTCTTCATTTATGAAGTTTAATTTCACTAAAACAAAATTTTGGCTCATAATTGCTTTGTTTGAAAACCCTAAAGATAGGACCCTACTCCCTTCTAGCTTGTAGGGCTTCTTCTAAGAAATCTGCTGTTAATCTGATAGGTTTTGCCTCACAACTCTTAATTTTTTTTTCCATCATCTTGACTTTAGATAACCTGATGACTATGTGCCTAGGTGATGATCTTTTTGGATGAATTTCTCAGGCGTTCTTTGAGCTTCTTGTATATGAAGGTCTAGATCTCCAGCAAGGTCAGGGAACTTTTCCTCAATTATTTCCTCAAAGATGTTTACCAAACTTAAAGATTTACTTTCTTCCTCAGGAACACCAACTATTCTTAGGTTTAGTCATTTACGTAATTTCAAACTTTTGGAGACTTTGCTCATTTTTTGGCATTCTTTTTTCTTTGTCTTTGTCAGATTGGGTTAATTCAAATGTCCTGTTGTTGAACTCTAAAGTTTTTTCTTCTACTTGCCTGATTCTATTGTTGAGACTACTCAGTGTATTTTGCATTTCTCTAAGTGTGTTTTTCATTTTCAGATGTGATTGTTTTTACTTATGTTATTTATTTCTTTGGAGATTTTTCTATCCATATACTATATATTTTTTTATTTCTTTAATTTGGTATTCACCTTTCTCCGGTGCCTCCTTGATTAGCTTAATAATCGGCCTTCTGAATTCTTTTACTGGCAATTCAGAGATTTCTCCTTGGTTTAGATCCATTGCTGGGGAGCTAGTGTAATCTTCTGAGTTGTTAAAACAACTTGTTGTGTCATATTATGAAAATTATTTTTCTGGTTGCTGCTCATTTGGGTAGACTATGTCAGAGGGAAGATCTGGGGTTCAAGAGCTGTGGTTCAGATTCTTTTATCCCATTGGGTGCTCCCTTGATGTTGTGCTTTCCCCCTTCCCCTAGGGATGAGGCTTCCCTGTAATGATTATTATTTCTCTTCTGGGTCTAGCCACCCAGTGGAGCTGCCAGGCTCTGGGCTGGTACTGAAGAGTCTGTGCAGAGTCCCGTGACGTGATCTGTCTTCAGGCCTCTCAGCCGTGGATACCAGCACCTGCTCCAATGGATGCAACAGGGGAGTGAAGTGAACTCTTTGAGAGTTCTTGGTTATAGTTTTATTTAGCGTGCTGATTTTGTGTGATTGACCTCCAGCTAGTAGTTGGCACTTTCAAGAGAGCATCAGCTGTGGTAGGACAGGGAGAATATAAGCTTGCCTTAGGATTGCCTGAATAAGCATTTGGGTTTCTCAGGCCGTGGGCAGGGCTGCAGAGCTCCCAAGAGATTATGCCCTTTGTCTTTAGCTCTCAGGGAGGGTAAAAAAAAGACCATCCAGTGGGGCCAGGGTTGTGCTAGGTGAATATAAGCTCAGACTTTTCTTGGTAGGGTCTGCAGCAGCTGCTATGGGGGTTGAAGGTGTCATTCTCTGGCTGAGGGGGTTATGTTCCCCGAGGGTTTATGGCTGCCTCTGCTGCATTATACAGGTTGCCAGGGAAGTTGGGGAAAGCTGGCAGTGACAGACCTCATCCAGCTTTAGTGCAGCCTAAAAGGCCAGCTTCACTTCCACCGTACCCCACCAAGAGCACTGAGTTTATTTCTAGGCAGTCAGTGAGCAGCGCTTGGAGCTTGACCCAGGTTACAAGCCTCCCCACTGAAAGAGGAAGCAGGGCTTTCAGGTTTTGCACCTTCCCACCTGTCACAGTTTTTGTGCTCATATTTGCACTTCCCGTTTGCCACCTCCCCCAGATTCTGTCCAGGAAGCTTCTTATTTGGCCAAAATTGTTACAAAGTTCTGCTGGAAGTTTTCTTTTCCTCCCTATCATTTTTCCCCAATTTCACCGGCAGCCCTACCCAAGGACCTCTGCAAGAAAAAGTCAGGAATGGCTTCCCTGGGAACCAAAAGTGCCTACAGGGCTCTTCCCATTGCTTCCTCTTCCACTGTATTTCATCAGGCTAAATTTGTTTCAGCTCCAGGTAAAGTCAAAGTCTACTCCCATCATCTGGACCTTCAGGTTCCCAAATGAGGATACGTGTTCAAGGGCAGACGTTCCCTGCCTAACCCTTTGGGCGCTCAGAGTTTTTCAGCTGTCTTATAGAGCCTGCAGCAGCAAGCCACTACCATCAAAGAGTTTGTGGATTCTCTTTGCTTTCCTGATCTGTTCCTGCAGTAGTTATTGGAGCAAAAATTCACAATATGAGTCTCCACACAATGCTCTGTCCATCCAGATGGGAGCTGCAAGTCAGTCCTTCCTGCTAGCCACCATTTTTTTTCACTCATTAAATTATACTTTTGACCCATTTGATAATTTCTATCTTTAAGTTGGAGTTCTCAGTTAATAATATTCAATGAAGTTATGTTTATGTTTGGATTTGGGTGTATTTCATTATTTGTTTTCCATTTTTATTGTTTGCTTTGTTTTCTCTATTATTTTTCTGATTTAATTTATATTATTTTAATATGATTTTAATTTTCTAATGGTTTTGACTATATTATACATTTCAATGCATGCGATAGAGATCACTCTATACACATAAATACATACACATACACTCTCATATGCCTGTTAAACCTTAAAGATATTATAAGTGTATCTAACTCTTTTCATTCTAGTCCCAGTTACTGCTGTACAACTTTAGGTATACAGTTAAAAATTTGCAATTGTGTAGGTCAATGGACCACTGTCATTATTATATGTATTGTATCTACATCCTTTATAAACCCATATGACAATGTTATGGCTTTGTTTTAAACCATCTGATGTCTAGTAAAAAATTAAGAGGTATTTGTTAAAGGGTCTTTTGTATGATTAAGATGTTTACCATTTCTAGTGCTTAGTCCTCCTTTCTCAGTATGTGACTATCTACCTGAAATTATTTGCCTTTATCATGAACAACTTCTTTTAGCATTTCTTGTAATATAGAAATACTGATAAGAAGTTTTCTGGCCCGGCACGGTGGCTCACGCCTGTAATCCCAGCACTTTGGGAGGCTGAGGCGGGTGGATCACAAGGTCAGGAATTCAAGACCAGCCTGGCCAACATGGTGAAATCCCGTCTCTACTAAAATATAAAGATTAGCCGAGCATGGTGGTGAGCACCTGTAATCCCAGCTACTCGGGAGGCTGAGGGAGGAGAATCTCTTGAACTCAGGAGGTGAAAGTTGCAGTGAGCCGAGATCATGCCATTATACTCCAGCCTGGGCAATGGAGTGAGACTCTGTCTCAAAAAAAAAAAGAAATAAAAAAAAAAAAGAAATTGTCTTATATTTTGGATCTAAAATCTATTTTATTCTTGAGAGACATTTTAATAAATACACAATTAGAGGCAAAACTTTAAATATTTCTTTTCTTAGTTTCTATTAAAAAGTTAACCATTGATTGAATCATTTTCCTGAACATAATTAGCATAATTTCTCTTACTGCTTCCAAGATTCACCTTTGGTTTTTAGTAGTATATGCCTTTTATGTTTAACAGTGTGACCATCTTCATGTTGGTCCTTCTTGGTGTTTATTGAGTATCTTAATCAATACATTTACGTCTTCCATCAACTTTGACAAATTTTCTACGATTATTTCTTCAAAATTTTTTCAGTCACATTTATTTCTCTACTTTCACACTGTGATTCTAATTAAATGATGTGTTAATCACATTCATATTATCTAATAGTCTTCAAGTCACTGTTCAATTTCTGTTTCAATTTTTATCTCTGTTCTTCACATTACATAGTTTCTATCGATCAATTTTCAATTTCACTTATTTTTCTTCTCTTATGTCCATTTTACTGTTAAACTTGTTTATATAAGATAATGTTTCCTTCCATTACAGAATCACTTATTTTTTATCATTCCATTTTTCACTTAAATTTATATTTATTTTGTTTTCTTTTCTTTTCTTTTCTTTTTTTTTTTTTTTAGCCTTTTATTTTATGTTCAGGTGTACAGATTCAGGTTTGTTACGTAGGTAAACTTGTGTCATGGGGGTTTGTTGGACAGATTATTTTATCACCCCAGTATTAAGTTTAGTATCCATTCATTATTTTTCCTGATCCTCTCCTCTAACTCTGCACCCTCTGATAGGCCCCATTACGTGTGATTCCCCTCTACTTATCACGTGTTCTCATGATTTCACTCCCTTTTAGAAGTGAGAACATGTAGTATTTGGTTTTCTGTTCCCGTGTTAGTTAGCTAAGGATAATGGCCTCCAGCTCCATCTATGTCCCTATGAGGGACATGATGTCATTCTACCCAGTAATCCCATTACTGTGTATATACCCAAAGGAATATAATTCATTCTATTATAAAGATACATGTTAGCATATGTTCATAGAAACATCATTCACAGTAGCTTAAATGTATCTTTTCATTTATTCCAAGCATTTTTTTATATTACTCAAAGTAGCATAAAAGAGCCACTTAACAATTTTTGCCTCAAGTTCCAAGAACTGAGTAATTTCAGAGTTGTAATCAGTCAATTAATTTTCTTTTATTTTGAGAATGAATTTCATCTGGGGAGACTTAATGTATCAATGAATTTTGAATTGTAAGTAATAAAAGTTATATATATTGCTGGTTTCTTTTCTAATGTGTTGTTTCTTTTGCTTTAGCAGGTAATTCCTTAATTGGACTTGAACTGCAAACTCTGTTTCTTCAGGAAATGTTTCAGTCTTACATTTGATGTTTTCAAATGAGATTTTTGAGTCTGTTTAGCATATGCATCTTTCAGGTATTAGCCAAATATGGGTAGACAGAATTTGGGATCTTCTCTTGGCTTTTTTATAGATAAGGTCATCTACCCACTTATTTAACAGAACATTTCGTTGTATTTAGGGTTCTGGCTCCTTAGGCAAGAATGACTGATTTTAATTTTCACCAAAACAACCAACAGCCCAGAGATCACACTGGAGTGTTGTTGACAACGTTGTAAAAATGAGCACTCATTGCATATAAACCTGTTCCTGCACACATATATACTCAACAAGAATTTGCCTACTTTGTTTCACTCTCTATTTCCACCAGATAATTTTAAATAATGTCTAGAATTTATAGTCGTTTTAGTCCTACATGAACTTATTGAGTCATTACTAGAAATGTACTTTTTTCCTGTTGAAATATATACAAATTGTACTTTATTGTCAACCAGATTGACTTCAACATAGTAATAATAGACTTCATTAATCTTCTGAGAAAATTAAGCACTTTATTTATTCAAGAAGAAAATATTAATAATAAAAATAAACTCTTCTAGGAATGAGAGTATATGCTATTTAATTTCACATCACCTGCATTTAGTACAGTGCCTGATAAATTTACTTGTACAGGCATTAATTAATAAACAACATTTAATAAATCATTTTTAGTTAATCACTTTAATAATATTGCAGGACTTATTTACTGTGCTAGCTTTTAAGGAAATATCTATCTTTCACAGAGTAGAATAAATAAAAATGACTGACTATGTCTATCTAATATGTATTCTATGAAACACTATTTACAAAAGATATTCCAAGGGTAAGATAAAAAATATCTGTGATAGGCTGGGCAAGTTGGCTCATGCCTTTAATCCCAGCAGTTTGGGCAGCAGTTTGGGAGAAGGCCGAGGTGGGTGGATCACCTGAGGTTGGGAGTTCAAGACCAGCCTGACCAACATGGAGAAAACCCGTCTCTAACTAAAAACACAAAATTAGCTGGGCGTGGTGGTGCATGCTTCTAATCCTAGCTCCTCTGGAGGCTGAGGTAGGAGAACTGCTTGAACTCAGGAGGAGGAAGTTGTGGTGAGCCAAGATCGTGCCATTGCAGTCCACCTTGGGCAACAAGAGTGAGACTCTGTCTCAAAAAACAAAAAATCTGTGATAAATATTACTTTGTTTTGTGCTGGTGTAACAGAACACCTGAGACTGGGTAATTTATAAAGAGCAGAAATTTATTTTTCACACTTCTGATGGCTTAAAATTTCAAGATCAAGAAACTGGTGGGTTTGGTGTCTGGTTAGGACCCAGTATTCTGTTCCAAGATGGGCCTTGAGCATTACATCTTCTAGAGGTAAGGAATACTGTTTCACATGGCAGAAAAATTGTAGAGAAAGAATTTATTCCTGGAAGCCCTTTTTATACAAGTATTCATTGATTCCCAAACACTTCCCAGTAGCACCACCTTTCAACACTGACACATTGGGAATTAAGTTTCTAGTACAAGAATTGTGGAAGGCGGTAAAACATTCAAACCGGAGCAATTATTACATAATTTTTCTCTTGGGGACTGATAGCCTAATTAATATATTTTATGAAACTTTACCTTATTTACTATGGAAACTCATTTCTTCTCATTGTCCTTATAATCTGTCTTAATTACATGATAGTATGAATCTTTCAGTAATATGTGTATTATGTGAATGTCAATATGAAATTTGTTGTCTTTTTTAGAATACAATATTCATGACAGAATTTTATGTATTTTTTTTTACTGTTCTTTCCTCAATCACTGAAGAAATGTTTTGCATAAAGAAATATAAAAAATGGCATTGTTTGTTTCTGGTGTACTGATTCAGAAAACACTTATTAAATACCAGTTACGTATGAGACTTCATCCTAAGCCTTAGATTAAAAAAAAAGAATAAAATACTGTCTGCTCTGATGGACTTTATATTATTAATAATTTCTAAAGAAATAAAGATTAAATTTTGTGAATATATTATTCCATAAATAATATAAAATTCTTCTGAATTATTGTCACACATAGCAAAACTGAAGAAAGTTGAACACAAAATACTCTGGTAGTAATTTAAATATATGCAGAAGACTAATAGATAACTAGATTCAGCTTCTAAATAAAATGAGCAGTTTATTTCTCATGTCACAATATACTTTCTTTTATAATTTGTTAACTTTATGAAATATTAAAAGTTAATGCTATTTTGTGAAATTAAAAGAATATCTATTTCAGTAGTTTTGAAACTTCAGTATTTTCTTGTTCATTTTAATATAAATGTATGTAAGCAAAATTACCTTGTAATTATTGCCATAATGAAAAGAAGAGATTGGGAATGAGGTGACTATAATAAGTCCTTTAATGTGTAAAACTATTATGCAGAATTTGTACTTTGTCTGATCCCTGATGGATCTCTGTCTATGGACTTTCTTTTGAAATGGGTTCTATAGTGTATAGTTTATTATAGTAACTTTCATAAGATAAATAATAGAGAAAATCATTGAAGATCTTTAAGAAATGAAGAGAAAATCTTGAATCCCATCATCTGTTGCAAGTTTAGCAAAGAGATACCACATAGGAATTTAATTAAGAGACACCCTTGCCCCATTTACCACTCAATGAGCTATAACAGGTTTGGAAGAGAAACTGCCAGTTTTCTGAGTTAATGCAATATTGAAATTAATGACATTAATGGATAATATATAAAACTTCTAAATTGAGTTTTTGTGAGAAAATGTTACCTAGTAGATAATTTTTTATTGAACAGGGAAATTTATCACTACATCTTTTACTTTGCAGAAATACAGGATGAAATGCATATAAAGTAATAAAAATGTTTGTCATCTTATCAACTCATATATTTGTTTCTCATAAATGTCAAATATTGATTGCCCGTAAGTTTCTTCCTGATAGCATGTTTTGATGATCTTCCTTCTTGTAATGAAGTTTCCATAAAGAGGGGAAAACATATTTCTAAAGTTATGCTAATCATTAAGTCTTATTTCTGTGATATAAACTCATTGTGTAGCTGAACTCAGTCTCCACCTATCTAATTCCAAGCAAATTATGTAACTTCTTTGCATACCTTTTCCTTTACAATAAGGTAAAAAGTTATATCTCAGAGAATATGATTATTAATGTAGAAATATTTTATATCATATTCAAATATACCAGACTGCTAGAGTCTAGTAATATATCCTTTTGGATATTTTGCTTACCTAATAATCCTCAAATGATTTTAAACATCAATTAAATGCAGAGTAATTTTGAAAATCATTCTGTACCAATTAGATTTTTTCTCTAACTAGTATGGAATAAATGGAAAGGCTGGCCTCAAAAAAGTATTCATTATATTTTTGATGGTTTCTTTGAGTTTCACAAACTTTTGAGTTGAATATTACCTTTAATTAATTATGCATTTTAAACAATTTTAAAACAAAGTACAAAAGTATGCAATAATGATTAATCAATTTAAAATTACATGTTAAATTGAGTTGCAACATTAAAAAGAACATTTTGGCATTTCTATTAGTCCATTCTCATATTGCCATAAAGAAATACCTGATGGCTGGGCACGGTGGCTCATCTGTAATACCAGCACTTTGGGAGGTTGAGATGGGTGGATCACAAAGTCAGGAGTTCAAGACAAGCCTGACCAACATAGTGAAACCCCGTCTCTACTAAAAATACAAAAACTTAGCCAGGTGTAGTGGTGGGCACCTGTAATCCCAGCTACTCCGGAGGCTGAAGCAAAAGAATCGCTTGAACCAGGGGGGCCGAGTTTGCAGTGAGACAAGACTGTGCCATTGCACTCCAACCTCTGGCAACAATGCGAGACTCTGTATCAAAAAAAAAAAAAAAAAAAAAAAGAAAGGAAAAAATAAAAGAAAGGAAAAGAAAAAGAAATACCTGAGACTAGGTGATTTATAAAGAAAAGATATTTAATTGGCTCACAGTTCTGTAGTTTGTAGAGGAAACATGGCTGCATCCTGGAGAGGCCTCAGGGAACTTAGAATCATGGGGGAAGGTGGAGTGAAAACTGACTCATCTCACATCAGGAGCAAGAGAGCAAGGGGGAAGGTTCTGCACACTCTTAAACAACCAGATCTCATGGGTCACTCACTCACTATCATGACAGCAGCACCAAGCGAATTGCGCTAACCCTTTCATGAGAAATCTGCCAAATGTTCCTATCACCTCCCACCAGACCCCACCTCGAACACTGGGGATTATAATTCAACATGAGATTTGAGTGGGGTCACAGATCTAAACCATATCAGTATTCATTAAACTCATCAGATTAATCAATACAACATGAGTAGTTTGAGTGCCAGACACTGTCCGGCATACTTGGATTCTAGCCCCTATAACATATGATTATCTTATTAAAGTTTATAATGTTTAGATTCTGAAATAGTATTATCAAGATAATAATCAATGTGACATGGTTTTGGCTGTGTCCTCATCCAAATCTCATGTGGAAAGGTAATCCCAATAATCTCCACCTGTCCAGGGAGGAACCTCATGGGAGATGATTGGATCATGGGGCAGTTTCTCACTCTGGTGAGAGTGAGTAATTCCTCATGAGTTCTGATAGTTTTAGAAGCATCTGGCATTTCCCTTAAATGCACTTCTTTCTCTCTTGCCACCTTGTGAATAAAGTTCCTCCTTCCCATTCTGCCATGATTGTAAATTTCCTGAGGCCTCCCCAGCCATGTGGAACTGTGAGTCAATTAAACCTCGTTTGTTTAAAAACTACCCAGTTTCAGGTAGTATCTTTATAGCAGTGTAAGAAAGGACTAACACACAATGGTAATACCTTTATTCTTTTATTTTAAAGAGTGTGTTGTCCTGTTTAACAATATAGTAATTCTAAAAGGAGAAGGAATTGTGTTTCAATATTTTGTTATGATATATTATGAAGTTTTTTTGTTGTTGTTGTTTTTCTTTTGGGATGGAGTTTCACTCTTGTTGCCCAGACTGGACTGCAATGGCACCATCTCGGCTCACTGCAACCTCCTCCTCCTGGGTTCAAGTGATTCTCCTGCCTCAGCCTCCTAAGTAGCTGGAATTACAGGTCCCCACCACCACACCCAAATAACTTTTTTGTATTTTTAGTAGAGATGGGGTTTCACCATGTTGGCCAGGCTGGTCTTGAACTCCTGACATCAGGTGATCTGCCTTCCTCAACCCCCCAAAAGTGCTAGGATTTCAGACGTGAGCCACCACCCCCAGCGATTACGAAGTTTTTGTAAGCATATCTGTATATAGCTAAAAAATTCATAAGTAGATTATATCAAAAAAATACATTAGAGATGACTTTAGTGTATGGTCTTACAATAAATAGTCATGTAATACTCAGATACTGGAAATACACATGTTATGCTGTGTCAAAGAAAATATAATTTCAACTAAAATTTGTCCCAATTATTCATCTAATAAGAACTTGATTCTCTGAAGAGCACAAGATTTCTCTGAGGAAGAGACTGCAACAAAACTGCACCAGGGAAAGCAATGATACAGAGATCTCACACTGCCGAGTTCCTAGTTTTTTATACTTCTGGGTAAGCTTATTAAACTCATGACTTTTTAATATGAAAATTAAATTAAAGATTATAACCAACTACTGGAATTTTGAGAGTAAGGAAACAATAATTTATATGTTAAAATTATCTTGATTTAAATTTAATACTGAAATGTTAAATATTATCACAATAACATTACCTAAAAAATATTAATATGCATATATATGCAATTATATGTTTGACAGCTGCCAAAATACGATGCTTAAAATGGTGATGAATGTGATTAATTTGCCATCTGTGTGATGTAAATCTTCTGTTTCCCAAGAATGTTTAATGATTAAGGAAATCATTTAGAGGTAGAATAAAGATGATTTGCAATTTTGTATGCTTTATAACCTGTGATCAATTGTATTATTTAGATACAAATTTCTCCACATAACACAAATTTCTGTTTGTATTTGGATACAAATTTCATAGAAAAATGGCCCAATTCATTTTATTTTTAATACAATATGAATTAAAAAACACAAGGCTAAAGTGATAAGCTACTGTTTTCTTGTGTAGTTGTCTGTTTTCGCACTTTATAACTGCACAGATGTTTCTGTTTTTTTTTGTCTATGGATTCATCACTCCAAAACTTTTAAACCATCCCACACTGATTACTAAAATCTTGACCATAGTTATATATTTTCCGTAGCATCTTACTTTTTTTCACTTTACAGTTACAAGGCAAATACCAACAAGTTGAAATAATGATAAAATATTAAATGGTAAACATCTTACCCTTAAGATCAAAAACAGAAAAGAACAGAAAAGTTCATTTACTTTAACAGGTCTTTTAATTTTGATGTTATCCACCATTTCTGAATTATTTTTATTTCATTATAAATCAAGAAACCATTTGTTCTTCTGTTCATACATGGAAATCAACTGGTAGCAGTCAAAAGGAGGCCTAACATGACTAGTTCCATTTTGCTCCTAACCCTCCCTACTGTGCAGTGATATATTTTCCATTAAATCCTTTTGTTTCTCTCTACAAGTAGGCTGAGCTAACTATAGCAGGAATTTAGTTTACAATTTAAAGCAAGGATGATAATAGCTCCCTCCCCCAAATAAGAAAGGTGAATACACAAGTTGTAATAACAATATTATGTTAAAGATTTATAGGAGCATTGTGACCTGACCAACAGCAAATAATCTTCACAAGGTTCCCCTGCCCCTGACCCTTGCTGCCACTCAGATGTCTGTGATTATTCGTCCGCTCTTGATCTCAAGCCCCTCCTTCTTTCCTCTTCCTCTAACATAAAAAGAACCTCAAATTATATTAATTTAAGATGGTTCTTTAAGACACTGGTCCACCAACCTCTGGGTTTGCTGGATCTCTGAAATAAAGTTGCTTTCCTTGTCCCAACACCTGGTCTCTCAGATGGTTTTAGGGGTACAGCCTTATTTCTGGGGTCTCTAATTCTGTTTCATTTGTCTTGTCTGTTTTTGTATCAGTATAATGCTGCTTTGATTACTATATCTCTGTAGTATAGTTTGAAGTAAAGTAACATGATGCCTTCAGCATTGTTCTTTTTGCTTAAGATTGTTTTGGTTATGCAGGCTACTACTATTTGGTTCAAAATGAGTTTTAAATTTTTGTTAATTATGTAAAGAATGTCATTGGTAGTTTGAGGGAAATAGCATTAAATTTGCAAATTTATTTGGGCAATTTTAATAATACTGTTTTTTCTATCCGTGAGCATAGAATGTTTTTTCATTTGTGTGTGTCATCTCTGATCTCACATTGACAATATCGACAATATCCTAACATTTTATAAAATGCTTTCCGTTAGAAAAACTGATTTCGTGTGCTATTTATGCCTGCTTTAGTGGACACTAGGAGATTGTCCTTAACCACCTGTTGCCTCTGTTCTCTTAGGCATACTTTTACTGTGTATGGGGTGGGGGGCTTGGGGAGGAGGATTACCTTTCTCTTCTTATTATGTTACAGCATAAAACACCTTGAGCACATGAAACATGAGAAGTTTTGAAAACGTGTAATTTTAAAATGTGATTTTGCTCTTCTGTAGGAGATAGTTTTAAGACAACAAACGTAGTGTGTACATTGTCTTTTTTTAAATCAGTTAAGATGTCTGAATTCACTGATAAAACTAACCCAAAACTGAAGCACACTATTAATATCAAGATGACTTCATTTCTGGGAAATGGAATTGGAATGCTGATGACATCATGATCTTCATGATCAAATGACACTTGAAATGAGAGGTATACTAGATTTCCCCAAAATGTGGAAGTCTGCTTATTTTAAAGTGAAAACATTTATTTAGCCATCTAAGCTTTTCATTTTTTTCTTAAACAATACGTGCTCTCTTTTTAAACAAAAATGTACAAACACGCATATGAAGTTAAAAAGAATAGGATTGGCATTAGACAAAAATAGTAATATCTTGGGTGGTAGGCAAGTGGTATGACCAAAGAACTCTTTATAACCTCATCTCTCAGAAACAGTGGATGTGATTTTCAAAATGCAAAGTTTCATTTGATATGCTACTTATGCATTCTACATGGGGATAACACAAAATAATACATTCTGACACAACAATTACTGAACTAGAGATGATAGTTAAACACAGGACAACATACAGTAGAGAAGCTGAATCAATACAATATGTCATCATCATAGAGCTTTTGGAATTTTTTAAAAAGAAGAAAATGTGGTACATATACACCAGAGAATACTATATAGACATAAAAAGGATGAGTTCATGTCCTTTGTAAGCACATGGATGAAGCTGGAAACCTTAATTCTCAGCAAACTATCACAAGAACAGAAAACAAAACACTGCATGTTCTCACTCATGAGTAGGAATTGAACAATAGGAACACACGGACACAGGCAGGGGAACATCACACACCCGGGCCTGACGGGGTGAGGACTGAGGGAGGGATAACATTAGGAGAAATACCTACTGTAGGTGACGGATTGATGGGTGTAGCAAACCACCATGGCACACATATACCTATGTAACAAAACTGCACGTTCTGCACATGTACCCCGGAACTTAAGGTATAATAAAAATTAATGATGAAAATAAATAAATAATAAAAAGAAGATAGGTCTTATTAAGTCAGAAGATAGGTATTGTTGAGTCAGAAACTGTAAAGGGTCTGACATTACTCTGAATTCAAGCCACCTTATATAAAATGATTGCCACAATTTTATATATATAAACAGACAGGATACAAGACCCTGGGTAAACAACACAGCAACCATAGCAGCCAAAGCAACACCTGATGTTTGTTCTTTATGACACTATTCTGACAGAGTGATATGAAGTGAGATGTATTTTTGCAAATAGTAGGTTGCACCACAGGAATGGAACATCCAAATTAAAAGACTAAAAGCTTATACTGGAAGTCTCACAAATCTGTCAATCATTCTTTTGGAAAGGCACAAATAAATCTTCTTTGGAGAGGGGAGGAGAAATTGTCTGCCATTACTAGCTTCGAAGGTAAGAAGCAGTGTCTTAAAGAGAGGAAGAAGACTTGACTACCGTAGAATGTCTCTGGGAGTCTCTATCTTTACGGAGACACTATACCTAGCTTCTAAGGTATATTTGTTGTTCAGACAGCGTTGTTCTGAGTCATTAACTCAAAAGGCCTAGAACTTGCAGGGATGCAAGAAACCATAAGAAATTATCTTCCAATAGACATGATATAAGATAAACAACATAAAAATATAGATTAAATTATCGCAGCAAAACATAGTGTTTGAGGGTAATTAGGAGGGCGAGGAAGGAAAAAAGAAGTGTTCATTCTTATTACCATTTAAATAAAAAGATTGACCAAAAATGTAAAGGTGTTTATTTTTTAATAGGAGTAGAAAGATGATGTGGTAGACTTTTTGTCCATCTATACTCAACCTAAGATATCATTTTGTGAGATAGTGAAAAATCAGGGGATCAACTGTATTGAGTTAATTCTTTAAATTTGTTTTTTTTCCATTTTGTATTTATACTATATGACATTAATTGTACATACATTTGGTTTTATATAATTCATCTATAGGAATCAGAGAATAATAATCTAGTAGCTTAATTTAAAAATGGATGTTTGTTTCTCTCACATGTCACAATTCCAAACGACAAGTGACTCTGGTCCACACTATCATTTATAGATAGAAATTTTATTCATTGTGATTTTTTTGGCCCCTCTAGGCTGTTTCATTGCAAAGTATGCAAAGATTTTTCTGGCATTTCCACGTTCTAGTTTGCGGAAATGAGAAAGACTGTAAAGGAACGAAACAGAAAGGTTTTCTCCAGACCAAGTATAGAAGTGGCACACATCTTTTCTCATTTTATGTCCAAGAGAATTAATTCAAATATATTTCATAGGCTAGAGAATTCACAGCTAGTCATTCTATCCCAGCTATAATTCTGTTACCAGAAAAGTAATAGAGAATGGATCTTCAGAGGCTTCCAACCATCTTAGCACAATTAGATTATAAATACTTGCTGGCAACTGAAAATAATGTAATAAGTTTTAATAATTAATTAAAATAATAAAATTTAATAACTAATAATATAACTTAATTGTATGGCAATTTTGTTATTTAGTATATTATTTTAAAATACTGAATTCCATATCTATAGACTATTTTGGATTTAGAAGAAATATTTTCTAACTCTGGTATGCATTTAACTAGGCTGGGAGATAAGAAAATGCTGCCAATATGAAAATTCAAGAAATAATTTGGCACATGCCTTATATGGATTAAGGTTAATTTTCAAAAGAGTGTAATTAATTAGAAAACAAATGGTTTTAGTAGAAGAAAACTGTCTTTATAGCTTCCTTCATGTTCCAAAAACAGAACGCATAATTGGAGTTTATCAAAGATTTTGGAAGAAATATTAAAACTTTGAAAGCTAAAATGATGACTTTTTTCCAAAATTAAAAAAAAAAAAATATCAAAAGGAAAATATCTAAAACCTTACTGTTGAATCCAGTGGCTTTGAGTTCCCATAAACTGGGCTTTTGTTTGGCATTAACTAAATGCAGTAATATTTACTGTTACATTATTACATAAGACTAACCTTGTATTTACCCAAAATCCCCTTTCTCCAAAGTACTGACTAAAATCTTCTGTATTAGTCAGTTTTCACATTGCTACAAAGAACTATCCAAAACTGTATAATTTATAAAGGAAAGAGATATAATTGACTCATAGTTCCACATGGCTGGGGAGGTGTCAGGAAACTTACAATCATGGCAGAAAGTAAAGGACAAGAAAGCACCTTCTTCACAATGAAACAGGAAAGAGAGAGAGTACGGAAGAGCCACACACTAATCAAACAATCAGATTTTATGAGAGCTCTATTATGAGAACAGCATGGGGGAAACTGCCCCCAGGATCCAATCACCTCCCACCACTTTCCTCCCTAGACACGTGAGGATTGCAATTAGGATTGCAATTTGAGATGAAATTTGAATGGGGACACAGAGCCAAACTTTATCAACTTCTCAGGTAAATATTTTCTTTGTCTCTCTCTAAAGGTAGTTATTTATTTGTATGTCAATTTAATGATCCCTAAGAATACCATGTATTCTTACCAATATCAAGCCTAAAATATCGCAAGCAGCATTTTGGCCTGGAGCTGAACCCTCACACAGCATGTACACTACACTAGTAGTCTCCTAAATCAAAGGGATGTGATCAATCACAATTTATTCTGTGATTAGTGCATATATTTATTTATTGGTCTTTATGGTAGAAATTTGTATTGGAAAAAAACTGTTGTTGTTTACATACATATGGTTCTCCTTCTTTTCCAGGAATACTAGAGAGTTGCACTTTATTTCCTCTGGAAGTTAAGCAGAACATGTGTTTGCTTCTGGAAAAAAGTGGTGGGTATCACTTCTGGGCCAAAGTATCTAATTATCAGTCAAGTCTTTTAGTGCTCTCATCCCTTGCTGGAGAGAACATGGAGACATGTTCCAGATGGCGTAGCCAGGGAACACGGGAACTTTTATCGACTGAAGCTATTCTGTGGAATAAGGATGTGGAATATGGAGAGTCAGCTCTTAATTTACTCAGATTTGTTTAGGTTGTTAACAGCAGTATAAGTTAGTGAATCTTAATTAATAAAGCTTCCATTATGTAATAAATAGTTTGAGGCACCAAGAATACATCAGGGAACACAGTAGTAAAGAACCATTCTCAGATATTTCAATGGGAAGAGACTGGCTGTAAAAAAAAAAAAAAAAAAAAAAAAAAAAAAAAAAAAGATTAACAGATATAATAAATATTTTAGATATTCATAAATTCCAGGGTGCTAAATAAATGCTAGGAGCAGAAGGAGAAAATATGTAGGGGAAATATAATTTGCCATGGTGTGACTTTGTGAGTAGGTAATATTTAAGTAAAGATGTCCAGGATCCTGTTTTAATGTTTCAGTACACTATGCAGTTTCCCCGTATTCCAGTTCACTAAATTTCGTATTCAATATTATGTTGAAAGTTGAGCATTGAGTTTTCATAAAAGTAATCATTATTTTGCACTCTATTTTAATGATAAAATAGTTTAACTTTTGTTTTACCTAATATATTACATTTCAAGGAAAACCATGTACTTGATTGGCAGGGGTTATAAGTAATGAAAATTCTTTTTTATTATTATCATTGACTCCTCCAATATATTGTGAAAAGATTTATATGACATATTAAGTAGAGATAATTTGCTGTTATCGATTCAGGAGTATCTTAGAGTTGTATACATCGTAATGATAATAACTGACCAGTGAAGTCTTGTTAAAGTGATTTAGTTTTAAAAAAAGGCCAGAGAAAGAAATGGTTAGCAAAATATATCTGATCCATAGAACAAATTCATTCTGAATAAAATTATAATCAATATAACCTAAATTAGTATACAAATATAGCATTTTAAATTAATAACATAAAAGTAGAAGATTATGCAATACCATATGAGTTTAATTCTGTAATATTACCATCAAATACAATAGAGTATCATGCAATTTATCAAAACAAAATAATAATGATGATGATGCATTTTAATGGAAAATTATTAGAATGGTCAGTAAATAGAAGATATGGCTGTAATGAACTTAGCTTTTATTTACTGGCAGCTTAATTCTGAACAGATAACTTTAAAACTATTTAATTCAGTGTCTTTTAATAAAGACCTTTAGCTGAAATAGCTCTCTGTATAGTCACTAATATCTTCTAATTACTGAAGCAATTTCAGTAATAAATTTGATTATTGTATAAGTTTATATGCTATAAAAATTTTAAGCAAAAATATAGTTTGACACTACAAAAACTAACTTCAAAAGTAGATACAGTACTATAACATTAAGACTCTTTTGTCATTTTCCCCACTACTTAAATTTACATTAAATATAACAAAACTAGAAAAGAGTTTGGTATTCTCATGGTGTGAAAATGTAATAATATTGAAATTTTTCCAAGGTATATTGATGTTAAAGAAAATTATTTTAAGATTACTATTATGAAAATATTTCCAGAAGGCAGGGCATGGTGGCTCATGCCTGCAATCCCAGCACT
>NW_016819131.1:288340-314625 GCF_001698545.2 Rhinopithecus bieti
AAAAAAAAAAAAAAAAAAAAAAAAAAAAAAGATTAACAGATATAATAAATATTTTAGATATTCATAAATTCCAGGGTGCTAAATAAATGCTAGGAGCAGAAGGAGAAAATATGTAGGGGAAATATAATTTGCCATGGTGTGACTTTGTGAGTAGGTAATATTTAAGTAAAGATGTCCAGGATCCTGTTTTAATGTTTCAGTACACTATGCAGTTTCCCCGTATTCCAGTTCACTAAATTTCGTATTCAATATTATGTTGAAAGTTGAGCATTGAGTTTTTCATAAAAAGTAATCATTATTTTGCACTCTATTTTAATGATAAAATAGTTTAACTTTTTGTTTTACCTAATATATTACATTTCAAGGAAAACCATGTACTTGATTGGCAGGGGTTATAAGTAATGAAAATTCTTTTTTATTATTATCATTGACTCCTCCAATATATTGTGAAAAAGATTTATATGACATATTAAGTAGAGATAATTTGCTGTTATCGATTCAGGAGTATCTTAGAGTTGTATACATCGTAATGATAATAACTGACCAGTGAAGTCTTGTTAAAGTGATTTAGTTTTTAAAAAAAGGCCAGAGAAAGAAATGGTTAGCAAAATATATCTGATCCATAGAACAAATTCATTCTGAATAAAATTATAATCAATATAACCTAAATTAGTATACAAATATAGCATTTTAAATTAATAACATAAAAGTAGAAGATTATGCAATACCATATGAGTTTAATTCTGTAATATTACCATCAAATACAATAGAGTATCATGCAATTTATCAAAACAAAATAATAATGATGATGATGCATTTTTAATGGAAAATTATTAGAATGGTCAGTAAATAGAAGATATGGCTGTAATGAACTTAGCTTTTTATTTACTGGCAGCTTAATTCTGAACAGATAACTTTAAAACTATTTAATTCAGTGTCTTTTAATAAAGACCTTTAGCTGAAATAGCTCTCTGTATAGTCACTAATATCTTCTAATTACTGAAGCAATTTCAGTAATAAATTTGATTATTGTATAAGTTTATATGCTATAAAAATTTTAAGCAAAAATATAGTTTGACACTACAAAAACTAACTTCAAAAGTAGATACAGTACTATAACATTAAGACTCTTTTGTCATTTTCCCCACTACTTAAATTTACATTAAATATAACAAAACTAGAAAAGAGTTTGGTATTCTCATGGTGTGAAAATGTAATAATATTGAAATTTTTCCAAGGTATATTGATGTTAAAGAAAATTATTTTAAGATTACTATTATGAAAATATTTCCAGAAGGCAGGGCATGGTGGCTCATGCCTGCAATCCCAGCACTTTGAGAGGCCTAGGCAGGCAGATCACCTGAGGTCAGGAGTTTGAGACCAGCCAGACCAACATGGTGAAACCCTGTCTCTACTGAAAATACAAAAATTAGCTGAGTGTGGTGGCAGGTGCCTGTAATCCCAGCTACTTGGGAGGCTGAGGCAGGAGAATCACTTGAACCCAGGAGGCAGAGGTTGTAGTGAGCCGAGATCACACCACTGCACTCCAGCCTAGGCAACAAGAGTGAAACTTTATCTCAAAAAAAAAAAGAAAAAAAAAAAAGAAAAGAAAATACTTCAAGCAATACATTGAAGGGTAAGAAAGAAAGGAAATGTTCATAATTAAAAGGAGATGCCTTTTCAATATCTAAAGAAAAAAATAAATGTTTATATCATAATTGTGCAAAATAGGATATTATAACTTTTTTCAACATGTTTTATGAATTAATACTAATGTTATTCATACATTTCATAACATTTCCAAATAACAGATTAATGGGACTGATTTTTTTAAAATCTAGAAATATGATACATAGAAAGTAGACCTACTAACTGGAATGCTTTCCCATTGGGCATTAATTATTAACATGACTCAAACAAAACTGAAGCAAGAGCAAAAAGAGACTTATTAAAGTATATTTTCTCCCAAGGCATCACTCTGCAAAAATCTCAATAGCAAAACTCCTAGTGACATAAACTTAGGTCATTTTCTCATCCTTAGGGATATTTAATTGGAGGGAAATACTGGTTAGAAAAGCAGAAACAAAATTATTATCAGATTTTATAGACTTTCTTATATAATTTGAATGAAAACAAACTGAAACTTTTTTTGTGATATTATTTGTGCCAAAGATATATTTTAAGATTATCTTAACTTTATCTTTGTTCACTTTTTTATGTATGTATATCTTAGTTTGAACAGTTATAATAATGTATCAGAGATTGGGTAGCTTATAACAGTAACTTATTTCTCACAGTTTTGGAGGCTGAAAATTTGAGATCAGGATGTCAGCATGGTCAGGTTCTGGTGAGGATCCTCTTTTGGGTTGTAGACTGCTGACTTCGTATGACTTATTTTATCCTTACATGGCAGGAAGAGAATTAGATAACTCTCTGGGATTATTTTTTTAAGGGCACTGTCTTAGTTCATTTTCTGTTGCCTATAAAACAATACCTGAATCTGGATAATTTAAATTTAAAAATCATTTTTACAATTATGGAAGCGGAGAAGCCTGAGGTCAAGGAGCTGCATCTAATGAGGGCCTTTGTGTTGGTGTGGACTCTGCAGAGTCCGGAGGTGGCAGGGGGTATCTCATGCTAAGACAGATGAGTATGCTAGCTCAGATCTGCCTTCCTCTCCTTATAAAGCCACCAGTCTGATGCTTGTAATAACCCATGAATTAATTAACATATGAATTCATTAATTTATGAATGGATCAGTCCATTCATAATGGCAGAGGTCCTATAACTCAATTACCTTTTAAGGACTCCCTTTCTCAATATTATCACATTGGGGATGAAGTCTCAACATGGGTTTTGGAGGGGACAAACATTTAAAACATAGCATTCTACTCATGGATCCCTCAAACTCATGTCCTTCTAACATACGAATATATTTGTTCTCTCCCCATAGTCCAAAGCATTCACTTGTCTCAGCACCCACTCAGAAGTCCAAAGTCCAGAGTCTCATATGTGAACCTGTGGAATCAAAATAAGTTTTGCATTTTCAAGATACAGTGGTGCAGGTACAAAACAGACATTTCCTTTCCAAAAGATAAGAATAGAAGAAAAAAAAGGAATAATAGCCCCCAAGTGAGCCCTATGGCTTTGCTGGGTAGGGTCTACATCTGCTCATACTGGTTGGACTCTGGTGCCTGTAGCTTTCCTAGGTGGGCAACGCATGCTGCTGGTGACTTCACAGTTACGGAGTCCCAGTATTTGTCCTGCTTGCATAGCTCCATTATGCATTGCCCTGGTTGGTAATCTTTGTGGCAGTTACAATCCCACATTTCCACTCAGCATTGCTCTAGTGAGTGCTGTCTATGGTAGGCCTTGTGGCAAATCTCTGCCTGGGCCCCTGGGCTTTTCAATATGACATTTGAAATCTCAGTAGAGGCTGCTGACCCTCCACAGCTCTTGCTTTCTGCAAACTAGCATCGCATGGACAGCGTCAAGGTTTACAACTTGTAACTTCTAGAGCTGCAGCAGGAGCCATGGCTGGGGCAGCCCCAGAGTGTTGCACTGAAGTATGGGGAGCAGAGTCCTGAGGCAGCCCCTGGAAGTAAGTTTGTCGAGAATACCCTAGGCCTGTCCATTGAAATCATTCTGCCCTCTTAGGCCTCTGGGCCTACGGTGGGAAAGCAGCCTTGAAGATCTCTAACATTCCTTTGGAGTTTTTCTTTCATTCTTTTCAGGAATAATACCTGGCTCCCTTGTACATGTGCTAATCATTTTTTAGCAAATAATCCCTGAGTTATATCCTTGGTTTCCTCTCCTGAACATCCTTTTTCACTCATTGGGTGGCCAGACGGAGAGTTTCTCAAATCTTTCTGTTCTGCTTCAGTTTTAATTATAAATTCTGTTTTTAAATTATTTCTTTTCTCTAGGATCTCAGGGTAAGCAGCCGAAAGGAAGGAACCCTGCAACTGTCTCCATATTTTTCTTAGACATTTCTTCGGCCGGATACCTTACTTCATCACTCCCATATTAAGCCTTACACAAAGCCCTCAGGTATGGACAGAAGTTAGCAACATTCTTTGCCTACTATTACAAGAATAGCCTTTACTCTAGTTTCCAATACCTTTTTCCTCAGTTCCATCTGAAACCTCATCAGAATGACCTTTACTGTTCATATTCTTGTCAAAACCACTTCACTAATCTCTAAGGAGTTTGAAACTTTCTCTAATCTTTTTGTCTTGTAGACAAGGATTTAGGCTAGAATCTAAGCTTTTTATAGCCTACTTCTCGAAATTCTTCTAGTCTCCACTTGTCACCTAATTCCAAAGATATTTCCACTTTTTTAGGTATTCATTGCCCAAACATTCAGCTCTCAGGATCTATTTCCTTTCATGGTTCATTTACTGTTGCTTATAGCAGAATATTTGAAACCACATAGTTTATAAAGAAAATGAATTTATTTATTATATCTATGGAGGCTGAGAAGTTCAAGGTTGGGGTGCCCCATCTGGTGAGGGCCTTCTTGCTGATGAGAACTCTGAAGAACCTGGGGAGGTGCAGGGCATCACATGGTGAGTGAACTGGGCCTGGTAGCTCAGATCTCTTTTTCTCTTCTTATGAAGCCACCAGTTCCACTGCCATGATAACTTATAATCTATTAATCTATTAATTTATGAGTGGATTAATGCATTCAAGAGAGCAGAGCCCTCATGAACCAATCACCTTTTAAATGACCATCTGTCAATACTACTTTCCAAAATTTAATTTAGAATTAAATTTCAACATGAGTTTTGGAAGGGATAAGCATTCAAACCACAACAGACATTGATTCATTTTTTTTTTCTTTTTTGAGAGAGAGTCTTGCTCTGTCACCCAGGATGGAGTGCAGCGGTGCAATCACAGCTCACTGGGCTCAATTGATTCCTCCCAAGTAGCTGGGATTAAAGGTGACCACCGTCTCACCAGCTAATTTTTATATATTTTGTAGATATTGAGTTTTACTGCATTGTCTAGAGTGGTCTCAGGTTCCTGGGCTCAAGTGATCTGCCTGCCTCAGTCCAAAGTAAAGGATTTATAGGCATGAGCACATCTGGTCACTAATCCCATTCTCATACCATCACATTGGAAGTCAGATTTTAACAAATGAATTTGGGGGAAACACATTTAGTCCACTGCAATGTATTTTTCATATATTTTGTGGTTTAATTTGCTGCGTATTGTTTCTGTTGCTACTAATTTGAACAAAATAAATTGAAAGATGAAAATGGTATTGCATCAAGGAGATAAGGATATTCACTCCCAAATGAATGGCTTTTGAATTGAAAGTGGAAGTCGTGATGGGAAGTCTGGAACATGATAATCACTAATGATGAATTAAGGCAAGCAATAAGAAGACAATCCTACACATAAGCATATCAATAAGTCTGGAAAATGCTTATGAAGAAACAAATTACCTGTACTGTATTTGTTGAGAAAGCTGTAACAACCCTGACTTTCCTGGACAAAGTGTATGATTCTTTATAAAAAATATTAAACATTTTATGTGTAAAATACTGTGATCCTTTCCATTATTTTATTTTGAGCATCTATCTAAAAAAAATCCTCCTCAAAGTATAAATCTTGAAGGCGCATTTTACTCTCCCTAATTGAGTGTTCCCAAGTGTCTTTTACTCTACAAGGACATAAGAAAGGGGAATCTTTCACAAGGAACCTCCATCACAAGACTCCAGGCAATGCTTAGACAAGTTTTTAGATCTACTTTATTAAAGAAATCTGTATAAAGGAAACACATTTGATGTGTTAAAGAACCATGTACATAATGGTACCTAGCCTGAGGCGGGTAACCATTTCATTTATTGCTTTCTTTATTGCAGGTGTTTAAAAAGGCCAATCTTTTTACAAACTTCTGACAGTATGATGCCAGTATAACTGAATAAATGAATGATCTGATGCCTTTTCGTAATTTATTGCTCAGCATTTCCCTATTTCCTGTACAATAAATGACAAGTTTTTATATATGAGTTCCACAACAGTTGAAGGTAAACAAGTTGAAGACTTATCTGCAAATGAACTAGATTTTGTTCTATTGAGTACAATGAGACAATAAGGATTCATAAGAAAGGTAGTTTAGAATGATCACAATGGGAAACACCTCCCATTTAAAGAAACTATCAAAGGTATTTGTATTTTATGGTTCAGCAGAGACTGAATAATGTAAGATTGCATAATTCATATAAATCATGCTGCTATAAAGACACATGCACACATATGTTTATTGTGGCACTATTCACAATAGCAAATACTTGGAACCAACCCAAATGTCCATCAATGATAGACTGGATTAAGAAAATGTGGCACATATGTACCGTAGAATACTATGCAGCCATAAAAAAGGATGAGTTCATGTCCTTTGTAGGAACCTGGATGAAGCTGGAAACCATCATTGTGAGCGAACTACTGCAAGGGCATAAAACCGAATACCGCATGTTCTCACTCATAGGTGGGAAATGAACAATGAGAACATAGGTGGGGAACATCACACACTGGGGCCTGTTGTGGGGTGTGGGAAAGGGGGAGGGATAGCATTATGAGAAATACCTAATATAAATGATGAGTTAATGGGTGCAGCAAACCAACACCACACATGTATACATATGTGACAAACCTGCACGTTGTGCACATGTATCCTAGAACTTAAAGTATAATAATAATAATAAAAGATAAGATTACAGCAAGGCTTGGAATTTAAATGAAATCTGATGCATCCCCACTCCTTTAAAAGGAGCCAGTCAATTCAAATAAATGAAAGTAATATCTCATAAAAACTAAACCGTAAACATAGTCCATATACAAGCTTATGTCTATTAGTTAAAGCACTTCCTTACTCTAACTTTTCAGCTTCTCTGTTTCTCCAATCTCTAACTGGTTCTACACATCTACTGCTAAAATTTTCTTTGGTTTACTTAATTTGTGATTATATAAAGTTAGGTCAAGCTAGAAGTAAAGAATACAGTCCTTCAGGCTTGGAGTAATGGCTCACACCTCTAAACCCAACACTTTGGGAGGTTAAGTGGGAGTATCACTTGAGTCCAGGAGTTTCAGATCAGTGTGAGCAATGTAGCAAGGTTCTACCTCTATAAAATATTTGAAAAATTAGCCAGGTGTGGTGGCGTATACCTATGGTCCCAGCTACTCAGAAGGCTGAGGCAGGAGCATCACTTGACCCCAGAAGGTCAAGGCTGCTGTCAGTCTTGTTTGTGCCACTGCGCTCCACTCAGCCTGGGCGATAGAGTGAGATCCTGTCTCAGAACTAAATAGTGATAATAATAATAACATAGTCTTCCAGACTGCTGAGTCTGTCCAATACTTCTGTTATCAGTCACAAGTTCAGGGATTTCTAGCATGACTCTCATTTTAGACCAACGGACTGCAAATCCAGCGTTCCCTACAGACTCCTTCAGGTTTGATAATTTGCTACGATGACTCACAGAACTCAAGAGTGCTATACATACAATTACGGGTTTATTATAGCAAAAGGGTAAAAATGAGAATCAGCCAAAGAAGTACATAGAAGGTGAAGACTCAAAGAATTGAATGTGAAATGGGAAGCTTTTATCATTCTCAAGATCCCATCTGAAAAATCCCTTTCCACATCCAGGTGTGACACTGCTCAAAGAGTGTGGCCCTCCAGGGAAGCTCATCCTTTACAAAGGTGTAATTGATTGAGTCATTGCCTATGTGGTTGAACTTAACCTCCAGCCCCCTCATCTTCCCAGAGTTTGAACTGATAGCACATGATTTCGAGCTCCAGTTGGGAAAACCACATAATTCATGTGTCTGACATGGCCACGAGCCATACTCATCGTGTTAGCACAAAATATCTAGGTGCTCACCAAGAGTCACCTTCTTAGCATAAAATATAAAGTTGTGGTCTGAAGGGCCTACAATCAATAGCAAAGGCAATCTTCTCCCTTGGAAAATTTCAAAGGTTTAAAAGGTCACCTCCTAAGTGCTGGGAGAGAAGCCAGACTGCTCTTTAGGTAAAGTTAATTCTTTATTACACAACGTTGCATTATGGTTCATGCTGTCTGCATCGGTCCTTGAATCCTTCCTAGACTTATTTTAGTATTTTTTTTAAGATGTGGCAACAAGGGAAAAGAAGCAGTTTTGATCTATGTAATATTTTAAACTGCTCCATCTTCTCTCGGGACTCTCCTTTGGGAGATGAGGGTTGTGAAACATTATCTTCTTTGTTTTTCATCCTCACCAAGTTAAATCACATAAAATTGCCACTTGCAGGCAATTGTAAAATATGTCAAATATTATCATTTCTACTTACCAAGTGTCCAAATTAAAGGAGTGATAATACATGGGATAACATGTTCCATGATCAAGCTAAACTTCACATTTTTAAAATGTACCTCTTCATGAAAACAGGGTTCAGCATTTACCAAAAGTGCCATTTATCTCAGCATATTTCAAAGAAAATATGCTTGATCTCATTGGGACAAATAAATTAAAACACTACCATCAGTACATATATTTAGGGAAATACTCCCACAACTCAGAAAGGAGAAGCTAGAGATCTGAATGAAAGATTAGAAAGCTTTTATCTTAGACTTTTTTTTAAAATAATTTTTTTTCATACTATTGTAAATGTTTCCATATAGTTACGTATTAAAAAATACTTACATCATATTTTAAGTATGAATCTTGGAGAAGGCCTAAGGCATATTTTTATTCCTTGAATTGTCATTTGGTGGACCCTAATACAATATGATTGGTATCCTTATGAAAACAGTAAATTGGACATAGAGATAGGCATATGTATAGGTAAAACACCGTAAAGAGACATGAAGAGAAGCCATCTGCAAGACAAGAGGAGAAACATGAAACTGATTTTTGCTTTGCAGCACTCAGAAGGTATCAACCTTGCTGCTATCTTGAATTTAGACTTTTAGCCTCCAGAACTGTGAGACAATAAATTTTTGTTTTTTTAAGCTATCAGTTGGTGATTCCTTGCTACAGCTGTCCTGGTAAGCTAATACACTGTGCTATTGCAGTCCTATCACTATATTGCTAATGTTATAATTACTTAGGTAATATTTACTTTTGTATTAATAATTTAACTTTAATTTTTCTGTGTAAATTATTGCTGCCGCAAAATTTTTAGTGAAGACTTTAAGAATCCATTATATAGATATATAATTCTATGTATATGTAGCAAACATATGTAAAGATGTAATTTTGTGTACATGTAGCAATTAAAAATAGATAATTACTATGTTAAATTTAATTCATTTTGTTTGATCCTGTTTTGATATTACTCTGTTTGAAATTTTGTTTTAACATAAAATTCAGGGCTCTGAGACACTTCCTTGATAAAATGAAAAAATTTGTCTTAAAGATGTTCCTCTGATAATGTCATGGTTCATGAAACCTAAATACACTATTAATAGCTGTACTTTAGACTAAACATTACCTTTAAAACTGCAAAATCATCTAAGTCATGAAAGATATAAATCTATATAATACAAATTTGATATTCAACAAACCTATGTGTAAAATCTTAGTAGTATAAAGACGTAAGGTACTCTCAAGACAAAATACTTAAAAAAAACTTTCTCTATTTTTTGTTTAACTTTTAAGTTCAGGAGTACATGTGCAGGTTTGTTAGATAGGTAAACTTGCATCATGGGTGTCTGCTGTACAGATTGTTTCATCACCCAGGTATTAACCCTAATACTCACTAATTATTTATCCTGATCTTCTGCCTCCTCCCACCCTCCACCTTACAATAGGCCCTAATGTCACAAGTTTACCTACAGTACAAACCTGCACATGTTCCCATAAACTTAAAAGTCAAAAAAAAAAAAAGGAAAATACAATAAAAATAAATAAATAAATGAATGAACATTTGTTAAATGATTAGTTTTCCATTTCTCTTCGGAGAATCAAAAGAAGAAAAAAGATGAAATATAATTGATAGGGCCCAAGAAAATTTAACTTTCTGTTTGATTTTAAAATTTTACTAAATCATATATATATTAAACAACATAACACATGTGTTAGATGAAAATAAAAGAACAACTACATACACTAGTTAGCTTAAAATGGAACATTGCAAGAACTTTGAATCCTTTTGTGAACCCCTTCCTTTACCCCAAAGGGAATCACCACCACAAATTTTTGTATTTATTATCCATTTGCTGTTCTTCATAATTTTATATGTTTTTATGCCTTTAAAATATTGTTTACTTTTGCCTGATCCTAGCTTTATATAAATGAATCATATCCTCTATATGTTTCAATTTGCTTTCTTGGCTCACTATTATTATATTTGTGATATGAGTTCATGCTGGTCCCTTCAATGCCACTGCTTCATAGTATTCCGTGGTATGAAAAGCACAACACAGGGTCCAGGCGCGGTATCTCACCCCTGAAATCCCAGCACTTTGGGAGGCCGAGGTGGGTGGATCACGAGGTCAGGAAATCGAGACCATCCTGGCTAACACTGTGAAACCCCATCTCTACTAAAGATGCAAAAAATTAGCCAGGGGGTGGTGGCACGTGCCTGTAGTGCCAGCTACTCAGGAGACTGAGGCAGGAGAATCGCTTGAACCTAGCAGGAGGAGGTTGCAGTGAGCCGAGATTGTGCCACTGCACTCCAGCCTGGGAGACAGAGCGAGACTCCATGTCAAAACAAAACAAAACAAAACAAAACAAAACAAAACAGAACAGAACAAAACAAAACAAAACAACCAAGTAAAGAAAAAAAAGAAAGAAAGAAAAACACAACACAGTTATCTCACATCTTGTTAAAATAAATAAACAAATAAATAAATAAAATTACAAAGAATCAAGGGTATACTGTTTAATGCAAGATTATTGGGCACAGAACTTGAAGGATTTCTCTCAAAGATGGTGTAGATGTGCCGATTTGGGGAAAGTCAATGAATAAGAGACTCAGTAGAAGATAAAATATGATAATTGAAGAAAATTGGGATGTTGTCAGTGGGGGGTCTTTAAAGGTTTCAATGTTTTCATTTTTTTTTTTTTCTTTGTCTCTTTTGCCTCTGCCCATCCATGCATTACTCAAAATACATTGTGCCACTGTTGTGGGTGAAGTGCATTTAAAGGCAAATTTTCTAAAACAATTGTGATGGTTAATACTAAGTGTCAACTTGACTGTACTGAAGGATACAAAGTATTGATCCTGAGTGTGTCTGTGAGGGTGTTGCCTAAGGAGATTAACATTTGAGTCAGTGGGCTGGGGAAGGCAGACATACCCTTAATCTGGGTGAGCACAATCTAATCAACTGCCAGCATGACTAGAATAAAAAGCAGGCAGAAAAATGTGAAAAGAGAGATTGCCTAGCCTCCCAGCCTACATCTTTCTCCCATGTTGCATGCTCCTGCCCTTGAACATCGAACTCCAAGTTCTTCAGTTTTGGAAACTAGACTGACTCTCCTTGCCCCTCAGCCTATAGACGGCCTATTGTGAGACTTTGTAATAGTGTGAGTTAATACTTAATAAACTCTGATATATATATATATATATATATAAATATATATGAGACTTTATATATATATATATATGTTTTTATTATATATGTGTGTGTGTATATATGTACACTCCCATATATATTAGTTCTGTCCCTCTAGAGAACCCTGACTAATACAGATTTTGGTACCAGGAGTGGTTCTAGAGGACAAGAATAGTAAGGGTGGAGTTCTTTCATTGGTTTTGGGGTTTCTGGAGTAGACTGCTTAATATGATTAGACCCCAAATTGCTGAGGACTCTACTTCTAATTGCACAGAGAATACTGATAGTCCTTGGCATGAACTATTTAGATAAGCAGAATAAATGCATTTGACACTCCTGATTTATTGCTTATGAGAGGCAAGGAGTTTAGTGACTCTGTACATAATACCTTTGACCATATGTGGAGAACCAAGGAACATAATGAAGCTGGTTATTTGCTCCTAAGTTCAGTGGACAAAGTGATGAAAGAAAATGATGAACTCAGGGATTCTATCTCCCAGCTTCAGAAGCAGATATTGAGCCTCAAATCTGCTAAGATTGCCCTGAATGAGAGACTTATCTCCTGCAGAGAAAGAGCTGAAATTGTGGAGAAACAGTCACAAGCTTTTATCATGTAAGTGACTGACCTGCTAAAGGTCTCTACTAAAAAAACTACAAAAAATTAGCCTGACGAGGTGGAATGTGCCTGTAATCCCAGCTACTCAGGAGGCTGAGGCATGAGAATTGCTTGAACCTGGGAGGTGGAGGTTGCGGTGAGCTGAGAGAGACTCCATAAAAAAAAAAAAAAAAAAAAAAAAAAAAAAAAAAAAAAAAAAAAAAAAAACCTACTTGAGTATTCTAATTTCTATAAACAGAAATCTAAAGAACATGTATGGGAATAGATATTAAGGGTGTGGGATAATAGTGGAAGGAACATACAGCTGGATCAGGCTGAATGTATTGATTTGGGCTCACTAAATAGGGACTCTGCATTTAATGTTGCAGCTTGGGGAGTTTAAAAATAAGTTCTAATAGTTTATTTGTTTGGTTAGCTGAAATGTAGATTAAAAGATGGCCCACTGAGTGAGCCAGAAATGCCTTATCTCCCTTGGTTTAATGTAGAGGAAGTTATCCAAAGGTTTAAGGAGATTGGAATGCTGGAGTGGATTAGTCACTTTGCACCTACTCATCCCAGTGGGGAGGGTCCAGAAGATATACCCTTGACCAATGTCTTTCAAAATAGATTTGTGAGGGCAGCACTTGCATGTTTGAAGAGCCCTGTATTTGCTCTTCCCTATATATCAGATCTAATAGTGGGAACTGCAGTCACTCAACTACAATATTTAAATACAATAGGAATAACTGGATCCTGAGGTGGAGGAAGCCAAGTGGTGGCTCTCAACCATTAAAGGCAAGGTGGGTGTAGCTACCATAATGGATAGCAGAGGCAAAGCAGGAATCAGAATAGTCTGACTAGTGTAGAGCTCTTGCATTGGCTAACTAATCACAGTGCTCCTAGAAGTGAAATTGATAGGAAGCCTACTCCATCTCTACTTAATTTATACAAGCAGAAAACTTCTAGGTTGAACGGACAAAAGAGAATCACAACTCCTCAATCAATTTCTAGACTTGAGCCAGGTTTACAGACCCAGAACCCTTTGAATGGAGGGAAGGCCCAGTTCCCTTGAGGAAGGACACCACTACATTACTGACAATTTATGCAGTGAATCTTTCTCCCATCCTTCCCCAAAGAGACCACCAGCCTTTTACTAGGATAACTGTGCATTGGGGAAAGGGAAATGATCAGACTTTTCAGGGACTCCTGGACACTGGCTCTGAGCTGATGTTGATTCTAGGGCATCCAAAATGTCATTGTGATCCTCCAGTGTGATCATATGAGTTAATACTTAATAAAATCCCATATATGTGTGTGTGTGTGTGTGTGTGTGTGTATAGTATATGTGTATATATATAATATATATATTAGTTATGTCCCTCTGGAGAACACTGACTAATCCAACAGTTTTCTAAAATTTTCTGAAGCAATTTTTTAAACAATTAATTAAATTAAGTTACAAAACAAACTTCAACATGATTTGCTGCCTATTATTCTCTGAATAGTTATTTTAGCATATATGTAAACATATGTCAAAGTTTTATATTTCACTTTAAATGTTATATTTGAGAATAGTAAATTTACTTGAATTTTCTTTAAACAATAATTTATACAATCATCATGATATTTTGTATGTTGGAAATTTTGACTCAGAAATAAAACTCAAAACTGTTTTTACTGAATGCTACCAAGCTATTACTGAATATATTACCAGATATTTTATTTTTTATTTCCTTACAGGCAATTAGAATGGTTTTTTTTTTTTTCAGTCTGCAGGTCCACTAGTACTATGAAACTAAATGGCTAATATTTTTTTTAAAATTTTATAGTATAAAGCAATCAATGAAGTTTTAAAAGTGCATAGATGTATCCGTTTTTGTTTTTTGTTTTTTTTTTCAGGACTAAAGTATTAAAAGCTCATACAACCTGAACATTCTCTTCATAGGCAATCTGCAAGACATACATTTATTTCCAAGGAGAACCCATTTGTTATCCCTCTTATAAGTATTTTGAGGAATAATTTAAGACTTCATTGTGAAGAATTTCAAGCAATAAAAGTTTATATCCTGACATCTGTTTTGATATAAAATAATAAATATATCCTAATATAATAAATTAACTTAGTAGCCAGCATACTGAAGTTCATCTTTTATTAAGTTTTTATTTTATAATCTGTAAGAAGTGGCTGGTCAGCCAACTTATTCCACTTTAAAATGTCATCAATAAGCAGTGATGTGGATATATAGAAAGGATGAGAGGAGGATTCCGTACATGGTTAACCCATGATACTTAAAATGTGCACATACAAAAACAATGTAGTAAAAATTGTAATAATCAGATCCTTGAGCTTCAGTTATTACATCTATAATGTAATGTTAATTGCAACATTCTCAGAATAATGTTGAGGGAAACTGAGATAATTTACTTAAAACTCTCTAAAAACTGTAAAACCCTGTTTATACTAAGTAACCTCTGCAAAAATAAAAAGCATTGCTCCTAAATCATCTCTCACTCTATTCACTTCCCTTATGTTATAAATTTGTGTTTGTTTGTTTGTTTGTTTGTTTCACTAGATGAAGAGTGTACTTCCTTGACTCTAGAGTTGAGGTTCATGATATGATTTACTTTGACTAAAACCTTTCACTGCCAGAGTCATGTTTTTATGTTAAGATATCTTAACAGTTTTTATTCATCGTTGTTAAATTCCCGTGAGAGTTTCATGATAAATATCATCCTGGAATCATATTGAGAAACCACAAAATCAATACTAGTCTTGAACTCTAATTTTTGGTAGTTCATATTGTTATGTAATAGAAAACTTCTATATGTTAGCATTTAATTTTTAAAACAGGAAAAATGTTCCATTATATTTGAGGCATCTACAAAGTATGCAGGTCTATTCTGAGGGCTTGGACAGGATAGTGATAGTATTAAAATTATATTACTGGCTGATATGGTTTGACTGTGTCCCCACCCAAATTTCATCTTGAATTATAACTCCCACAATTCCCATGTGTTGTGAGAGGAACCCAGTGGTGACTGAAGTATAGGGGCAGGTCTTTCCTGAACTGTTCTGGTCACAGTTAATGACTCTCACAAGATCTGACGGTTTTAAAAATGAGAGTTTTCCGTGCAAACCCTTCTCTCTTGTCTGCTGCCATGTGAGACGTGTCTTACACCTTCTGCAATGATTGTGAGGCCTCCCCAGCCAGTAGAACCATAAGTGCAATAAACCTCTTTGTTTTGCAAATTGCTGAGTCTCAGATATATCTTTGTCAGTTTCATGAAAATGAACTAATACAGTAAATTGGTACCAGTAGAGTGGAGCATTTCTGAAAAGATACCTGAAAATGTGAAAGCAACTTTAGAACTGAGTAACAGGCAGAGGTTAGAACAGTTTGGAGGGCTCAGAAGAGGACAGGAAAATGTGAGAAAGTTTGGAACTTCCTAGAGACTTGTTGAATGACTTTGACAAAAATGCTGATAGTGATATGAACAATTGGGTCCAGGCTGAGGTGGTATCAGATGGAGATGAGGAAATTGTTAGAAATTTGAGCAAAGGTGACTCTCATTATGTTTCAGCAAAAAGACTGGCGGCATTTTGTCCTGCCCTAGAGATTTGTGAAACTTTGAACTTCAGAAAGATGATTTAAGGTATTTGCCTGAAGACATTTCTAAGCAGCAAAGCATTCAAGAAGTGATTTGGGTGCTGTTAAAAGCATTCAGTTCTATAAGGGAAGCAGAGCATAAAAGTTCCCAAAATTTGCATCCTGACAATGTGATAGAAAATAAAATCTCATTTTCTGAGAAAAATTCAAGCAGAAATTTTCATAAGTAATGAGGAGCCCAATGTTAATCCCCAAAACAATTAGAAGAATGTCTCCAGGTCATGTCAGAGGTTTTCATGGCAGTCCCTCCCATCATAGGCCCAGAGGCTTAGGAGAAAAAATGGTTTCATGGGCCAGGTCCAGAGTGCCTGTGCTGTGTGCAGCCTAGAAACTTGATGCCCTGCATCCCAGGGGCTCCAGCTACGGCTAAAAGGACCAACATAGAGCTCAGGCCATGGCTTCAGACAGTGAAAGCCCCAAACCCTGGCAGCTTACATGTGGTGTTGAGCCTGCAGATACAAAGAAGCCAAGAACTAGGGTTTGGGAACCTCCACCTAGATTTCACAAAATTTATGGAAATGGCTGGATGTCCAGGCAGAGTTGTGCTACAGGGGTGGTACCCTCATGGAGAACCTCTGCTAGGGCAGTGCAGAAGGGAAATGTGTAGTGAGAGCTCCCACAGAATCCGCACTGGGGTACCTCCTAGTGGAGGTGTGAGAAGAGGGTCACTGTCCTCCAGACGTTAGAATAGTGGATCCGCTGACAGCTTGCACTGTTTTTCTTGAAAAGCTGCAGACACTCAATATCAGCCTATGAAAGCAGCTGGGAGGGAGGCTGCACCCTTCAAAGTCACAGGGGTAGAGCTGCCCAAGACATTGGGAACCCACCTCTTGCATCAGCATGCTCTAGATGTGAGACATGGAGTCAAAGGAGGTCATTTTGGACCTTTAAGATTTGACTGCCCCTCGTATTATGGACTTGAATGGGGTCTGTAGTCTCTTCGTTTTGGCCAATTTATCTCATTTGGAATGGCCGTATTTACTCAGTGCCTGTACAACCATTGTATCTAGGAAGCAACTAACTTGCTTCCGATTTTACAGACTCATAGGTGGAAGGACTTGCCTTGTCTTGGATGACAGTTTGGACTCTGGACTTTTGAGTTAATGCTGAAATAAGTTGAGATTTTGGAGGACTGTTGGGAAGGCATGATTTATTTGGAAATGTGAAGATAAAAGATTTGGGAGAGCCTGGGGCAGAATGAAATGGTTTGGCTCTCTGTCCTTACCCAAATCTCATCTTGTATTTCCCATAATTCCCATGTGCTGTGGGAGGGATCTGGTGGGAGATGATTGACTCATGGGGACAGGTCTTTGCTGTGCTGTTCTTGTAATAGTGAACGGGTCTCACAAGATCTGATCTTTTATAAAATGGGAGTTTCTCTGCACAAGCTCTCTTTGCCTGCCACTATCCATCTAAGATGTGACTTGCTTCCCTTTGTGTCCATCATAATTGTGAGGTCTCCCCAGCCAGGTGGAACTTTAAGTTCAATTAAATCTCTCCCTTTTGTAAATCGCCCAATCTCAGGTATGTTTTTGTCAGCAGTGTCAAAATGGACTAATACCTTCACCAACAGAAATATGAGTTTTAGATGAAATGAGATGTAATGCTGTACAGGTTTTTATTCTTAAAGTATCAAAATTAATAATGAAGTGAAGTATAATTCCAAAATATTTCTAAAAGTAAAAAGCAAAGGTGATCAAAAGCAACAATGCTAACACAAAATTATGAGTGATTAACCACAGCCAGACACCACTACCACTCCTAGGCTGAAGAGCAAATAAAAGAGTAGTATGAACAATATTGCATTCCTCTCAAGTTCATGTGTTAAAGCACTAACTTTCAGTGCCCCAGAATGTGAGTGTTTGGATATAGAGCCTTTAAAGGGGTGGTTAAATTAACATGAGGCCATTAAGGTAGCCCCTAATCAAATCTGACTTGGGTCCTTATAAGAAAATGAAAGTCAGACAGATAAAGAGATACTAAGAAATGCTTGTATACACAGATAAAGGACCTTGTGAAGCCATAGCACTAAAGTGGCCATCTGCATACCAAGAATAGGCTCCTTAACCAGATAGATTGACACCTTGATCATAGGCTTCTAGCAGAAAATAATGCTAGAATAATGCTAAAATTCTGCTAAGTTACTCCATCTGTGGTATTTTGTTAACTTCTTTTACTCTTCTAGTAAAAGAAGAGGCCAGTTTGCCTGACAGGTTGGCCAGTCAAGCAAGAGGTGGAGCCATGAGGAAATGTAGCTGCTATGAGCTACAATGAAATGCAGAGAAGGTGATGTCTCTCTTCTCATCCCTCACTCTCTGAATTGTCTTTGTCAATCATAATGGTAAAAACCACATTTTCCAAGTCAGTAGCTCCACACCAAGTTTCAGAGACTTTGTTAGTTTGCCCTGGCTAAAATTGGGACCACTACCTAATTATGTTTACAATAATGACACCATTCCTCAAAATTCTCAGGCTTAGAATTTAGTTTAAAGTATTCTCTCCTTTTCATTGATTTTCAGATAGATTGACTTTTAGGGTTCAACTCTTCTTCTTTGTAAGGTAATTCAGAAATTTGTGTCTTCGTTTGAAAATACTAATATATGGTACGTTTTTATATGTATTTTCTTTTGGAGTTCACTGATAAGAGAATTTTGCTAAACTTTTCTCAAAGACTGTGCATGAAAATGTTCCATGAAAACACAAAAAAAATGAATATTCTCTATATTCTCCATTTAAATATTGAATACAAAATTTTCTGTATATTAATGCCATCAATAACTTAACTTTATTTTGAATATACAATTAGTAACTTTGGAATATTAAATTGTCTACTTATTAAAATAATACACATCTGGACGGAGGGAGAGGGAAACAAAGAACAAAGGTGACTAAGATGGTGCACTTCCGGGTTCTTCATCACCAACTTTCCGGCGCCAGGGAAGGGCACAGGTCAACTGCGCAGGCACAGCATGACGTCTGACTGAGGAAAACCGAAAGGTACCTGGCGGCGCCCACCGCACGGCCCTCGACCCGCCCGCATCCCGCCTACCGCCCTCCCACTCCCAGGCCCAAGACACAAAAGCCGCCCCCCGCAGGTGCGTGGCGGGAACTTCCTGGGCCCCCTTCACATGGGGCTCAGGAACCTCGCCCGAGAAGGCCAGAGCGACTTCCTCGGCCTCCGCCGCCGGAGACCGGTGAACCTCGCTTCCTCTTTCTATACATTGGCTACGTAATAAAGTTTCCTTTTTTATCTTGCCTACTTGCCTTTTCCTCTGGCCCCGGCTCTGGTGGTCGCATAAAACAAATCAATACACACTAAATTTTTGCTTTCCAAGCTTTATTTCTCTTTACTCTGAATTTTTCATAGTTTTGACTATGTATATTTAATTAACATTTTGGGGTGTGCATGTAAGTATGTGGATCAATCTAGTATCTCTAATTCATTAATTACGCTTCTAATCAATATATAGTGTGCACATTTATCTTATTTAATAATCTTACCATTAACTTGCCCATATCTGCTATTAATGGTGCCATTTAATATTTCTTTTATGTGGTTGTCTATTGTGCATCTTTGCACCTGGTTTGTGTCATTTCAAGCATCATATAACTGTTTATTCTCCCTAATTCAGTAGGATAATCTGTGATATTCAATGACTCACTTACATTTAATTTAACAGTATACATATTAGATTTACTTTTAATCATACTTGAATTATCTTGTTTAATTTTTCTCCCAAAACTTTTTACTTTGGCCAGTGTGAACCATATTACTATTCATTATCATCTTTTCCACGAGTTAATTTGGTGGTTTCCCTGTACAAATCTATTCTTTCACTGCTTTCCTCCTTCTAGAGATAAGTGTATAAGAGTTAAGTATTGGCCGGGCGCGGTGGCTCAAGCCTGTAATCCCAGCACTTTGGGAGGCCGAGACGGGTGGATCACGAGGTCAGGAGATTGAGACCATCCTGGCTAACATGGTGAAACCCCGTCTCTACTAAAAAATACAAAAAACTAGCCGGGCGAGGTGGCGGGCCCCTGTAGTCCCAGCTTACTCGGGAGGCTGAGGCAGGAGAATGGCGTGAACTCAGGAGGCGGAGCTTGCAGTGAGCTGAGATCGGGCCACTGCACTCCAGCCTGGGCGACAGAGCGAGACTCCGTCTCAAAAAAAAAAAAAAAAAAAAAAAAGAGTTAAGTATTAAACTAAAGTGACTTTTGTACTCTCCACCCACTCTGGTGTTACCTTTGAAATATATCACTTCCCACCTTCCATCTGTCTGGCTCTGAGGTTTGGCAGTTTCTATTATTCTTGTTAAGGTATATAAAATAATGGCAACACCCACAATTACTTTTGCACTAAACTAAATATTATGTCTATTTTGTTTCAAGGATCCTGTTCAGCATAAATATTACAATCTGAGGCACTCCATTAATAAGATTTAATTTAGATTTCAACAGATAGACAGATTAGATAGATAGATAGATAGATAGATAGATAGATAGATAGATAGATAGATATGTATGCAAAAAGGCTGATTACTCACCACAACCTTTCCTTCTTCACCTTCCTCTATTTCAAGTTTTAGTCTGGTTTAATGCATTATTTTGATTAATGTATTATTTTGATTTTTTTTACTAAACTTTTTTTTCTGGTATAGGGCATGAGTGATATAATCTCTGGATTCTTGAACTTGGCAAATATCTATTATCTTGACTGACGAATGATATATTTTTAGTTGTATATAAGAACACTGAGTTTCAGGCGTATTTGTATTATTATGTAGATGCTATTCTGTAGTCTTCTAGCTTTCAGTCCTGCAGCTGGGAAACCTAATATCAGTTTCATTATTTCTACTTCTACAAATCAATTATTTTATCTAATTGGAGGCTTGTAATATTTTCTGTTGCCCCCCCAAATTTTTTTTTTTTTACTAATATCTGCTTATAGGGGTGTTTGCTTGTGTACATGTTTTTTTAAATCTTGCCTTGAACTCGGGTAAACAAACTGTAAAATTTCATATCAAGAAGTTTTATTTATAGCTTCTTACATATTTGTCTCTCCTTAATTGTATCATTTTAAAAGATGCTTCATAACTATTTTAAATTTTTTTCCACATTAGGAGTCACTATTTGTACTCTAATTCTTTTACCTCTTTGCTCGTTGCTTTTACCTTCCTGAAATTTTGGTCTAAGTTTTTTTTTGTGTTTTTTTTTTTTTTTTTTTTTTTTTTTTTTTTTTTTTTTTTTTTTTTTTTTTTGAGACAGAGTCTCGCTCTGTCGCCCAGGCTGGAGTGCAGTGGCCAGATCTCAGCTCACTGCAAGTTCTGCCTTCCAGGTTCACGCCATTCTTAGCTGGAACTACAAGACGCCCGCCACCTCGCCCAGCTAGTTTTTTGTATTTTTTGGTAGAGACGGGGTTTCACCGTGTTAGCCAGGACCGTCTCGATCACCGTCTCGGCCTCCCAAAGTGCTGGGATTACAGGCTTGAGTTTTAAGTTTTATGATATTTCTAACATGTGGTCTTTCAGTTAAGAACTTAGTTATCCAATAGTAACTACTCTTTCTTTTTACCCCTGATTGTTTGCAATACAAAAAACATAAGTCTTACAAAATGTAAGTCTTACAAAATGTTATTGTGCAATAAAAACATCTCCCTGACATTTAATCTTATTTGAGCCCTGTAATCCTAATAAAATGTGAAAGTTAAGAAATTGCACACACACCTCACTACCCACTCTCTCCCCCGCTCCCACCTTCACCCTATCCCTACACAGCCTTTCTTTCTTGTTCTGGGAAACAACTTACTGCTAAGAAGCTCCCTTCCCCATATGAACTTAGATAAAACTTCAGATGCCACCGTGTGCACTTATGACAAGACCAGATAAAGACTTTTCATATTTCCATTTTTACCTCGTAAATAATTAGCTGATCATTCAGAATAAAATTTATATTGACCAAATTTTGGTAAAGAATATTTCCTCCCTTCAGGGTTATTGAATTTTCCCTCATTTTCAGCCTTAACTAGCATTTAACCCCTCCTTATCAGTCTCTCCTGAGAGTAGGCTGGTCTCCAGGTAAAACATTCTCTGATCTACTGTCCAATCATGATTCTTTCATTTGTCCCACATGCCCATAGCTCATTCTTTTTAACCTTGTTCACTCTTCTTTATGATGAAAAAATTCTTTTTCTTCTATCCCTTGGGTTATTTGCATATTTTATATTCAGAGTGCTCTTCCAGTCACAATAGCCAAACAGGGCAGATGCTGTTACAATAGTACTTTTCCCCCCACTTGCAATAATCTTTGCAAATAAAATATTCCATATTAGTTTTGGATTTCATTTTTATTTGACCTCCCTAAAATGAATCTTTTGCTTTTTCTCTCTCCATTTCTCTCTCTCCCCCCCTTGTTCAAATTGCCACCTATTTCTTCCAGTAACCCTACTTTACTGCTAGTTCTTTTTTTTGTTTATTTTCTGTCTGCTGGAACATATTAAGTACATTGTCAGAATATTTTAACTACCCCTTGGAATTTGGCTTCAGTTATTCACTGATGTTGTTCCTAAGAGTGGTAGGAATTAAATCTTCCTCTGTGTGTGCCAGAGCTAAACCAGCTTAAAACTTGTTGGTTCCTTTGTCCAGGCACTAAGCAGTGTTTTTCCTTATAATGTCAGCTGCAAAATTAGAGCATTCCCAGCTTTAGGGTAAGACAGTCTTCAGCCTATCTGATTTACTGTTTTTCAACTCCCTGGGGAACAAAGAGAATGCCACCCTTCTTACCTATACTTCATAGATCTGCTCAAGGCAGAGAGTCTCCAGAATCTTTGTTTATGAATGCATATGCTGAGACATTCCACCTGTGGTATATCAGCAATCATTTGCTCTAGGGGAAAAACATCTTGTAACTTTTCTGTTTTCCCTAGACCTCAATTTTTACCCTAACTTACTGACCATAAGAAGCTGTTTAATTGTAGAGACATTACTAATTGGCATGGAATTGGGAAGCAAAGTTAGTAGCAACGCTCTGTATTGCCATTTTACTAGGATTTCACAGTTACTTTCTGTACTGTTAATAGATTTTCTGGTTTTATATCAATACTATTGGATCTCAATGTTCCCAAAGATACAGCAATATTTCCACTGAGTTAAGGAAAGAAAGAGCTTGAATATGATCTCAGAAAGATTATTAAAGACAAGTAGAAACATGGCTGGTATAAAAAAGAAGGGGCAGAAGATTCAACGTTATTTTTAATGCTGGGCAATTATCCAAGATGATAAACTTGGGCATTTGCTATATATAGCCAGGGTTAAAATGAGCAGCTCTTCAGTTATGGAGACAGTTGACACAGTGACATCACTGCCTTAAGTAAGCAAAATGAACTTTGCCCAGACTTGCAACACTAAAAATGCTATTGCTAATGTTTATGGAGAATGTCAGAATAAATTTAGCATATTACATCACTTCTACTGAGAATTTGCAAAAGAAATTGCTTATATGGACTTGTGATTGCACATCAAAAATATTTTAAGTGAATGTATCTTATACAACAAAACTAACCAAATAATTTAACACTACCAAATATATCGGACTACAGGGCATCAAGTAGGTATGAAGATGAAATTATAGGGCTTTGATTTCTGATTCTATTAGCCTCCGATTCTATTGCTCATAAAATGAGCAAAAATACAAAATGTACAAATTTTGACATACCAAATAGAAATACCAGCTAAAAATTGTGGTGGTCTCAACAGAATTCACAAGTAAAACAGAGAGTTTAGGGAAGAGTAGACTATGAAATTATCTATTTTTAATCAACTTTTAAAAATAACAAAGGAATAATAAGACCTTCAATCAGTAGACAGAATAATCAATAAACATGGCAAAAAAGATAAAGGAGAAGAAAGTACAATTGATGTTGAAATAGAAATTAATACTATCAACCACCCCCTAGGCAATAAAACTAGTATATCAGGAATTTGAAAAATAAACACAATCTAAGTCTCTGTCAAACGTATGGTAAATTTTGCTAGATTACTAGAGGAAATAAACAATTTGTTTCCCTGAGGAAATACTTTGGTACAAATATTGATGATTTTTCTTTTGATAGTTACATATTCATAACCAGTGTAAAAGAGGTGATGAGCCCATTCCAAGATGGCTGAATAGGAACAGCTCTGGTTTGTAGCTCCCAGCATGATCGACGCAGAAGATGGGTATTTCTGCATTTCCAACTGAGGTACCTGGTTCATTTCACTGGGACTGGTTGGACACTGGGTGCAGCCTACAGAGGGCGAGCCAAAGCAGGACAGGGCATTGCTTCATCCAGGAAGCCCAAGAAATCAGGGTATTTTCCTTTCCTGGCCAAGGGAAGCTGTGACAGACTGTACCTGGAAAAACCGTACACTTCTGCCCAAATACTATGCTTTTCCCACAATCTTAGCAACCAGCAGATCAGGAGATTTTCTCCCGTGCCTGGCTCGGTGGGTCCCACACCCACGGAGCCTTGCTTGCTGCTAGCTCAGCAGTCTGAGATCAACCTGCCAGACTGCAGCCTGGAGGGAGGAGGGGCGTCCACCATTGCTGAGGCTTGAGTAGGCAAACAAAGTGGCCTGGAACCTCGAACTGGGCAGAGCCCACCGCAGCACAGCAAGGCCTATTGCCTCGATAGACTACACCTCTGTGGGCAGGGCATAGCTGAAGAAAAGGCAGCAGAAACTTCTGCAGACTTAAAAGTCCCTGTCTGACAACTCTGAAGAGAGCAGTGGTTCTCCCAGCATGGTGTTTGAGCTCTGAGAATGGACAGACTGCCTCCTCAAGTAGGTCCCTGATCACCGTGTAGCCTAACTGGGAAACACCTCCCAGTAGGGTCCGACAGACACCTCATACAGGTGGGTGCCCCTCTGGGACAAAGCTTCCAGAAGAAGGATCAGGAAGCAATATTTACTGTTCTGTAATATTTGCTATTCTGCAGCCTCTGCTGGTGATATCCAAGCAAACAGGTCTGGAGTGGACCTCCAGCTCACTCCAACAGACCTGCAGCTGAGGGCCCTGACCGTTACAAGGAAAACTAACAAACAGAAAGGAATAGCATCAATAGCAACAGAAAGGACATCTACATCAAAACCCCATCTGTAGGTCACCAACATCAAAGAGCAAAGATAGATAAAACCACAAAGACTGGGAGCAATCAGAGCAGAAAAGCTAAAAATTCTAAAAACCAGAGCACCTCTTTGCCTCCTAAGGCTCACAGCTCCTCGCCAGCAATGGAGTGAAGCTGGATGGAGAATGAGTTTGACAAGTTCACAGAAGTAGGCTTCAGAAGGTCAATAATAACAAACTTCTCCGAGCTAAAGGAGCAAGTTCAAACTTATAGTAAGGAAGCTAAAAACCTTGAAAAAAAGGTTAGATGAATGGCTAACTGGAATAAACAGTATAGAGAAGACCTTAAATGACCCGATGGAGCTGAAAACCATGGCATGAGAACTTGTGATGCATGCACAAACTTCAATAGCCAATTTGATTAAGTGGAAGAAAGGGTGTCAGTGACTGAAGGTCAAATTAATGAAATAAAGCAAGAAGACAAGGTTAGAGAAAAAAGAGTAAAAAGAAATGAACAAATCCTCCAAGAAATATGGGAATATGTGAAAAGATCAAATCTACGTTTGATTGGTGTAAATAAAAGTGACGGGGAGAACGTAATCAAGTTGGAAAACACTTTTCAGGATATTATCCAGGAGAGCTTCTCCAACCTAACAAGGCAGGCCAAAATTCAAATTCAGGAAATACAGAGAACACCACGAAAATACTCCTTGAGAAGAGCAACCCCAAGACAAACATAATCATCAGATTCACCAAGGTTGAAGTGAAGGAAAAAATGTTAAGGGCAGCCAGAGAGAAATGTCAAGTTACCCACAAAGGAAAGTTCATCAGACTAACAGCAGATCTCTCAATAGAAACCCTACAAGCCAGAAGACAGTGGGGGCCAATATTCAACATTCTTAAAGGAAAGAATTTTCAACCCAGAATTTCATATTCATCCAAACTAACCTTCAGAAGTGAAGGATAAATAAAATCCTGTACAGACAAATGCTGAGAGATTTTTGTCACCACCAGGCCTGCCTTACAAGAGCTCCTGCAGGAAACACTAAACATGGAAAGAAACAACTGGTACCAGCCACTGAAAAAACATGCCAAATTGTAAAGACCATTGATTCTATGAAGTAACTGCATCAATTAACAGGCAAAATAACCAGCTAACATCATAATGACAGGATCAAATTCACACATAACAATATTAGCCTTAAATGTAAATGGGCTAAATGCCCCAACTAAAAGACACAGACTGGCAAACTGGATATGGAGTCAAGACCCATCAGTGAGCTGTATTCAGGAGACCCACCTCAGGTGCTCACACAAAGGCTCAAAATAAAGGGATGGAGGAAGATCTACCGAGCAAATTGAAAGCAAAAAAAAAAAAAA
>NW_016819131.1:315229-339164 GCF_001698545.2 Rhinopithecus bieti
AAAAAAAAAAAAAAAAAAAAAAAAAAAAAAAAAAAGAAGAAGAAGAAGAAGAGAATTTTAGACCAATATTCCTGATGAACTTTGTTGCAAAAATTCTCGATAAAATACTGGCAAACTGAATCCAGCAGCACATCAAAAAGCTTATCCACCACAATCAAGTTGGCTTCATCCCTAAGATGCAAGGCTGGTTCAACATATGCAAATCAATAAATGTAATCCATCACATAAACAGAACCAAAGACGAAAACAACATGATTATCTCAATAGATGCAGAAAAGACCCTTGACAAAATTCAACAGCCCTTCATAATAAAAACTCTCAATAAACTAGCTATTGATGGACCGTACCTCAAAATAATAAGAGCTATTTGTGACAAACACACAACCAATATCATACTGAATGGGAAAAAACTGGAAGCATTTCCTTTGAAAACCAGAACAAGAAAAGGATGCTCTCTCTTAGCATTCCTATTCAACATAGTGTTGGAAGTTCTGGCCAGGGCAATCAGGCAAGAGAAAGAAATAAAGTGTATTCAATTAGGAAAAGAGGAAGTCAAATTGTCCCTGTTTGCAGATGACATTATTGTATATTTAGAAAACCCCATTGTCTCAGCCCAAAATCTGCTTAAACTGATAAGCAACTTCAGCAAAGTCTCAGGATACAAAATCAATGTACAAAAATCACAAGCATTCCTATACAACAATAACAGACAGAGAGCCAAGTCATAAGTGAACTCACATTCACAATTGCTTCAAAGAGAATAAAATATCTAGGAATTCAACTTACAGCAGATGTGAAGGAGCTCTTCAAGGAGAACTACAAACCACTGCTCAATGAAATAAAAGCAGACAGAAATAAATGGAAGAACATTCCATGCTCATGGATAAGAATAATCAATATCATGAAAATGGCCATACTGCCCATAGATTCGATGCCATCCCCATCAAGCTACCAATGACTTTCTTCACAGAATTGGAAAAAACTACTTTAAAGTTCATATGGAACCAAAAAAGAACCCGCATTGCCAAGACAATCTTAAGCAAAAAGAACAAAGCTGGAGGCACCATGCTAGCTGACTTTAAACTCTACTACATGGCTATAGTAACCAAAACAGCATGATACTGTACCAAAACAAATGTATAGACCAATGGAACAGACAGAGGCCTCAGAAATAACAGCACACATCTAAAACCATCTGATCTTTAGCAAACCTGATGAAAACAAGAAATGGGGAAAAGATTCCCTATTTAATAAATGGTGCTGGGAAAACTGGCTAGCCGTATGTAGAAAACCGAAACTGGATCCCTTTTTACACCTTATACAAAAATTAATTCAAGATGGATTGAAGACTTAAATGTTAGACCTAAAACCATAAAAATCCTAGAAGAAAACCTAGGCAATACCGTTCAGGACATAGGCATGGGCAAGGACTTCATGACTAAAACACAAAAGCAATGACAACAAAAGTCAGATTAGACAAACGGGATCGAATTAAATTAAAGAGCTTCTGCACAACAAAAGAAACTACCATCAGAGTGAACAGGCAACCTACAGAATGGGAGAAAATTTTTACAATCTCCCCATCTGACAAAGGGCTAATATCCAGAATCTATAAAGAACTTAAACAAATTTACAAGAAAAAAACAACCCTATCAAAAAGTGGACAAAGGATATGAACAGACACTTCTCAAAAGAAGACATTTATGCAGCCCACAGACACATGAAAAAATGCTCATCACTGGTCATCAGAGAAATGCAAATCAAAACCACAGTGAGATACCATCTCACACCAGTTAGAATGGAGATCATTAAAAATTAAGAAACAACAGATGCTGGAGAGGAGGTGGAGAAATAGGAACGCTTTTACACTGTTGGTGAGAGTGTAAATTATTTTAACCATTGTGGATGACAGTGTGGCGATTCCTCAAGGATCTAGAACTAGAAATACCATGTGACTCAGAGATCCCATTACTGGGTATATACCCAAAGGATTAAAAATCATGATACTATAAAGATGCATGCGTACATATGTTTATTGTGGCACTATTCACAATAGCGAAGACTTGGAACCAACCCAAATGTCCACCACTGAAAGACTGGATTAGGAGAATGTGGCACATATACACCATGGAATACTATGCTGCCATACAAAAGGATGAGTTCATGTCCTTTGCAGGGACATGGATGAAGCCGGAAACCGTCATTCTCAGCAAACTGTCACAAGGACAGAAAACCAAACACCACATGTTCTCATTCACAGGTGGGAATTGAACAATGAGAACAGTTGGACACAGGGTGGAGAACATCACACACCTGAGGCCTGTCAGGTGGTGGGGGGCTGGGGTAAGGATAGCATTAGGGTAAAATACCTAATGTAAATGATGAGTTGATGGGTTCATCAAACCAACATGGCACATGTATAACTATGTAACAAACCTGCATGTTGTGCACATGTAACCTAGATCTTAAACTATATAAAAAAATTTTAAAACGGTGACAAAATCTTGATACAACGTTGCTAAGAAAGATTGTCAGTACTCTATCTGCCACTGACTTAAATATTTTCTATATTATAACTATATTGAATTTAATTTAATAGAAAATTATATGCTGCATATTTTGGGATGATAAAACTCTGTTGACTAATTATATCTATTAAGATGTTAAAGCAGCAATTCTTCAATAAAAATGTGAAATCAGCATTTAGTTTAATATCTTCATCCATATTGACAACTGTAATAATATTAAGTGAAAATATTATTGCTCATGATCCAGAAGGCTTGTACTTTGAGTTCCATGCTGTGACCATATGAAATTGTCTTTCTTTAGGAGAAACTGACTGCGTTTTTTAATTGGAAGGAGAGTAAATGGAATATTTGAAGACTCGAGGTAAGTCAACATTGGTTTTCAGAGTTGTTCATAAGTATTTTACTTCTCTTTATTTCTTCCAGAAACATGTAAACTTTTACTATCCAATTGCCTTTTATTTGGATATGGTCATATATAGTTAGTCCTGGCCAAATATAATTAGAAATATTCATATGTTTGACATTTAAAATAAGGGAAAATAATATATGTGTGTCATCTCTCAAGGAAAATTTTAAAAACTGGTAAACACATGGTTTCTCGTGCTTCCCCTCCCTCTAACACTGCCACATGCAGTATTAGAGATCTTGACTCCTCCATCAATCTGGATCCAAGATTCAAGATAATATGAATTAGAGGCCTTAGCATCCTCTTAGTGGACATGCTATATAGAATGAGTAATAATATCTTATCTTCATAAGCCACTAAGATTTTTGAGTTGCTTTACCAAAAAACATCTAGTATACACTGATTGATAAAATAATTATTATTGTCCAGCAATTGGCATTACCTATATATACTAATTAAAATCAAGCTTATTGGGAGGCCGAAGTGGATGGATCACAAGGTCAGGAGTTTGAGACCAGCCTGTCCAATATGATGAACCCTTTCTCTACTAAAAAGTACAAAAATTAGCCAGGTGAGGTGGTGTGCATGTGTAGTCCCAGCCACTCAGGAGGCTGAGGCAGGAGAATCACTTAAACCCAGGGGCAGAGATTTCAGTGAGCTGAGATCATACCACTGCACTCCAGTCTGGGCAACAGAGTGAGACTCTGTCTCAAAAAAAAAAAAAAAAAAAATCAAGCTTAAGAGAAAATATAGAAAGAAAAATATATAGAGTTAAGTAATAAAGTACAAACTATAAAATAAGGTTTGGTAAATGATTATATATAATATACATATGATATATTTTACATGCATATGTTCATATTAATGTACATATGAATGGTTGTGATGTAAATATATGAATGGATGTATACTAAGGTNCTTATTGGGAGGCCGAAGTGGATGGATCACAAGGTCAGGAGTTTGAGACCAGCCTGTCCAATATGATGAACCCTTTCTCTACTAAAAGTACAAAATTAGCCAGGTGAGGTGGTGTGCATGTGTAGTCCCAGCCACTCAGGAGGCTGAGGCAGGAGAATCACTTAAACCCAGGGGCAGAGATTTCAGTGAGCTGAGATCATACCACTGCACTCCAGTCTGGGCAACAGAGTGAGACTCTGTCTCAAAAAAAAAAAAAAAAAAAAAAAAAAAAACCTAAGAGAAAAAAAAAAAAAAAAAAAAAATAGAGTTAAGAAAAAAAGAACAAACTATAAAATAAGGTTTGGTAAATGATTATATATAATATACATATGATATATTTTACATGCATATGTTCATATTAATGTACATATGAATGGTTGTGATGTAAATATATGAATGGATGTATACTAAGGTAGTAATTGTGATTATGGATATGAAATGAGATAATTATTAATTGTAGTTATTGTTCCATTAGTTTCTAGTGTATCATCTAAAGTGTTTCAATAAGTGACAATCAGAAAAAAAAAAAAAAAAAACCTTAAACAAATACTTTTCCTATTAAGCATTCAATTTTATATTCGAATTAAAACTTTTATTTTCCTTTCTAGGTTTTAGATATTTGGTTTAGCTCAATATATAGAAAAATTGTAGTCTACTTTTATGTATTCTTTCCAAACTGAGTTAACATGTTATTGATTTTGCCATTTCATTGCTTTGATAAAGAAATATATCACTAAGGACTGTGTAAGTATTATAAATGGACCAATGCATTTTTAATAGATAACATATAGTGTTAGAAAATGTCTTGGGTTCTACTAAAATAGGTTTTATTTATACAACTTTACTGAGGAAAAATTAAACTTTTGTGACAATCCTATACTCTTATTAAAATAAGTTTGATTGGGATAAAACTGTATAATGGAGATCAAAATCAACGATTTTTTATCACATTTTAAGAAAATGCCTGTAAAGAACAAGAATGAGGCTGGATTAATGTATGCACTCATGCAAGATTGCTTCAAATCTTGAAACAAATGTATAGAGGGGTGTAATAAGGAAAGGAATAACTTTAGGCATTCTTAGGACTACTGATGATGTTTTCCAGGCCTGGTCAAAATAGTAAACTAGAATAATTTACTGGATCTGCTCCAAAACAAGTGATTAAAAAATTATGAAGGAAAGGAGCAAATATGAATAAGAGAAACTAACAAACCTAATATGAAAGACTCTCAGAGAAAGTAAAGGCTGCCTTGAAGTGGAAAATGTATTGGCTAGTTGTAGAAAGTAAAAAGTTTCCTCTTCAAAGTTTCCCTTCTTCTTAAAGAATAAATCATTAAGTGTTAGAAATAATAGTTTCCTTAAAGTCTAACTTTCTTCAAGCCTCCTTGCTTTGTGCTAATAACTCTTTGTTAAGCCCTGTTCTATGTAGCTGTTGAAAATGTTCACAGGCATGTTTCAGCTCACAGCCTATGTCCCTTCCTTATTTGGAAATGTTATTTGTTCTTTAAATCTATCATAAGCAACTTCCTCTTTTCCTTTGTTCTTCCTTACCTTTACCTACTTAAAAAAGTTTTAGGTTGTTAACAAATCGGGTATCAGTTGAGACTGTGAGGTTTGGCTCCAACCAATGGATGCAGGACACAGCATTAAGGGCAACCCAAATGCATAAGGGATAAACATGTCTGCTTTTTCTTTGTTCAGTGTACTCTTGTGGCAAGACTGCTGGCAAGTGTACTCTTTCTGCAGAAAGTAAAAATTGCCTTGCTGAGAAAATTAAATTCATGTTCAAGTGCTATTTCTTTGCAGCACCGGGGAACAAGAATTTTGCATTTCTAACATAGTGGTTGTAACTTGGAGCCAGGGGCATATTGATGCAGCAGAGAAAGGGCAGGTTGAAGGAAATGTGTCTGCCCTTGGCTTTTCTTCACATTGTCGTTAAAAATATTGGTTACCTTTTAGCCAATGACTGGAGTAAAATCAAAGCAGCCTAAAGGCCCTGCTGGAGTCTTCAGTTCAGATCATCTGGTTCTTTCACTAACCCAGTTTCTCCTTGTCCAAACTCATGAACCTGGTGGATTACAACTTAAAAGGTCCGTTACCTTTTACCACCATTTACAAAAGTGTTTAAAATGAAATATTGAGGAGAGAAAAGTGTTCTTCACTGCCTCTCTTTCTAAACAAAAGGTGGCAGTTATAGTATTTTCAGCATCAGAATGTAGACATACCCAATGAAACATCAATGAAGAGAAGAAAGTATTGAAGAATAGAGAATAAAATTCTCAGACCTAGAGGAAGATAAAAATTGGCAAATTCAAAAGATTCATTGCATGACAAGTAAGCAAGATAGAAAAAATTCCACACCTAAGACACATAACAGTTTATTTATAAATATGAAGCATATAAAGAAAATTCTCAAAGCTTTTGAGAAACAGAGAACATCATCTTTTTAAAAAAAACACTCTTATCAGATGGATATAAGATCTTTAGACAACAACTGTGGATGCCACTATACATTTAAATTATAGAAAAAGTACTAGGGAGTAATCATTTGAAAGCATTAAAATAAAAATATCATTTTAGAATATAAACTAGCCATTAAGAACACAAAGGTGACCTGAATAAACGCATATATAGTCCATGTACTTAGATAAACTATATCCATGAAACAGCCTAAATATCAACATAAACTCTACCAACATTGCAATTATTTGTTTAAGAAACTTGATCAATTTACTCTAAAATTTATACAGAGAAGCAAATATCCACTAACAGATGAGCTAACCTGCTAACCAGAAAAATAAATTTTTAAAAGAGGGATCGTCCAACTAAGGTTTTAAAAGTTAAAAAAAGATGAATATGATTACATCAAAATTAAGGATTCATATCTGTGAAAGATATCATTGAAGAATCTAATAGACAGTGATATATTAAAAGAATATATTTGCAATGTCCAAAAGAGACAAGAATATGATACCAAGAATATGCATGGAATTCTTATAAATCAGCAAGAAGAGATAAGGAATTTAAAAATAAAGAAAAATTCATAAGAAGATAAATGCTTAAGACTAGAATAAATATGAAGAGAAATTCAAACTCCTGAGAGATAATGAAATGAAAGATGAAGAATATGAATATGGTAATTGTCAATATTTTGATTCCCTTTGTACCAGGTCCTAAAACAAGGTCTCGTTGCAGGTAGTTGTGGGAAGTAATCACAATAGTGAGAGGGAAGTACAAGTGAGGGGGTGTGGAGAGTGAGCCATGAAAGGGAGACAGTCCAATTAAGTATGTCTAAATGAGTAGGTGACTGCTATGGGGGACTGGTGCTTGATCCTGTCAACAGTTCTTAGGAAGCACATGGAATGTGCTTACGCCGAGGTTACACCAAAGTTACACCAAGGAATTGAGAAGTGTGGAATCTATCCACTAACTCCTGTTTTTCATTTGTTGTGAACTCCCCTGTAGACACCAAATCCCTGGCACACATAGGCTTCACTGAATGTGGGTTGAGCAGATTCCAGTGGCTAAATCCTTCAGTCAGAGAAACATAGGAAGCAGGCACTGGAACTGAGAAGCTATCAGTATGTATGGTTGCTGGTAAACTCAGAGATGAGCATAGATGGCAAGACATTTATAATAGCTGATACAGTCTACCTCTTGCACTCTTGAAATTCACTCATGGCCCACAATGAGCCTACTGTGTAACTCTTCAGGCTGATAGCCAATCATTGTTGGGTAAGCAGAGTGTTCACTGCATTTCTATACTCTCATGACATTTGTTCCCGACTATCTTTTTAAGTAAGGTTTGTATAGTAAAGGACTTTCAATGACACAGGTAATGTTTCTTTCAGGGCAAAGATGGGGCAGCAAATCTTATTGGTCCCTTTAAAAATATTAAAGTGCTTTAACTTTGGGGTTTCTCAGCTATAACACAGACCCATTGTCTGTGCAGCATCCAAGTTGTCCTCTCTGCAATGCCTCCATGAATTTGGGAAGCAAGAGGAATCAATATAAATATGAAGCTCATGCTGCTTGTTGTGCTGTGAATAATAATGCTCTTTATCTTAAGCTGGGCACAGTGGCTCACATCAGTTATTCCAGCACTTTGGGAGGCCAAGAAGGGTCATTTGAGCCCAGGAGTTCCAGGCTGCATTGAGATATGATCATATCACCACACTCCAGTCTGGACGACAGAGTGAGACCCCATCTCTAAAATAATAATGATAATATTTAATAAAAATGTTAAAAAATGCCTTTTGCTTCTAACAGAGGACTCACATATCTTCTTCCAGCATTAGAAAACTGTCAGTTTTATTAGTTTTCAATAAGGTAGAATCTCATATTTTCATAACCACAATTTTGAAAAAAAAAAAAATCTTATGTTAGGACTAACAGAAGAATCACATATTCTACAGATTTTCCTGGGTCTAAGGACAGAATTGGTTTTTATCCTCTTCTTCCTCTACCGCCCATTCAAGATTCCCTTCACTTTTAGTCACATTATTTTCCAAGTGAGGTGACACAGGCCTTTATCCCTGAGAAGTCTAAGCCACTGGTTACCGTGCTTTCCTCAAGCAATATTTAATACATTCACCCACTTACTGTAATTACTATATATGAATGCAACAAATGGTGCCCCATATATTCTGATTTATCAGTGTTACTGGTTTAGTGGCATATCAGTAGAAGGAGTCAACATGACAAGGTAGCCACTGCAATTTTAGGTTGAAGGAACCCTGTGTCCTCTGCTAAAAGTGAATGAACTTCTCTCAGCAAACCAATCCAAGAATCAGCACCTAAATCCCTTATAGGTTAAAGCTGCAGAAACAAGAAGCACAAGTTCCTCCAGTGGATCATAGTGAGGGGGCCCATCTTAAGTTCACACCCTCCTTCTTGATGCATCAGTTTGGCGCAAAAGTCATTGTAGTTTTTGCCATTGAAAGTAACAGCAAAAACCGTGGTGACTTTTGCACCAACGTAATATATATTTTAGCAAAGAGAAATTTCATGATACATTATGACATTTGGAAAAGCATATATACCACATTCTGTAGGACTATTCCCAGCTTCACAGAGTGTCATCTCTTAGCTGGATGATCTAGCTAAGACTTTAGAGATTATTCCAATATCTGTAATGCTGGAAGCTTCTGAGTGAAATGAAAATATAATATAACTAAACGATTCCATGAAAATCTGCACACTGTCTCACTTTCTTCACCTTAAAAGTGTTCCCATTGGTAGGAGACAATATCACGCTGAATGGTATGCTGACATATCAGTAAGTCTGTATTCTTTCTGGTAAATGGCTGTGTACTATTTTTTTTTTTTTTTTTTTTCTTTTGAGATAAAGTAAGACTCTCTCTCCTAGACTGGAGTGTAGTGGTGGGATCTCAGCTCACTGCAACCTCCGCCTTCCAGGTTCAAGTGATTCTCCGATTCTCCTGCCTCAAACCCCCAGGCACATGCCACCACACCTAGCTAAATTTTTTGTATTTTTAATTGACACGGGGTTTCATCATGTTGACCAGGCTGGTCTTGAACTCCTGACCTCAAATGATCTGCTCGCCTCAGCCTCCCGAAGTGCTGGGATTGCAGGCGTGAGCCATTGCACCTGCCCTGTATCATTTTTTCTTTTAATCAACATCAGAGTATTTTGTGTTTGCCCCTATAGGTTTATTGAAAAGTTTCTTCTTCACATTTATTTGTTCACAATATTTCAATATTTTTCCTTCCAGGTACCTGACCAACTAGTAAATATGTTTATCATTGCCTTAAATTTAATATCTATCACTACCTCAAACTTTGTCTTCCTTCATGAAAAGTTGCTAACCAAGTATACTGCTTGGAATTCCATCCAGTAGGGTATTCCCCTCAATATTATATTTTAATTCTATACCTTATGTGGTTGCAGCCCATTTTCAGCTCACGTATATAGTTCACTGACTCTTCCGTGAGCTAGTCCTCAGTATATTCCTCCTCCATGAGCTAATTTATAAACCAGGCTTAGCTGAGGGAAAGGTATTGATGCAAGAAATGTAGCTGATGTTGAGTTCTTTTTATGTAGTTTACTTAAGCTCCCTATACCTACTATGGCCGAATCACATGGGTTGGAATAATGTCCATCATATGAGAGATAGTTAGTGTCGTCACAGGATCCTTAGGTTGTCCCTTCAGCAGCCAGAAACCTCTGTGGCCAGCAATGCCTCAGGTTGCATTTTGCTTGTGCCTGATGGGCTCCTTCTGCCCACGCAGCCCAGCAGGCTGCCCTCACTCACATTACCAACCCAAATCCCATGCCTGCCAAGGGTAAATGAGGTGCAGATCTGCGAGGGGTGTGTAAGCCAGCAAGTGCGGGGTGTGTAAGCCAGCAAGCGCAGGGTCCAGCCACTGCACACAGTCAGACACGCCAGCTAGGGTAGAGTGGTCAGTTCCAGGTGCCATTGCTGGCTCCATGCGAGGCTGTGTCTGGGCCAGATGTATCACAAGCAGCTTCCACTGTGGGCACCAGTGTCTAGACAAGGGAAATGCAATGGGGCCTGAAAACTTGGAGATGTCAGGAACTGCAGAGGCTCATAAAGGGTGTTATGGGATGTCACAGTCTTGACTTGGGGAGCCCTGAGGTCAGTGCTTCCAGAAGGGTCGTGACTCTTCTCTCCTTCTTGTCCCCCACAACATGACTAGTGGGGGCATGTTTCAGCACTGTTTATGTTACATCTTTTTCAGTTCCACCATTCAGTGAGTCCCAAGTTCTTGCCACAAGTACATGAAGAATGAGGTAAGCGGACAACTGGAGGTTGAGCAAGGTGGAGAGGAGCTTCATTGCATGACAGAACAGCACTCAGAAGCCTCAAAGTGAGCAGCTCCTTTCTGCAGGCAGATCATCACAATGAGTGTCCAGCTGTCAGCCGAGAGGAGACCAGAAACAGATAATGGGTAGCTCCTTTCTGCAGGCAAGTCATCCCGACAAGTGTACGAGTATGGCTGAGTCCAGAGTTTTTATGGGCTTAGAAGGGAGGAAGGGAGTGCTGATTGATCCATTTGTGACTATGGACTGGAAAAAGCACCATAAGTTCTCACTCTGGGTTGTAGACTCCACCTGGAACTGGCGGCCTGGGACCCAGGCTTCAGGCCACTCCTAGTTTGAAGGCAAGGTTTCAGTGAGGACATGTCCCTTCCCTCCTACGAACCTTTCTACCTTCTGCTGCCATCAACGTGCCACCCATGGCATCCAGGCTGCAGAGACCAAGGGGCACCATCAGGCCCATGCTGAGCCACTCTCAGTGCCATCCCATCCCTCCACTCTGCCTCTCTCCCTAAGCTCGTGGTTGCCCAAAGTTTCAGAGGGGGCGGAGATGGTGGTGTGGCTAGAGTGTCAACACCACCCCCACCCTGAGTGCCTGTGCATCTATCTGGGTCACAATAGCGTCTGGGCTTGGCTTCAGCTTTGCTCTAAAATTGGAGAAGGCACCAGGAGTGAGGAGAGGCCAGAGGTAGGGAGAGGCCAGGAGTGGGAAGTAGGAACTTCTGAGTCTATGGGGGCAGGGAGGTTTCCTGTGTCTCTGAGAGCACGGGGATGCCCAGGTCCGAAGCCATGACTGGGCAGCTGCAGCTGCCATCTGTTTGGTGGGAGCCGGGACTCCTGCAGGCTCCACAGAGCATGCAGCCCCAGTCATGCCTCCCCCACTGCAGCTGGCACCACCACAGCAGATAACCCAAACAGGCCACTGCTGCCATCACTGTACTCATCTAAACTTACAAATTTATCTATTTGACAATATAGCTTAGGAAGAACAGAACCAGTTTCATAGTTACTTGATGCATCATTTTTAGGTGCTTAGTCTCATCTAGTGCCTAGCAAAAAGCTAAAGACTACTTTTTAAAGAGTAATGGTAATTATTATTTACTAATAATTTTCTACTGCAGAAGGTATGTCTTTGCTCCAGAACCCTAGTGGTCTGCACTGTAGCCACCTTTTGTAGTTGCTCTCCACTCCCCATATAGAAACCTGAAACTGTTGCAGATTCATCTCTTTCTCTGGGCCCCATCCAAAACAGGCAGCTCTTTAATCCTTCTCAGATTTGATAGAATCTCAGAACAAGAGTGGTACATGCAAGAGGTCTTTGTGTGTGTGTGTGTGTGTGTGTGTGTGTGTCTCAGAAATTAGAACACATTTGCCATATTAATAGCGGCACATCAACTGTTAGAGGCCATGTGGATAGAACAGAGTAATGACACTATGTCAGGCCTACTACTCGATCACATTTATATAGATCACCATTTGCATCATGACTTTTTTTTTCCAGAGATTATACAAAAAAAATGGAAAGGGGATATAATGGGAACTACTACTACTGTATCCTTGAAGTTTTCTAGGGTTGATCTAATTTCTATGATAAATTTGATTACTCTCCAGGTCAGGGACCCTGACTAGAAAGAACTTAACAAGATCAAAGTAAATCCTATTTATTTTACGTGGTCAAGGAACTGAAGGAATGACTTCAGGTCTGAAATAGGTCTGCTAGCCTATTGGACCCACTATGAAACACTTAGGCCAAGTCTCCATATATCTAACTTGGACTTACTAATTCATTCATTCAAATGAAAAATCATTATGGCATACATCTCACATATATTTATTTTTGAAGTCATTTTTTTGTCTACTATATAGTTACAGTGGTAAATGTATTAAGTATCTCTCAGAGAAATGTTGAGGTAATATTTATTTTATATACTTGTGGTATCTTCGCAAGGTCCTTCCTTAAGAGACTAAAACTCTAATAAGTGATAAGATCTGTGTCTGAGAAATAGGCCAAATATGGGAACTTGGTGAGAAATAATTATTTTCTTTGTTTATTTTTGTCTTTTTTATTTTTTATTTTTATTTATTTACTTTTTTATTTTACTTTAAGTTCCAGGATATGTCTGCAGAATGTGCAGGTTTGTTACATAGGTACACATAATGAAAATAAGCTCAGCATCACTGATCATTAGACAAATGCAAATGAAAACCACAATGAGATACCATCTCATGCCAGTCAGAATGGCGATTATTAAAAGTCCGGAAATCGTAGGTGCTGGTGAGGCTGTGGAGAAATAGGAACACTTTTACATTGTTGGTGGGAGAGTAAATTAGTTCAACCATTGTGGAAGACAGTGTGGCAATTCCTCAACGATCTAGAACCAGAAATACCATTTGACCCAGCAATCCCATTATTGGGTATATACCCAAAGCATTATAAATCATTCTACTATAAAGACACAGGTACACGTATGCTTATTGCAGCACTATTTACAATAGCAAAGAGCTGGAACCAAGAATCACATTGATACGTTGTCATTGACACAATTTCTTGCAAGACAAAATCTTCCTGGTTTCTATTATTGCCTTGCTGACCACTATGGTAATCATACCTGCTTTGCCTCAGATGGTTAAACGCCACTGTCTCTGTTATTCTGAAATAACATAGTTTGTGTCATCAATTTGATGCCTGGTTTTTGGCAATTTTTTTATGCTTACAACTAAGAGCTTCTCAAGGATGCTGCCAACCCCAGTCCTTCCACTGGTGCATTGCTTACAGCTTCAACAAAGGGAAGCCCCTTCGACCCTATCAGGGAATGTATTCACAGATAGGCTCCCAATTCTCATGTAATAAATGCATGTTATCATGCCCACTTCTCTGAGTTATCTGACTACTTTTGCAATTCTTTTTCAAGGCAGCAATGATTATATCTTTTTCCAAGCTTCGAGTGAGATTGATTATTTGAAAAATGGCTCAATTATCTACTCCTTTCTATACCTGCTTCTTTGCAATATGACTTTGCAGCTCCTCCCAATAAGAGGCAGAATGTATTACTTTACTCCATCAATCTCACCTGCATCTTTGACTTATTGACTAATAGAGTATAGTGGAAGTGATAGTGTGCCTGTATCTAGCATAAGCTTAAAAAGATTTTCACACTTTTATTTTTGCTCTTGAACCTCTGCTCACTCATCATGAGTGAGTGTGAGTTAATCTCTTGGAGAATGAGACTGCAGGAATCAGCCAAGGAGATGCCAGACCAACTACATTCAGACCACTTATCTGCTAATAGCATATGCCTGAGAAAATGTATTTGACACATATAGGGCCAACCTGGAATAGAAAAAAAAAAAAATCTAGCTGCCTCACTGGCAGGTGAATAAATGTGGTGGTTTTGTTATACAGAATTATTATGGCAATAGAAAATTAGTACAGATCTGTGTCAGTAGTGAATTAGAACTGGATAGAGGTATATTTATCAATCCTGACTTATGAGAAATCATAGCTGTATTAGTAAACTCTCATGCTAACCAGCGTTGTAGTCTTCCTCCTCTTTCTCTGGGAAATGCAATCAAGTTTCACTCCCACACGTGTTCTCCATGTTTCTGCGTTACATGTTGACCAGCTTCTGCAGTTCTTGGAAGAAATGTTTCCTTTTTCAATATAATATAAAGCATACTACCTACATGATACACACTAAGGCTTTAGGTTAGTTATTGATTTAGAGGTCATAGAGGCAAGAGGAAAAATCTGTGAGGAAAAGCAGCATTAATGTATGCATTAGTCTATTTTATACTGGTATAAAGAACTTCCCTGAGATTGGGTAATGTATAAAGGAAATACATTTAATTGACTCGCAGTTCTTGGCATGGCTAGGGAGGTCTCAGAAAACTTACAGTCATGGCAGAAGGGGAAGCAGGCACCTTCATCACAAGGTGGCAGGAGGAAGAGAAGGGTGAAGGAGGAACTTCCAAACATTAAAAAAAAAAAACCATCAGATCTTGTGAGAACTCATTCACTATCATGAGAACTGCATGAGGGAAACTGCCTCCATGATCTAATCACTCACCTCCTCGACACTTGGGGATTACAGGTCCTCTCACTGACATATGGGGATTACAATTCGAGATGAGATTTGAGTGGGGACACAGAGTCAAACCAAATCAATGTACTATCCACCTGTGATATCATGAGACATACGTATATATGTTTCTATCCACAGTTCCTGGGTCATAACTCCCATAACCCTGGTTATAGTAAACAGACCAGCTCTCTCTGATGGTTTCCTGCCCTCCTTCCAGATGACAAAGGCAGAACTCTAATCTGACTGTGGATCAGGAGAACCTCATTCCAGAGGGGGTCCTGGCTGATACCTTGCAGGAAGGAATGTTGCACAGAGAGGCTGAAAAGAATTTGAACAGACAGGCCTTGTTGGGTTTTGATCATAACTTTTTTGTCCATTTACACTTCTACACAGTTATTAATCATGCCTATCCAACGAAACCTTTATAAAAAGTCCAATAGGACAAGGTTCAGGGAGCTTCTAGAGAGCTGAACATGTGGAGGTTCCTAGAAGGTGATTCACTTAGGGAGGGCTGGAATCTCTGCATCCTTTCCCATACCTCACCCTATGCATCTTGTCAACTGTATCCTTTGTAATAGCCTCTACAATAAGCCAGTAAACATGTTTCTCTGAATCCTTGGAGCCACTCCAGCAAATTAATGAAACCCAGAAAGGGGGCCATGGGAACTCATTTGAAGCCACTGGGTCAGAAGTTATAGAGACCTGGATTTGCAAAAGGTGTCTGAAGGGGGCAAGCCTGGAAACTGAGCCTTCAACTTGTGAGATCTGATGCCATCTTCAGGTAGATAGTGTCAGAATTGAATTGGACGACTTTCAGCCAGTGTCTGCTGTACAACAGATTGACTGTTTGTTGGAAGGGAAAAATCCCCACGTATTTTGAGGGTTACAGAAGTCTGTGTGTATTTATGCTTGTTGTGATATGAGAGCAGAAGTAAAACTGTTTGTTTTTTTTTCTAAACACTGTCTTAGATAAGGCCATGCTTGATCTCCAGGCAGTGTACATTTTCTCTCTTATAGCAAGAGCTAGGGGATCATTTCTACAAGTTTAAAGGACTCAAAAGCATCTGAATTTCAAAGTTCTCAAGTTGATCTATGCAATATTCTTTCCTTGGTCTCCAGTTCCCAGTACTCTCTATCAAGGGCTTAATATTTTTCAGAGAAGATATGCTGGGGCTGTGAATTTAATAGTTTTGGTGATTCTGCAGCCCTTAAAATCAAAACATGGGTTTCAGCCCAGTCTGACTTTTGGCTGCTGACAGCATTGAATCTCTTCAGATTCTGCCAGGAAGGATTTGTGGCTTGCAAAGTGTACCTTGAATTGATACGTAACTGACCTGCACCTCAAATTCTCTTTCTTCAAGGTCTTTAGGTCTGTAAATGAGATGTAGCCAACTTTAGTATCTTTATAGTTCCTATCACTCCAATATGTTCAAGTGTTAGAGGTATTCATAAATTGTTGTTTTTCCTTTGTACTTGTATCTAATTTTATTCTCCACAAATGAAGATCTAAATAATTGTGATGCTTCAGTTCTGAATACATTATCACCAGCCCATTTCCCACCATCAGTGGGGTACTTGGTACCTTCTGACTAGTATTTCATCATGATGACCACTGCCATTACCTTCATGGTATAGATTTTCTTAAAATAAAACAATGAGTAAAGGTTTGGGACTGAAGTCATTCATCTGAAAGGTTATTACAGGAAGCCCAAGTGAGATAGGAAGTGAAGAAACAGGGCTGCTTAATGGGTATGCAAACTGTGCGATCACACAGGGCCAATGCTCAGAAGGACATCACCCTTAGCTTAATACACTGCTTTCACCATATTGAAATTCTTAATAATTTATCTCTAAACTTGTGTTCTGTGAGTGAACTATATGGAACAATGAAGCACGTACATGAGCCTAAGAGATGTGTGCAATATGTATGTCCAATGCTCTGTGCTGTCCCATTCACATAGAGCATTTTTCATGTCCCATGAGTACGCAATGCAAATACCGTGGGATTTCAATTAGACAATATGTCTCCTAAGGCCCAAAAATTTAAAAAAAGGAAATGGAGTTGAAAATACAAATTCAAATGAACTAAGGTATTAATGGAAAAGATAGCATTTCAATTACAGGGGCTGGAAAAGAGGAAAAAGAGGAGGTAGATAGTGAGAGAAGTAGAGAGAGAAAAAAATGAGGTAATGAGAGCTTCAAAAATAACAGTGTAACAAGCACATTTTAATTAATAGGCACCACATTACTTAAAATATCTTTGAAAATGCCAGTTTTCTGATGAGCATCTATAATACTTAAGAGTGAATAACTAATAAATTGAACACTTGGTTGTGGAAGAAAATGAGATATTCAAGAAGGATTATTAACTTTTTCCATGAGAAATTAATAAATGATAATACCATAATAAGTTATTAAAGGAGGTCAGAATAGCTTAAAATCCTGTTTCTACCACCTTAATAACTAGAAAACAAATGTCAACTTGAATTACTGTAGAAGTGAAAACAGGTTCAGTTTTATGTTATATCACAAAATTATCTTGAATGCAGCAATAAAATAATAAACATGCCTGGGAAACAAGTTCTATTAATCAATATAGTATTCATCTTTAAAGGATGCAAAAATTTAGATATCTGAATAATATGCTTAAAGTAATATATAAAATCTTTTATATCAGATTCATAATACACTATCTTTAAGGAATTATCAAAGAACTACTTAAAACAAAGAAAGGAAACAAAACTCACCCATAATAAAGTCATTATTCAGAAATAACAATTGCTCATTTTGGGTTATATATCATTATAACTTGTTGTAGGCAGAATAAGGGCACCCCTAAAATGCCTATATCCTTGAAATCTGTGAATATGTTACCTTGTATGAAAAAAAGAGATTTTTGTAGATGTGATTAAGGTTGAGTACTTGATATACAGAAATAATTCTGGATCGTCCAGGCAAACCAATTAGAAATCTACAGAAGATGAGGACATCAGAGAAATTCAAGATGAGAATGATTCAACCTGCAATTGCTATCTTCAAAGATAGAGAAAAAGGCCACGGGCCAAAGAATGCAGCAGCATCTAGAAGCTGGGAACAACTCTCAGTTTACAGCCAGCAGGAAAACAAGGACACCAGTCCATCAACCTCAAAAAATTGAATTCTGCCAACAACCCAGAAAAGCTGGAACCATATTCTCCCCTAGAGCCTCACAAAAGAGACACGACCTACCAATAGGTTGATTTTAGTCCAGTGAAACTCATGACAGAGAACTGCAAACTAAATAAATGCGTGTTTAAAACCATTTTGTAGTTTGGTACAGTAGCAATAGGAAACAAATAGACATGGCATTTCCTCATCTTTTTCTTCTTGTCTCTGTACAAAATGTTGATTTTAAAAAAAAGGTTGGGTTGTAGCTTACACAATATTGTTTCCTGTTTTATTTACCTTACAATCTATTGTGAATATCCATCACAAGAAGCAATAATATAATGAATAACAGTACAGCTTCTGGAGCCAGCCTGCCTGAGTTCAAATCAATGATCTGCCTTACTTATCAAATCTGGCCTCTTTTTCCTCCTATGCAAAAAGAGGAATAAAAATAGTGTTGCTCCATTGGGTTGATGTGGGAATACAATGTGTTAATACATGTAAAGTAAGTGAAACTGCATTAAGCACACTTTAAATGATAGTGATTCTTAAATTTTATTATTATAACCTGATTTCCTAAATATAAATCTATAACTACACCTGTTAAAACTGCTGTATAACCTTTCATTTTATGTATGTTACATAATACAAACAATCTTTAACAAAGATATGTAGTTTGTGCAATATATATGTTTATGTCTTTTACTCTTTAACAAACTACTCCCAAACAAAGTGACTTAAAGCAGCTACCATTTCATTACATCAATATTTTAATGGTTTATCTGGTCAACTATTTTGAATTGGGCGAGCTCAGCTCATCTCTCTAAAGCTTGTTCTTGCATTCAGGTTGGCAAGTAGATGGACTGGTGGTTGGATGTTCCAACATGGTCTCCCTCACATGCATGGTTTGTAAACTGTCAGCCAGGTTGATGGGGTGACTAGGTCATGTGTCTGCCATCATCTGATAAGCTAACCTGGGCTTCTCAGAGCAGCAATGGCAGAAGACCCAGAGCTGCAAGGGAGGACAAGCCCTCTGCAAGCGCAATTCAGGCCTCTGCTTACATCCTATTAGCTAATATGGCATTGTTGAAAGCAAATCACAAGGCCAGGCCTAGATTCAGTGTCAGAGGTCAGTACACAAGGCAAGGGGGTTACAAATTGAAAAAAGTTATGGCCGTGTTTGAAATCTAGCACAACTGTAGTTTTCTTCTACTTTTGAAAACTTAGTATGATGGACTGTGCTGAATGAATTTATAATCTCAACTTGTCTGGAAAACCTCAGATGTACTTAATCTAAGTCAGACATCTCTAGCTTTGTTTATTTAAAAATATTTTTAATAATTTCATTTATAATAATTATTAAGATAAGTATTATATTGTATAATTTATAATATAGTATTTGGCTAATTTCTTGCAAACATTAAATGTTATATCATTTTAATATTTATTGTGGCTTGTCAGATAACGTGTATAACATTCAGTTATCATTTTCAAATTATTCTCCTCAGTGATTTTTGGGGGGCACATACATTTTAGAATCTATTGAGTTTTTATAATTGAACTACATTTCATTGTTATTGCTTCCATTTTCTTACTCCTCAGTTGCAGTGATAAAATGTCTGTACTTACTTTAAGTGCTGCAGACCATCATGCCAGTAATAGAACATAATAGAAACCACAAATTAAACAATAGGTTAGTAAGTTCATGTGCGTGTGTGTACGTGTGTGTGTGTGTGTGTTTAAAGCAGCTAGGTCATATATACTGACCATAGCATAACAACTGAGAGAATCCTGCACATATTTCTATTATTCACTGCCAGTGCAGTCAGTGCCTATTATTTGGCAATATTAGTAGTTAGACCTGCAGAGACTCACATAAATAAATGTTATACGATATCCAATCACAAAGCAAATTGATTAGTTAGCATATAGTATGAAAAATGTACTAAGAATTCTGGGATAGTTCTATAATTCTGTAATTCTGGTTTCAAGCCTAATGTTTACTCAATCTACATGAAATCACTATAATTTTTTAAAATAACTATTTTATTATATACAACTTTTCTCTAGTCTTAAAGGTCTAGGAAATATACAAATGCCTTTAGGCTTAATAATTGCTCTAATGTCATAGATTTACTTGTGCCTGAAATGTTGAGAAAGATATTTAGGCTGAAACAAAACTTTAAAATATTTATTACATGGAGAATTATTCATGTTTTAAAATTATATAGCTTGGTAAAAACACAAGAAAGGGTGTTTATTTATGTTGTCTACACATATTTGAAAACACTGTCAAAATACATGTGAAAAACCAACTAATGCTTCTAATGGCCCCAATTATGAATTCTATATACTTCAACAATGTGATTTGTTCTCTTTTATCCCACAGTACGTGCATTTTCTGCAAATTACACTTTTATTTTATTTATTTATTTATTTTTTTTTTGAGACGGAGTCTTGCTCTGTCGCCCAGGCTAGAGTGCAGTGGCTAGTTCTCAGCTCACTGCAAGCTCCGCCTCCTGGGTTTACGCCATTCTCCTGCCTCAGTCTCCCGAGTAGCTGGGACTACAGGTGCCCACCACCTCGCCCAGCTAGTTTTTCGTATTTTTTTAAGTAGAGACGGGGTTTCACAGTGTCAGCCAGGATGGTCTCGATCTCCTGACCTCGTGATCCGCCCGTCTCGGCCTCCCAAAGTGCTGGGATTACAGGCTTGAGCCACCGCGCCCGGCCTGAAGTAGGAAATTTCTTAGGCAGAAATACTGGTGTATGTGTTACACACATGCATATGTAATCTGCATAGAGTGAGAGTAGCTTCCTCTTGCCTTGAGTGGGTATTTTATTAAAAGAATATGTAATTAACAAAAAATTAGTAAAAGTAATTTAAACATGTTTTGACATTAAAAAGAAATACCTAAATAATAGGTCATTTTTTACAATTCAGTAACATTTATTTAATTATCCCTCTGACCCATCTCTCCTACTCTGGCAATATCTCTCACACACAATGTGGTTGCTTCCAAAAAATCGTATTTACCCTAATTCCAAACTTCTGCCACTAACCACTCCAACTAGTCCAGTTCCTTCTTGCCTCTCTCTGTTTGTCATTTCCTTCCTTTACATTTTCCAGTGCAAATTCCTTCAGCCTCTCAGTTGATCCAGGCCACCTCTCACTCATTACTTCAATCTATGTAATGAGGTAATGAGGCCCTGAAGAAATAAAACAACGTGCCATTCATATTCGAAGTTTGGAGGTGGAAGTGTTTAAGGAGATTTGAAAGATAAGTAAGCAATATTATTCTACTGAGCATATGAGCACAGGCAGAGGTTGTGATCAAATGTACTCACCAAGTTCTCTTCTAAACATTTTGCATTCGTCAACTTATTAATCACACAATAGCCTAAAGAGGTGTACATAATTATCACTTCTATTTTAGAAATGAGGAAACTCAGACTAGTAAAAGTTAAATACTTTGCCAAAGGACCCATTATAAGTGATATGGTTTACCTTTGAAGTCTAACTCTGGAAGCCATGCCTTTACATGATGAGCTGTAGCACCATATTAAACTCATCTCTATTCATATTTTTTGGTCCCTGTCACACATGACTTACAGGAATCAGCAGGTTAAGCTGAATTAAAACTGTGAAAGATGAGAAGCACCTGAAATGGAAAGATAAACTCACACTGTTCTCTCTTAAAGCTGAATGAGGGAAACAAACTCTTAATGTCAAGATAAGAATTTATAATATATTATTTATGGCTTAATATTCTGTGTGTTTTGTCTTATGTGTGAAGGTAAATATTAATTTTGGTTGATACTCTTAGATTATAAGCATTTATTCAACAAAAGCATCATTATCTTGAAAATCACAATAAATCTCTATCTGCTTCTCCATAACCGACAATCAGAAAACTAAAGCCATTTTTTTAACCTGTTTTAACTTTATTTTAGGTTCTAGGATACATGTGCAGGTTTGTTATACAGGTAAACTTGCTTCACAGAGGTTTTGTTTACAGTTATTTGATGTGCTTTTCTATAAATAATACTTGCAGAAAATGATTTTAGAAGACACTTTTAGGATATTAGAAATAGCTGGGTACATTAATTTAATGTTATTATTGTTATAATTACCACATTTAAAATAAGCATTCATTAACCAAATAAAACATTGTAAAATATTCCAAATATTTTATATTCACCACAATTTCCTTACATCCTGCTGTTCAGTTGAGATTAAATTTTCATTTGCTCGCCACTAATGCCACTGGAATCACTTGCTATATCTTTGAAATTCTCCCCAGAGAATTATGTATTTGATGCTATCAGCATTTCTGCACAGCACTCTAATAATAGTATAATGTTCTCTTGTCTTTAATTTACTCGCAGAAAGAAGGTATTCAAAATGTAAATGTTTTCAATAAATTTGGAGAATTAAAAATTTAGTATTACAGGATTCTAACTTGTTAAGCTCTGGAAACCATTCAGCAAGAATAATTTGCTTAGTCACTCGCCTAAGCAAATATGGTGCACTGATTATATATTGGTATTTGTGCACTGAATATGCTTAAAATGACTACCTTGCCAACGAAAATGTAAGAATCAAAGAAATTTATTAATTTACAACTAAGCTGCAAAACTTAAATTAATTACTATCTGACTCTTTACAGAAATTTTTTGCAGAGCCCTAGACTAAGGAATAATGTATGGCAGCCTCCAAGTTTTTACTCTTTCCATAGCCATAGCAGGGTTCTGGGTAGTAACTCTGTTACCTGTCATTCTATATTGAGTATCAACACTCAAAATTTGTATCAACCAAGAGTGTGGATTCATCTGAGGCAATCATAAGAGCATAAGATAATTTTGAAAATGATTACGGATGTATTTTAAATAAAAGGTATTTTACTATTCTATTAGCTTTAGTCTTCACTATGCATTTGAATACCTACAGATTTGTAAGTACAATTTTGAAAGGCAGCAAAATATATTGATCACTTTGGCAATGAAAATTTAAACACATTTTGGCATTCACTCCAGTAATGTAAGACCACCCCCACCCCCCAAAAAAAGGAGAGCAGGAGAAAGAAAGGGAGGAAAAGAGGAAGAGAGAGAGAGAGAGAAAGAGAGAGAGAGAGAGAGAGACTACTAATTAGTACTCATTTTGAGGTGAGAAAAAAGATAGTCCATACTTTTAAATATTTTCAAAATCATAAAAGCCATCAGAAATGGTCTTGATCAAGGTACCCTTTGATTGTCTTAGGAAAGGTTAGCATTTTAAGATTCATAATGTGATTCACGACGAACTAGTCAGAAGGTAAAATCACAATACACATCTTAGTTCAATTAACAGATAGAAGCAGAAAATCAAAGGTAAGGTGGATAATACTTTAGAATTAAATTAAGTCATGCATGTGGAGCTGTCATTAAAAATATCATTTTAATTGAGGTTGTTTTGTCTTTTGATGAGAATTTGAGGTTAAGTTTCTTAATGCTCTAAAAGTTTACTCTTTTTTTCAGATGACAAAATATATTTTACAAATTCCTGTGACAGTTAATGAAACAGTAATCACGTTATTTCATTTCTGTAGAAATGGATGTTAGCATGCACATGTTACATATTGATAAATTAATTTCCTGTCAGATAAACCATGTTAACTATATCTGAGTGTGCCCTTAATGTGCAGAGCAGTATCTTGAACATGTTTGGACATAAAAATATTCAACAAGTGATCTTAATTTCAGATGTGCAAAATCTTGTGTTTAGAGGATGAAAAGACTTTTCCTTTTAAAAATATTGTATTTGTTTGTCTTTTGCATCCAACCTTGATATATCTGCCTACCTTCAACTCACTCTTGATATATAACCAATTTGAGTAATAACATGAAATGTCAAAATAAATCTTAATTTTAAAAGTAATTTATATTCAATAAAATATGACAAAACTATTTAAGGAGTAATCTTGTTAAAGTAGTCAGGGACATAGAAACAATCAGTCCAAACTTAATAAAATTAGCT
>NW_016819131.1:344059-350649 GCF_001698545.2 Rhinopithecus bieti
CATACAGCCAACAGACACATGAAAAAATGCTCATCATCACTGGCCATCAGAAAAATGCAAATCAAAACCACAATGAGATACCATCTCACACCAGTTAGAATGGCAATCATTAAAAAGTCAGGAAACAACAGGTGCTGGAGAGGATGTGGAGAAATAGGAACACTTTTACACTGTTGGTGGGATTGTAAACTAGTTCAACCATTATGGAAAACAGTATGGCGATTCCTCAAGGATCTAGAACTAGAAGTACCATATGACCCAGCCATCCCATTACTGGGTATATACCCAAAGGATTATAAATCATGCTGCTATAAAGACACATGCACACGTATGTTTATTGTGGCACTATTCACAGTAGCAAAGACTTAGAATCAACCCAAATGTCCATCAGTGACGGACTGGATTGGGAAAATGTGGCACATATACACCATGGAATACTATGCAGCCATAAAAAAGGATGAGTTTGTGTCCTTTTTCAGGACATGAATGCAGCTGGAAACCATCATTCTCAGCAAACTATCGCAAGAACAGAAAACCAAACACCGCATGTTCTCACTCATAGGTGGGAACTGAACAATGAGATGACTTGGACTCGGGAAGGGGAACATCACATATCGGGGCCTATCATGGGGATGGGGTAGGGGGGAGGGATTGCATTGGGAGTTATACCTGATGTAAATGACGAGTTGATGGGTGCTGACGAGTTGATAGGTGTGGCACACCAACATGGCACAGATATATATATGTAACAAACCTGCACGTTATGCACATGTACCCTAGAACTTAAAGTATAATAATAATAAAAAAGTTTTTTATTTCAATAATATGTTAAACACAGTCAGTGGGGTGTTGAAGTACCCAACTATTGTTGTGTAACTATATATGCCTTTTTGTAGGTGAAGTAGAACTTGTTTTATAAATCTGGGTGCTCCATCATTGGTGGGTATATGTTTAGAATAAATAAGTCTTATCGTTGAACTCAAACTTCTATCATTATGTAATGCCCTTCTTTGTCCTTCTTGATTGTTGTTGGTTTAAATTTTGTTTTATTTGATAAAAGAAAACTGACTCCTTATCCTTTTTGTTATCTGTTTACGTGGTAGATCTTTCTCTATTCCTTTCCTTTGAGCTAGTGGTTGTTATTATGTGTGAGATGGGTCTCTTGAAGACAGCAGGCAGTGGAGTCACCACTCTATGACTTTTAAATAAGGGATTTCCATCATTTACAGTCCAGGTTAAGAAAGATATATGAGATTTTGATCCTGTCATGTTTTTAGCTGTCTGTTTTGTAGACTTGACTGTGTAATTGCTTTATATTGTCTGAGGTCTATGTTCTGTAGCCTATTTTTGTGGTAGCAGGAATTGATCTTTTGTTACTGTGTTTAGCATTTCCTTAAGGACCTCTTGAAGGTTGGCTTGTTTGTAACAAATTTCCTTAAGTCTGTTTGTCTGAGAAAAATTTTATTTCTCCTTCACTTCACTTATGAATCTTAATTTGATGAGATGTAAAATTATTGGTTTTAATGTATTTTTTTTAGGATATTGTCAATAGGCCCCCAACATCTTCTGGTTGTTGTAAAGTTTATGCTGAAAGATCTGGTGCTAGCCTGATGGGGCTCTTGCTATAAGTGACCTGATCTTCCAGATTCCTGAAAACACAACATCCTGTGATTGAACTGGAAAGAAAGTGAAAATTTGAACAGACCAATAACAAGTTACAAAATTGAATCAGTAATCAAAAACCTACCAACTAAAAAAAAGTCCTGGACCATATGAATTCACAAATTCTGTGAGATGTACAAAGAAGAACTATTACCAACTTTACTGAAACCATTCCAAAAAATCAAGGGAGGGAGGTTCTTTCTTAACTGATTCTACAAAGCCAAAATCATCCAGATACCAAAACCTGCCAGAAATTTAAGACAATATCCCTGATGAGGACAGATACAAAAATTCTCAGTAGAATAATAGCAAGCTGAATCCAGATGCACAACAAGAAATTAGTTCACCATGATCAATTAGGTTTTATTCCTGGGATGCAAGGTCAGTTCAACATATGCAAATCAATATATTTGATTCACCACATAAACACAATCAAAAACAAAAACCATATGATCATCTCAAGAGACACAGACAAAGCTTTCAATAAAATTCAATATTCTTTTATAATAAACATCCTCAAAATGTTAGACAGTGAAGGAACATACCTCAGAATAGTAACAGCTGTCTATGTAAACTCAAAGCTAACATCATACTGAATGATCAATAGCTGGACACACTTTCTTTAAGAAAAGGAAGAGGAAAAGGAAGCCTACTCTCACCACTCCTATTCAACATAGTGCTAGAAGTCCTAGCCATAGCAATCAGGCAAGAGAAAAAGGTAAAAGACATCCAAATAGAGAAAGAAGAAGTGAAACTTTATCTCTGCTGACTTTATGATTCCAATCATAGTAAACCATAAAGACTCCATCAAAAGTCTCCTGGAACTAATAAATGACTTCAGTAAAGTTTCAAGATACAAATTAATGTACAAAAATTAGTAGCATTTTTATGCACCAATAATATCCTAGCTGAGAGCCAGATTAAGAACACAATCCCACTTACAATAGCCACAAATACAATGAAATATCTAGCAATACAGCTAACCAAGGAGGTAAAAGATCCTTACAAGGAGAACTATAAAACACTGCTAAAAGAAATCAGAGATGACAAAAATAAAGGGGTAATTATTCAATACTCTTGGATTAAAATAATAAATACTGTTAAAATGGTTATCATGCCCAAAGCAATCTACAGATTCAGTACTTTTTCTATCAAACTACCAATGTCATTTTTCACAGATTTAGAAAAAAAAATTGTGTGGAACCAAAAGAGCTCAAATAGGCAAAGCAATCCTAAGCAAAAAGAAAAGAGCTAAAGGCATTACATCACCTGACTTCAAATTATACTATAAAGCTACTGTAACCAAAACAGTGGTTACAAAAATAGACACAAAGACAATGGAACAGGGTAGATAACCCAGAAATAAAACCATGAAACTGCAAGCATCTAATCTTAAATAAAATTGACAAAAAATAAGCAATGGGAAAAGGACACTCCCTATTCCGTAACTAGCACTGGGATAATTGACTAGCCATATGCAGATGAATGAAAGTGGTCCCTTGCATTTTACCACATACAAAAATTAACGTAAGTTGGATTCAAGATTTAAATGTAAGATCTCAAATTAAGAATCCTAGATAAAAACCCAAGAAATACTTTCTCAACACGAGTTTTGGCAAAGAATTTATGTCTAAGTCCCCATAAGCAACTGCAGCAGAAGCAAACATTGGAAAGCGGTACTTAATTAAACTAAAGAAGTCATGCATAGCAGAAGAAATTGTCAACAGAGTCAACAGATAGCCTACAGAATGGGAAAAATTTTTTTTCAAACTATGCATCCAACAGAAGCCTAATACCCAGAATCTACAAAGAATTTAAATAAATCAACAAGCAAAAAACAAATAATCCAGTTAAATCATGGACAACACTTCTCAAAAGTAGATGTACCAGAGGCCAAAAAACATATGAAAAAACGCTCAACATCACAGATGATTGGAGAAATGCAAATCAAAACTATAATTTGCCAAGATTTATTTTACCAGTCAACATTACAATTATTAGAATCTTAAAAAAAAATAATAGATGCTATCCAGGCTGCAGAGAAAAGGGACCACTTAATACACTGTTGGAGGGAATGAAAATTTGTTCAGCCACTGTATAAATCAGTTTGAAGCTTTGTCAAAGAATTGGAAATAGCTATTATTCAACCCAGCAATCCCATTACTAGGTATAGGCCCAAATGAAAATAAATAGATCTACCAAAGTGACACATGCACTCATGTGTTTATTACAGCACTATTCACAAAAGCAAAGACATCAACGTACATACTCATCGGTGGTGGACTAGATAAAGTAAAGATGATACATATACACCATTGAATTCTATACAGCCATAAAGCAGAACAAAATCATGTCCTTAGTAGCAACACAGATACATATGAAGGCCACTATCCTAAGTGAATTAACACAGGAATAGAAAATCAAATACCACATGTTCTTACTCAGGAGTGGGAGCTAAACACTGAATAAACATTAACAAAAAGATGGGAACAACAGACACTAGGGTCTACTGGGGAGTGAGAGACGGAGGGAGAAGGATATGGACACTGAAAAACCACTTATTGGGTATATGTTCTCTACATTTGTGATGAGACCATTGGTATTCAAAACCTCAGCATCATACAATATACCCATGTACAACCCTGCATATGTACCCTTTGAATTAAAAAAAATGAAGATTCTTTCTTAAAAAAATTGTTCAAGATTTAATCCCAAGCCTTTAAATTTCTTAAGCTTTCCCTTGATGATGCCAATTCTGCTGGTAATTAGACCAAGGATCTAGCACACTTTATTTTTTAATCATTTTTCAGGATCATAAACTGAATTGATACTTCAGGAATTGAACATTTTTCAATACAATTCCCACAAGATACAAATGAATTTTAGTGAAACTGAATACATGTTGATCAATCATAATGCTTAGGACCTTTTTCTTGACTAGAACATATTAATAATCCAAGGCCTGAAAATTTAATGAGTGAAAAGTGCAAGAAAAAATAACAACTGTGCAAAATATATGCATGATAATTATTTTACTTTCTTCTTAAATGTAAGGAAACATCTTTTACTTTGGAATTACAGATTTTACTTAGACTTTTCTGTTTTCATTCCTGATTGAAGTTGATAAGAGTACACCATAAGTATCTGTCTTTATATGCTTTTGTATTTATAAATGAAACTTGTTTCTTCAGTTCTTGACTCTGTTATATATATTTTAAATAATTTTCAGTGAATTGATCAAATCTATGTAGTTTAAACATGTTAATATTATTCCAAGTTGTATAGAATTAAAAGTTTTTCTGGGGTCATTATTTTTAGATAGCATAGTGATTATTATATAAATATCTCTCTACAATACTTTTGACTGAATGGAATATACTAGGTGACTTAGTTTCCTAATTTATGTACAGAGGATTGCAAATTGGGTGACTTAAAACCACAGAAATTTATTCCTTCACAGTTGTAGAAGTCTGAAATCAAGCTCCTAGCAGAGCATCTCTGTAAAGGTTATATAGGAGAGCCTTTACTTGTTGATTTTAGCTACTGTTTATTGCTGGAAATCCCTAGTATTCCTTGGCTTATAGATGCATCACTCTAGTGTGTGTGTATGTGTGTGTGTGTATGAGTGTGTGTGTGTGTGTGTGTGTGTGTGTGACTTCTTATAGGGATATCATTCATATTGGATTTAAGGTTTACCCTAATTCAGTATGACTTCCTACGTAATGACATCTATAAAGACTCTCTTTTCATATTAGGTCACATTTATAAGCAATAAGGTTTAACACTTTGACATATGTTTTGTGGAGAAATAATTAAACCTACAATGGTAGGCATAATTCAAAATGAAATAGAGAATTTTTAAAAATGGAGAAAAAAGAAATGAACAATAGCAAAATGTCATAGATTTACTTGTGCCTGAAATGTTGAGAAAGATATTTAGGCTGAAACAATAACTTTAAAATATTTATTACATGGAGAATTCTTCATGTTTTAAAATTATATAGCTTGGTAAAAACACAAGAATTTGAGAAGGATGAATTAAATATATATCTTTTCCATATAACAAGATGTACTTATTCAGAAACTGTCACAGTTCCCTTGGACAGGATACACTACTCTTAAAAACTTTTTTCCTTCATATTGAAACTAGCACTAGGAATCCAAAGATTTTTTTGAAGCAATACATTCATGAATTAATTTAAGTAGACTTATACATACTATATATTATTTATGTATTTTATTAATATAAATATATAAAGGCTCTTTTGTAGCCGGGTTAAATTTATTTTATAATTTAGACACCGTTGATTCAGACTGAATTCCTATCAAAATAAATAAAACGTATTTTATTGCATTTTATTAAGGTTATCCTCAGTTAATTATTCTCAGAACTAGCTTACACTTTTTGAAGAAACAAGGTTCTACACGATTTGTGACACATCATACTTCAAGAATAATCTGCTGGTAGAAATTCATTATATTTACATGATGGTTATAAATATGTAATAACAATCTTATGTCATAAAATCAAATGTTGAAACTAATTTATTATATACAGTGTTATAAATTATAAACATTAACTTTTCTATTATAGCTTTTATGAGAATTGTTATATCTTGGATTATCTAAGACTTATGACATATAACTCCCAAATCACACTATTTTAACATTTTTATCAAAAAATTTCAAGTTTGTGTTGTTTTTTGCAAAGACTGCAGATTAATCACCCAGGATGTATTTTTTAATGTGCATTGCTTTTGGTTGCACATAAATCTTGTAACAAAGCAAATCTCTATAATTCAAAGAACAAAAACTGCTTTTACTTCAGCATGCTGTTTTCCCCTACAGCCCTGTTGTTGTTGATGACTCTCTCAGTTTCAATTTGAAATAAAAAAATCAGCTTCCCAAGTTTAAAATCAACATGACTG
>NW_016819131.1:352827-362798 GCF_001698545.2 Rhinopithecus bieti
ATGTTTACTCAATCTACATGAAATCACTATAATTTTTTAAAATAACTATTTTATTATATACAACTTTTCTCTAGTCTTAAAGGTCTAGGAAATATACAAATGCCTTTAGGCTTAATAATTGCTCTAATGTCATAGATTTACTTGTGCCTGAAATGTTGAGAAAGATATTTAGGCTGAAACAAAAACTTTAAAATATTTATTACATGGAGAATTATTCATGTTTTAAAATTATATAGCTTGGTAAAAACACAAGAATTTGAGAAGGATGAATTAAATATATATCTTTTCCATATAACAAGATGTACTTATTCAGAAACTGTCACAGTTCCCTTGGACAGGATACACTACTCTTAAAAACTTTTTTCCTTCATATTGAAACTAGCACTAGGAATCCAAATATTTTTTTGAAGCAATACATTCATGAATTAATTTAAGTAGACTTATACATACTATATATTATTTATGTATTTTATTAATATAAATATATAAAGGCTCTTTTGTAGCCGGGTTAAATTTATTTTATAATTTAGACACCGTTGATTCAGACTGAATTCCTATCAAAATAAATAAAACGTATTTTATTGCATTTTATTAAGGTTATCCTCAGTTAATTATTCTCAGAACTAGCTTACACTTTTGAAGAAACAAGGTTCTACACGATTTGTGACACATCATACTTCAAGAATAATCTGCTGGTAGAAATTCATTATATTTACATGATGGTTATAAATATGTAATAACAATCTTATGTCATAAAATCAAATGTTGAAACTAATTTATTATATACAGTGTTATAAATTATAAACATTAACTTTTCTATTATAGCTTTTATGAGAATTGTTATATCTTGGATTATCTAAGACTTATGACATATAACTCCCAAATCACACTATTTTAACATTTTATCAAAAAATTTCAAGTTTGTGTTGTTTTTTGCAAAGACTGCAGATTAATCACCCAGGATGTATTTTTTAATGTGCATTGCTTTTGGTTGCACATAAATCTTGTAACAAAGCAAATCTCTATAATTCAAAGAACAAAACTGCTTTTACTTCAGCATGCTGTTTTCCCCTACAGCCCTGTTGTTGTTGATGACTCTCTCAGTTTCAATTTGAAATAAAAAAATCAGCTTCCCAAGTTTAAAATCAACATGACTGTGGTGAACTCTTCTTATAAGAAAACATGATTTCAATAAACTTCTGGATGTTGCTGTTTATTGCAAGAAATGTATTCTTAAATATTAGAAATAGGGACACATGGAATATTTTTTATTATGTCAAAATATATTTAGAGTGTATATTCCCAGTGGATAGTTTAGGAGTAATAACAAATATCATTATTGTATGTTAAAATCATGTTACTGAGAAATATGAGATCTATATTCTAGTCTTATTTCCTTTGCATGACAGAGGAGTGAATGTGGGTAGCAAGACCAGTGAAGGATCTGAGGTTTTACACTTCCTGCAGCTAACAACGTGGTTGCATATGTTAATGGATACTGGAAGAAAACATAGAATTCTTTGCTCTAACAATGACTTTTACTCACAAAACACCACGTAGTATGAGTTGTATGTTTGTATTGCTTTCCACTTGATCCCAAGTCACAGAAGAGCAATGCGGAGTGGCCCAGGTGGAGGCTGTCCATGCAGTATATTTACATCCCAGCTCTGTATCCCCAGGCTTAGGAAACCCCAATTGTTATAGATGAGCTGGTGGTAAACCTGCCAATCTGTGCCCATCAGGGAGACATCTTTATTGATTTGATCAGAAAAGAAATCTAGCCTCTGTTTAGAGGAAGACACGGTCCAGTGCACTACTAAAATATATGTTATACAGACATCTTTGAGAAGATAGTCCAGAAGGAAGTCTTTCTTCAGAAGAATAGAAGAAACATAAGGGACCCACTGAGGATTTTCTTCTAACATTAACAACTCTTTGTTTTTGTGGCTACTTGGCTTCAGATGAATTTTTTCATCAGCACTTCACTCAACTCATCTGATTAATCTGTTCAATAGGAGCTGAAACCTAATCTGATCATTTTTTTTCTTGTACAGCATTGAGTAAGGTTATCAACAGGACTCCAAGCAAAAGGATGAGGTTGATCTGCAGTATTGACTTCAGCCATGCCCTCCAGGTCCTGGCTGAGAAAATTGGCTAAACCATCAATATCTACCATATAAAGCCAAGTTACTTACTGACATTTCCATTTGTCCTGAGGCATTAATCTAGGTACAGCAAGACTGCACACATTCCACCTTGGCCTGCAAAGGGGAAGTTGAGGGCACCTCTGCTATCCATAACCACTCTAGCTAGTGAGTTAAAGTTGAACTGAATGCCTTCCAAGACTGAGGTCATATTTCTTTAAATTCTTGAAGGTCATGTATGACCTGCCCAAGATTCAAGTCACTGTGTCAAGTCGAGAGGCAAATTAATGGCTAATTTACACACAGAAAGTAGAGTCCCAAAGGTACACATAGTGCCCCTGGAAAGAAAGCAATATTCACCACCTGTTTGGGCTTTCCAGGTAGGACCTGCATTAATAGGGAGGCAAAGGTGAAATACTTCCTATATGGTCACCCAACAGGCAGATAGGAGTTAGAATTCCCAGTTCATTTAGAAGAATTGAGTCTAGTCCTTTTATTAAATAAATACCTGAGATCAGTCAGTGCCACCTGTCCTGTTTTTTCATGCCAGCAGCCAGGTTGCATTCATCCACCCATAGGAATGATGGAGAATAGAAATCAATTACAACTGCTTTAAACTGGGACCATTTCTGTAGTTTCTGATTGTCTTCCATGTAAGCTTAAAGGAAAGACAATCAAATGATGGTCAGAATTGTATGTTAGGGATGGCATACCTAGCAGCCAAGTAAGTACAGTTGACTTCTGAATGACACAAGAATTAGGAACACTGACCTTCCACATAGTCAAATATCCATGTATGACTTCTAATTTTCCCAAAACTTAACCATTAATAGTTTACCATCAACTGGAAGCCTCAGCAATAACAAAACAGCAGATTAACACATATTTTGTATGTTATATGTATGATATGCTGTTTTCTTTCAACAAAGTAAGCCAGGGAAAGAAAATATTAATAAGAAAATTATAAGGAAGAGAAAATATAGTAACTATTAAGTGGAAGTGGATCATTTTAAAGAACTTCATCCTCATTGTCTTCCCATTGAGCAGGCTGTAGAGGAGGAGAGAAAGGAGGTCCTAGTCTTACTATCTCAGAGGTGGAACAGGTAAGTGAGGTTGAAATGGAGGCAGGAAATGCAGGGACACTTGATGTGAGCTACAGTAATACATAATAATTTCTATCTGACATTGGCTTTCCTAAAAATATTTTTATGCAGTACAAATCTTTCTTCTACCATTTGCTTTAGTTTCAGTGTTGGTATCATAGAAGGGTCTATGTCATAAAAGAAACCACAAGCAGTCTTGAATAATCAGATCCCTCTGTCACTGTGTCAAATGTCAGTTTTCTGGTGCTGCTTCTTCTGTCTTTTTCCTCATCATCTAGCACTGGTTTGGAAGCACTCATCTCCATCAAGCAGTATTCCTTTAATTCCTCTGGTGTGGTATCTGTTAGTTCTTGAATTTCTCCAAGATCCATATCTTGAAACCTTTTACCCCTCACTTTTGTTGCCACATCCACAATCTCCTTCATGGTTTTCTTGATTTGCTATGTCATATATCCTGTGAAGTCGTGCACAATATCTGAATACAGTTCTCTCCAGCAGGGATTTATTGTTTCGCCCTTGATGGCTTTCACAGCTTTTTCTGTTACAACAATGGCATCCTCAGTGGTGAAATCTTTCCACTAACTTTCATGATGTTCTGTCTATCAGGATTTTCCTCTATAGAGTTGACAGTCCTTTCTATAGAGTACCATGTGTCATGAACCTTAAAGGCCCTCATGACTCCCTGATCTAGAAGCTGATTTAGAGATAGTGCACTTAAGAGCATGTAGACCTCTTTGACATCTTTAGTATTGAACTCATGGATTTCTGGTTGGCCAGAGGCATTGTCCAATATCAAAAGAACTGTAAAGGACAGTACCTTACTGGCAAGGTACATCCTGACTTCAGGTACATCAGTGGAACCAATCCATAAAAAGCCTTCTCATTATACATGTTTTCTTCTGGTGCAACACCAAAACTGGAAGCTTGGGTTTATCTTTTCCCTTCAAGTCGTAGGCAGTAGCAGCTTTGTAAATTAGTGCTATTATAGCACTTACCATAAAGAAGACTGTATTTGGACAGAACAGTAGAGTTCTGGCTGATCTTTCTTTAAACTCTAGTACTTGTTTCTCTTTCTCACCAACAAATGTTCTCTGTGCCTTCCCTGCCACCCCCCCCCCCCGGCCCTCCCAGGATAAGGGCCATTTCTTTTGCATTAAAAACCCTGTCAGGTAGATAGCCTTTTTTTCTCAATAATTTTCTTAATGACATTTAGGAACTTGTGTGTTGCATCTTGCTTAGGAGAATATGCTTCTACTGTAACCTTGAGGTTTTTTTTTAAGCCAAACCTCTTTCTAAAATTATTGAATTATCTTTGGTTTGCATTAAATTATCCAGCTTTAGAAATTTTATCTTCCTTTTGCTTTAAGTTATCATACTATGACTTTTCATTTCCTCAAATGACATTAGAGTCTATAGTAATGACTTTCTTATAACAATCATCCACCCATAAAACTGCATTTTAATATGTGATAGAAAGATATTTCACAAAAAGTACCTGGTTTTTATGTCTGTTGGCATAGCTACAGTGATGGTTTCATGGATTCACTTTTCTTCTTTTCCTTCAGTGTACATGCAAGGCGTTCAGATAACCAGGAACTAATGGTGTCGTTATGCAGAAAAGCGTGGTTTAAGGGTGCAAGTGAGTGCCTCCTGATCTGCAGAGAAAAAAAAAATCAAGGTATGTACAAATCTGCAGAAGGATTTGCATTTAAGTGGAAACTCTCTGGGATGGAATCACACCACGTATAAGCCTTCAGGAGTGTGTGGTGAAGGGTAGTTGTTCAGTAGTAACAGTGAGGGCCTGGTGGTGAGCCTCTGGGACTCCATCTGCTGAGAGAATGGTGGTGCTGGTGTATGAAGAGACTCCCAGGATACTGGATTCTATCTTTAGAAAGCCATAGGAAGGTCATTGCCAGGTCAAGTCAATACTGCAAGGCTGCCAAGGGACCATGGGTTCTGGACCTGTGGCTTGGGGAAAGTGCCATCATTTGTCCTCACATTCATTCCACTGTACAGGAACTATTGGTGTGGGTATGGAGAAGGTTGGAAACAGTTTCTCCCATACCTTTTATCCAGAAAACATGATATACTTTGTAAAGGAGAGATGGTTCAAGGAATTTGGTTTATTATTTCACAGTATTGAAAGATGAGTTTAAAGTTTAGAGACAATACATTGATAACTGACACATATAGCAAGGCTTTAGGAATCTCCCCTATTTTAATTATTCAGTATAAGTTGACCCATCCCAATATGAAAATACCAGGGTAGAGAATCATAGGGTCTCTATAGGTTAGGTGTCCCGTTTCAATAAACTCTCAGTAGCAAGTTGCTTTTTAAAAAAGTAGTCATGTCAGTGAGGTTGCAAGTGCAGAACAACAGGTAATTGCTCTACAAGGGAGAGGCCACTGCTGCTGGAGGCTCCAGATGGAAAAACTAAAACACAGACTTGGACTGATTTCAATACCCAAACAGTACAACGAGAGTTGGGTCACCTTTCTGGCTCTTGACACTGAAGTGGTGGCAGTACTAATGCCACTGCTAAACAGGTAGAGTGTTGTGAATCAACCTGCATAAGCCTTGGAAACTACTTGGCATTCAGGTCCCTGAATTTTTTCAAAGTTATTTAAGCATCCCTTCTGAGAGAGCTGTGGTAACTCCACAATCAGGGACATTGCAACTGCGGCTTCTAACTTGTTAATCAAAAGAATGTCATTTATACGATAAAAACTTTGCAAATCATAGAGTAGAAGTGCTTGCACTAGATCCTGACTCACTTGCTGGTGGCAAATGGCAGGAAGTTTGTCTTACTAGCTCTTCTATACCTGCAGCTCTTCCCTGGTAGAGATAATTGTCTTTGGCACTTATAGGATAAGGAAGTACAAGCATATTAAGCCACATAATTTCTACTACACACTCAGACTCAGAAGTAACAGCAAGAGAACACTGAAGAAGCAAAATAACATAAATAACCCTCAGAGATATGTTAGTTCTCTTTCTCACTGTAAACCCTTCCAAAACTCACTTTGTTGAAATCATTTACCTTCATACCCAATGGTGCTAAGTAAGTTAATCAATTGAATGCCATTGACTGAGCAAAGCCATAGAAGTTGAAACCTAGGAACGTATGCCCTTCACTCCTACTTGGACACAAGGAGAACTTGGCCCCACTTTTAATCATCTTTCTTCTTAAAGTGACTGATGCTGGGACTGAGAGAAGGGTAAATTTAAAAATGTATAAAGTGAGAGAGTGACCTTGTTGCAGCAAGCAATATTTTGCATTTGCTCCCCATTTTGTGCATCATATCATCCGCCTGGACTTAACTAAACAAAGTTATGGTTTTGGCCCAGAAAAGGCTCTACCTCCTCATTGCTGATATGACTTATTTCACTTTTAGGAACTCCTCAACCTTTTTTTATCCTGCTAAGAGGAAAGTGATTAACACCCAAAGAATCATTTGGACACCTTGTTTCAATACTCATTAACAGATAGGACAATGGAGGGATCCTATTTCAGTCTTCCTTGTCCATAACTTCGGAAAGAGCATTCACTACCATATCCCAGGGTGGGTTCTGTATCTTCTATCGCATAGATAGTCTTTATATTTTCAGTTTGAGAAAATCATTTCTCTTTTAGCATGTAAGCTTTATCACCAAAATTGTCAAGAACTATGAATTGTCTCAAACTTATGCTATCTGCTAGCTAAAATGTTACCTTGGCACCAAAAACACAACAATGTTGGGTCAGAGAAAGAAGAAAACTGAAATATTGTTCATTGCAATAGTTCTAGCACTTGAGTTTTAATGGAGCAATAGCGTTAAAGATTTTGGAGTTGCCTGGATTTTGCCTAGGGTCCTAGAAAATTTAAAGAAAGAGAATAACAGGTTCAGGTCAAACAATGATCAATTTGAGGCATACCAGGACAGGCAGAAAGCCTTTATGGAAATAAAGAGATACCCAAAATATCTGCAATTGTGGTCAGATTATGGTGAAAATCAAACCTATGCTTTGATTTTAAGAATCATAGAACCACAAAAGATGAAATGCCCAGTCTCAGCATGTTTTCAGTGTTAAAATAAAAGTTAGCATTGCTCCATCTCTTTACCAACGCTTGGTACTGTCAGTCTTTACAATATGATTCATTCTAGTGAGAATGTACTAAAATCTTATCCCAGGTTATTTACTATACAAATATTCTTGAAAACATAGTCTGTAATCAAAATTTCATAGTCTGTAATCAAAATGCTCAAAGGATAGGCAGAAATGCAAGATATCCATGGAGAATGGCTTTCCAACAGTGGGCAACACATCTTTCCTTTCAATGAGCATTAGTTCCTCATTTATTAAAAACTATAAAATCCCAATGTTATTTATTTTCAGGGTTGCTCAGAGAAACAGAAATATCTAATAGATAACGAAAAAAATAATTTTCTATGCTTAAAATATTATTCAAAGGTTAAGAGTAATGATAGCAATACATATGTAATATGTTTTGAATATATGAATTATATTATTATAAACTTTGGCCTCAATTGGTGTTTTAGAAAATACCAATTTGTGTTGACAGATAAAGGGGAAAAATAAAAACTTCACATTACTTTTGAGATCACTCAAACCTAATGACTAGGGAAGACATTGAGACATTTTGGAATAAACTAGTTACATAGCAACTGAAGAATGAGCAAATTCTTCAGGTGCCGTAATTTCATGAGATCTAACATATATAGCATTGAATGGTTCATCTATTTGTTATAAAAATTAAAATATATAAATATTATATTTGTATGAGAGGTTCATAAAAAATCACACTGTTGGGAAAGTGTCTTTTTTGGGGGGGATGGAGAGGGCGAAGTTACACTCTTGTCCCCCAGGTACTCATTGTACCCCCTTGGAGTACAATGGCGTGATCTCGGCTCACTGCAACCTCCACCTCCCTGGTTCAAGTGATTCTCCTTGCCTCAGCCTCCTGAGTAGCTGGGATTACAGGTGCCTGCCACCACACCTGGCTAATTTTTGTATTTTTAGTAGAGACAGGATTTCACCATATTGGCCAGGCTGGTCTCAAACTCCTGACTTCAGGTGATCCGCTCACCTCAGCCTCCCAAAGTGCTGGGATTAAAGGCGCGAGCCATCACCCCTGGCTGGAAAAGTGTCTTTTATGTATTTGTGTTAGTAAATACACAGATATCTTTCTTTCAAATATTATTCATTTTTAATATTCATTACCTGGCTTCTTTCTGTTTAGAAAGCATGAAAGTTGAAGTGAAAGAAATATAAAATATTTAAATGTAAGATACAAGTGACTGTATGATAGAAGCTTCTCTTTTCAGAACAATGTCAACTATAAACTTATTTTTATCACAGTGTGATCAAGTAGTGAGATTTTTCTCGACCAGAATGTTAAACTGACTTGTTGTGATGTCATCTGCCTAGATAATGAAAAATGTTCCCAAGTCATGATCTGTACCCATGTGTTCAAAACAGGCTTAATATGACTGTGCTGTGGCTGTAGGGTTTGTGGGTTTCAAGCAATGCTTTTTTTTTTTTTTTTTTTATAAGTTTTCATTTATCTTTTAAGGGAAATACAGGATAATCTTCTTTGCCTGTAGAAAGTTAAATGGAATGGCTTCATTTAATTCCAAATATCACAAATAGCAAAAGATTATAGAAACTATTTTCCTTCAGTATTTGTGTTTATATATCAGATTATGTGAAAAATTTTCATATTTGACTGTACTGCTGCCTTTATGTGGCACTTTCATTTGGAAAATACCTGCTACTCATATTTGTGTCTTGGACTATGTAGTAAGTAATAAGCTTTTGGCCATTTGACTTTCCTTCCTATAGGAAAAATAATCTTCTCTGTGTTGTTCAAGTTCAGCATGAAATAGCATTGCTTAAAACACTCTCCTGTTCTGTACTGGCTTATGGATTGTAGAAAAGAAGATGAGATCATGTTTCTTCTCTTTTAAATCTTTCTTATCCGTCTTAAAAAACAGCTTTTATAAAGATGAATCATTTAGGAACTATGCTATAGGAGGGCACATTGGTAACACAATTATGGTTTTTGTCTTCTAGAACTGTAAGGTGAAACATGATGTGATTGCTGAAGCTTTTCTTCCAAACATTTTAATGACTAATGCAATAGGTTTCTTCCAAAAGTGCTATTTTTACAATTAAAATACAAGAAAAAGTCAATAGAGAAAACTGATGAATTCTAGGAGAGAACAGTAATTGGAGGCAGATTACTACCTCATAGGAGAATTTTTTCAATGTAAGTGTTTTCCTGCTAAAACTTACATATTTAAATTAAAAAAAAATGAATGAAGTGTAAATTGTAATTGTAAATTTATATGCAATCTAAAATAGACAAAAACCATATTCAAGGGCATTTTCATATAACATTTAAGTAAGGTAGATACTATGCCCCTAATTGATTCCTTCTAGTAGCAAAATGCTGGACTTCTGGACAACACTAAGGAATTCAGTACCAAAGAGTTCGCTTTTCTTTTTCTATTGAGGTATAGAATACTTGCATAACAAAATTATTTAAGGGTAAGTGAACTACCATCCCCCCAAAAAATATGTATATATAAAGAGTTGCCTGTTACTTTATTCAAATGATTTATTACTCAATATTCTAAGCTTCAAAGAACAATATTTTTTTAAAAACACCCACTTCCAATGCAAATTATTTTAATGGCATATTATAAAATGTTATGTTA
>NW_016819132.1:0-255 GCF_001698545.2 Rhinopithecus bieti
AGAAAGAAACTTTCTAAGAAACTGCTTTGTGTGAATTTATCTCACAGAATTACACTTTCTTCCCATGGAGCAAGCAGTCTGTTACCACGGCTTTTGGGGAATCTGAGAAGGGATACTTTGGATTGCATTGAAGCCTACGCTGACAAAGGAAATATCCTCAAATAAACACGAGAAAGAAGCTTTCTGAGAAACTTGTTGGTGATGTGTGAAATGAACTCACAGAGATACACCTTCCTCTACATGAACAGTTTGCTA
>NW_016819133.1:0-709 GCF_001698545.2 Rhinopithecus bieti
GGAGGGGTGCAGTTAGGTGCTTGGAGGGTGTGGTTTCAGGCACTGTGGGGGCCACACTGCCCATGATAGAGGGTGGGTTGGGTGTGCTATTGGGAGATACACTCCCCGCAGCAAGGGGCGGTTTGGGGGCGATACCTGACCGGTGGCAGGCGGGGTGGTGGGGTGGGTTGTGTGCACCGTTCAGGGGCTGCTCTGCGGTCAGTGGGGGCAAGTTAGGGGCTCTATCAGCTGCTGCACTGTTTGTGGTGGGGGCTGGGTTTGGTGCGCTATGGGGACTATATTTCTGGCAGCGGCATACCGCTTAGGGGTGCTGACGGGGACTACACTGCCCACGGAGGGATGCGGGTGGGGTGCTCTATCCAGGGCATCATTCCCCGTGGCTGCGGGATAGTTGGGGGTGCTGTCTGCTATGTGGGGCTGCACTACCCGTCCTGGGGAGGGGGTTGCGGACCTTAAGGATCCTTGGCTGCACTATTCACGGCGGGGAGGAGGTTGCTGTGCTCTGCCTGGGGCGTCACTGCCTGCAGTGGGTTAGGGGTCCTCTCAGTGGCTGCATGGCCCACAGCAGGGGGTAGGATGGGGAAGTGTTCTGGTGCTGCCCTGTCCGAGGTGGGGGCGGGTTGGGGCGCTGTTGGGTTCTGCACCGCAGTGGCGAGGGGCGGTGTTAGGGGCACTGTCCCGGGGCCAACAGCAGGCAGCGGGTTAGGGG
>NW_016819134.1:0-1574 GCF_001698545.2 Rhinopithecus bieti
AATCAGTCTCCTCGAGGATTTGGGGATCAGAGTTTTTAAGGATAATTTGGTGGGTGGGGGAAGGCCAGTCAGTCAAGAGTGCTGATTGGTTGGGTCGAAGATGAAATAATAGAGAATTGAAGCTGTTCTCTTGGACTGAGTCAGTTCCTGTGTGGAAGCTACAAGATCAGATGAGTCAGTTTATCGATTTGGGTGGTACCAGCTGATCCATCAAATGCAGGGTCTGCAAAATATCTCAAGCACTGATCTTGGGAGCAGTTTAGGGAGGGTCAGAATCTTGTGGCCTCTAGCTGCATGACTCCTAAATCATAGTTTTTAATCCTGTGGCTAATTTGTTAGTCCTACAAAGGCAGTTTAGTCGCCAGACAAGAAGGAGGTTTGTTTTGGGAAAGGGCTGTTATTGTCTTTGTTTTGAACTATAAACTAAGTTCCTCCCAAAGTTAGTTCAGCCTTTGCCCAGAAATGAACAAGGACAGTTTGGAGGTTAGAAGATGGCATTGGTTAGACCAGATCTGTTTCACTGTTATAATTTTGCAATGGTCGCTTCAATCCTTCTCTTTGGATTTTATAACACCTTAATCTTAAGGTGTTGGCTAATGAAGATGGAAAAAGTGTGAAGACCACTCTAACTTCTTCCTGCTGATCAGGGGTATAGTGGGGGTAGGTGTTGACCCCAAGGTGAGAGGAGTGGAACCACTTTGCAACTGTCTGAGCATACTCATGCAGGGCTGCCTGGGGTTCCAAGGTTTGCATGGCAAAGATGTTAGTATTGTCATCTATAGTTTTAGTACCACATTTAAGAGAACAGCATACTATAAGGTAAATATTAAGTACTAGGGTAAGGGGTGCAATTCCCAGTTTTAAAAGTAAAAATGTGAAAGTATTAGTTTGGGGACTTATAGCCCACAAGGATTTAGTCCAAAATGCAGAAAAAAAAACCTCAAGAACAGCTAACAACAGGTATACTATAGTTTTTCTTTTGAACCCTAATTTTTCTCTCTCCAGTCCCCATGTTTATTAAAAACACATCATGATATAGCTGATTTGTTTACAACATATACTTTAGTTTTATTGTACTTGGCCTGATTATTTGCATAAAGTACAGCAAGAATAGTGATTTTCACATAGGCTTTAAAATGGGCTTTGATGGAACTCTGTTCCATAAGGAATCTTAGATAAGACTTTTATAAAGCTGAGCCTAGCCATGGGTTTGTACCCTCAAATACCTATGAGTTGGGTACATTTCTCTCCTCTCCTCTTGAGATTCCAAGATAGCTTGGGGTTCCTGGGCCTGTTAGAAAGTTGACATTCTCTACTTACCACAAGTTGGGAATCTTGTACAGCGATGACATAGAGAAGGTATGAGGCCACATTTCCCAAGGGGCTTTTATTGGCTCTACAAGTCAACTTTGATTCTTCAAAGAAAGCATACCATTCCAGTCAAAGCATTGGTGACATAACCAGTTTCTCCAATTGTGTCCTGTTACAAAAGAAAACAGTTTCTTATTGCATGTATGCAAATAACTATACTGTCATTAAGTTGAGAATACTCACAAATAAAATGGAGTCTTATT
>NW_016819135.1:0-1075 GCF_001698545.2 Rhinopithecus bieti
GGGAGGAGGAGACCTGGGTGGGGTCCACACCGGGGGGCAGCCTGGACGTGCAGAGAGGAAAGGCAAGCGTTACATTACTACACACCGGGTGGGTCCCTGTGCCCTCCTCCCTGACCCCCGCCACCCCGCCACCCCGATCTGGCGCCGGTACTCACGTGTATTTCCGCGTGAAGCACCGGGAGATGTAGCCATGCTCGTCCTGCCGCTCCTCGTGCTTGCCTTTGGGGAAGAGGGAAATCAGACTATGGGGGAGGGGACCGCCTCTCGGCCCCGCCAGGCCAGAGGCCCCACCTCCTGCTTGGAAGCAGCCAGGACTGCAGGCCGGCAGGGATTAACGGACCGGGTTGGGGGTGGGGGCGTGCCCGCCTGTCCGGGCTCTCAGAAACTTCCGGAAAGTTCCTCGATTCAGAGTTTTGGGAGGAATGGAACAGGGCGCCGAGCTGGGGAGTGAGTAGTGCGCAGGCGCACTTGGAGCCGCACGCACGCCCTCTCCGCGGCTAGAAACAGGGACCGCGCCAGGGAACCCGCTTATCTGGGGATGGGGCTGTGGGTGGGGAGGGGGCTCTGTGGAAAGGTGCATTTCCTCTCTTCATTGATGATCTTTTAAAAAATTTTTTGGTTGCTTTTAATTTTTTTGTAGTGTTGGGGGGCGTCTCGCCCTAGTCTTGAACTCCTGGCCTCAAGCCATCCTCCCGTCTCGGCCTTCCAAAGCGCTGGGATTACAGAGCACAAAGCGCCCTTAGAAGCCACCCGCACTCCCAATTCCTGAGCAGGGGAATCAGGGATCCTGTTTTTCCCGGTGCTGAGCTAACATTTAACTCCCCAGGCCCCCAGGACTCCCGTTTCAACCGCACCCCCCCGGTCCTGCCCGCCCCGCTAGCCTCCTCCCTTCCCCTGCAGGACCAGGGGGACTCACCCGTGATCTCCACCACGCCATCCTTGGTCTTAACCGTTAGCTCGTCCGGGGCGAAGTGGTTGACATCCAGGGACACGCGCCAGCGGTCTGCCGTGTGCCGGATCTCCGAGACCCCGCTGCTGAGTTGCCGGCTGAGTGCGCGGCTGTAGGCGGGCGCGG
>NW_016819136.1:0-8094 GCF_001698545.2 Rhinopithecus bieti
TCCGCCCCCCAAGTCAACTGAAAAACGATAGAATTCTTTTATATATTTTGGTAGTGAAACATCATGTACATACAGTATAAATACACAGACATACAGATACATAGGTTTTAAAAAGTTGACTGTTTGAGTCACATAGCCAGCTGTGAAAGAAAATAAAATAAAATTGTTGGTATGTGTTTTTCCTCCTCTTTGAAGAGTTTTACAAGATTGATCATTTTTCTCCCTTCGAGTGTTTGGAAATATTCACCAGCGAAGATACAAGAGCCTTGGTGTTTCATCTGGATGATTAGTAATGGACTCAGTATTGTGAATAGAGAGCTCACTTCTCTGCTTTTTTATTTTTTCTTCTGTCTATTTTGATAAGTTACATTTTATGCCAATTTTCAAAGTTATTTTCACGTAATTGGTAAAAATATTGTTTTTCTTAATGTCTGTAGAATTTGTGGTAGGGTTTCCCTATTTATCACAATATTGGTAAATTGTATTTTCTTTCTTTTTTCTCTTGGTTAACCTCACCTGGGGTGTATAAGTTTTACTAGTAAATGCCCACTTGAAAGTTGTTATTTTACTTTTTATTTTATTTTATTTATTTATTTATTTATTTTTGAGACAGAGTCTTGCTTGCTCTGTCGCCCAGGCTGGAGTGCGTGGTGCTTTCTTGGCTCACTGCAACCTCCGCCTCCCAGGTTCAAGCAATTCCCCTGCCTCAGCCTCCCAAGTAGCTGGGATTACAGGTGCCCACCACCACACCCGGCTAATATTTGCATTTTTAGTAGAGACGGGGGTTTCACCATGTTGGCCAGGCTGGTCTCGAACTCCTGACCTCAGGTGATCCACCCACCTCAGCCTCGCAAAGTGCTGGGATTACAGGCGTGAGCCACTGCGCCCAGCCCAAATGTTGTTATTTTATCTTCTATTTTATTGAGTTTTGCTCTTGTCTTTGTTACGTCCTTTCTTCTACTTTCTGTAGTTTTGATTTCCTGCTGATTTACTAGTATCTTGACATGGAAGCTCTGATCATCAATTTTCTGCCTTTTTCTTTGAATGTGTGGATCTAAGGCAACACATTTTCCTTTGTTCACTTCCTCAGCTATATATCACAAGTTTTGATATGTCATATCTTCATTGTAATTCTGTTCAAAATATTTTCTAATTGGTTTATCACTCTTTTTAAAGCATGAACCTCCAGAGCTTTCAATTGTGAGACTAATGCATATTTGTCTCCTTCGCACTAAGAGACTATGAGAATTTTTTCTGAGCTGTTGAGAGATTGAACTTAACTCTGTTTTTTCTTTTTCGCTGCACAAAATCAGAATTCGGTAAATGTTTTGAAGGGGAAGGCGGCTCTATGTGTGAGTTTCTTCAAGTCTCAAGTCTTCAGTTTTGTTACTCTAGCCCAAGAAATCACCAAATGCTCTTTTGATTTATTTGTTGCTCAGCAGCAGAGTTCTATTTAAGGTCAAAGCTGGATTCTTACATATATCAACAAGTAACCTCAGAAAAAAGGCGTTGGCAGCTTTTCACTGCATGAATTCAACACTATTTTTTAGAGTTTTAATCTCTAGGCCCCTTCCTAGAGATTTTATCTTCTAAGAACCTTAGGTCTGGAAAAATTCCACTCTGACTTCCTGAGATATTGATTTACCTTTTAACTTCCCACCATGTGCAGATTTGCCGTTCAGCAAGATGTTAAGGGAGAAATTGGCATGTGTCTGAAGCTCTAGTCTTCCATTTGTCACTCCACTCACTCTAGGGCTGCAAGATTCCAGAAAACTCCAAGGGTTTATCTGTTTCCCAATTCTCAACTTCCAACCCACAAAGTACTAACAAAAATAACCCCAGGTTGTTGCTGCTGACTCTCAGCTGTCCTCTGAAAGACTCCCTCCTCTCTATATTTTACTCCCTCTAATTCTTCTTGGCTTTTCAGTGGTCTGATGCCTTTAAGTAAATTCTTGTGTAATTAATTCAGTTTATAATGTTATTCTCAATAGAAGCATTCACCTCCTGCAAACTGCTCCATCTTATCTAGAAATGAAAGCTTTGAAAATATAATTCTAATTTTTGCTTAATTATTTTTGTATATTTTGACACCTTGAAAACACACACATGGAGGCATACACATACATATATACATGTCACTTAATAGATTTTCCAAAGCCCTTCTTTCCTATAGCAGGAAAAGTAAAAATTTCACTTTAACTTCCTATTAGAGAATAACCTAATCAGATGCCCTTTTCTGCTACCATGTGGTGTCAGGGAAAATTACTGGAATTTTTTCTCAACCAACAAAGAAATTGTGGCCTTGTGCCAATCTTAACATACTATAGCAGAGGACTGAGGAAATCAATACTTTTGAAGATCTCAGGAGAATTATTTGCTCTTATCATTAAATTATTGTGCCCACAATCACCACACCCTTAGTTTAGATCAGTTAGTAGCATTCTTACCATGAGTAAAATTCATGAAGGACTTTCACACTGGAGAGTTGAGAAATGAGAGAAAAAGAAAAAGAGGCAGGAAAGAAAGAAAGAAGAAGGATGAAGACTCTAAGAGAATAGGGGCTTCCCAGTCTTCAAATTAACACAAAGTTACAGGAATAGTTATAGTGTCATAGTGTCTCCTCATGATGTTGCCATGCATTTAAAGTGTTGGGGGTTTATGTAAGGTTGAGTGAAAGTTATGACATCAACTATTCTTCTCAAATTGGAGGGCCTTTTAGTGGGTACAGGAAATGGTACTGTGAAGTTTTGTAAAATGTTGGGAGAAATATCTGAGAGGGATATGTTTCCTATACTTTGGCTTCATATAAAAATTTGGTCCTGTCTCTACTAAAAACTGCAAAAAACTAGCCGGGCGAGGTGGCGGGCACCTGTAGTCCCAGCTACTCGGGAGGCTGAGGCAGGAGAATGGCATAAACCTGGGAGGTGGAGCTTGCAGTGAGCTGAGATCCGGCCACTGCACTCCAGTCTGGGCGACAGAGCGAGACTCCGTCTCAACAAACAAACAAACAAAAATTTGGGGAAGACCAGTCTTAGGCATCACATAAATCTAGCATGACATACTTTTATATTTAATTTTGTTTCTCTCTTTTTTTTTTTTTTTTTTTTGCCTCAGCTGTATCTGAATTAAGAACTGAACCCCAGCTGAATCTGGACTTTGAAGATTTTCTTAGCCTTAATTATTCATCTGTGAGAACACCTGCTCCTCAAATATCTGTTTTCCCGTCATAAGTATTAATTACCTCACCAGAGGAATATCTTGCCCAGAATCCAAATGGCACAATAACTGTCATGAAATACGCACCATCTCTATGGAGACTGAGGTCCCTGGTACTCCAACGCCAGACTGTGTACATGAATCATCCTCTAATGAATAATGAGAAGATTGTTCCTCTTTTAGTAAAACAAGAATGTAAGTAGAAATGATACATCAGTAAGGAAGAATATTTATTTTTCTTCAAAATCCATTACCAGAAGTGTTTGTATAAGTCACATATTTTTAAAAATGTAAATCAATGTATTATACATGCATGGTTAAATGAATCAAATAATGAAGACATCTCTACCCTAATCCTGCTTCCCGGGGCAACTGTTCTTATATGGCAAATGTTAAATTGATCTACATTATATGATCTTCACTTAATTTTTGCCACAATTACTGAAGACTGAGCTCTTTTTACACCTCCTTCAAATTTTCCTCCACCCTTTTCCTCCCAATATACCTTGTTTTTTCTTTCCTGCTTACTTCTACAACTTTGAACAGCCTTGCCAAACCTGTGTTTTGTTTGTTGTTTGTTTCATCCACCATACAATTTAGGGAGAAGAAAAGCAAAAAGTTAGGTAGACAGCTAAGGCTAGTCCTTGGAAAAGGAGCCTGAAAATCACAGCTACAGGCACAAGTAGAGCAACCTGGGGAAAACTCAGGCTGCAGCTGCACGGATAAGGAGGCAAGGTCCAGCATAGAAGCCTTTTGTTCTTTTTGTGATTGGTGAGATCCCAGGAAAAAGTTACCTCCCCTTTTCAGACATGGACATGGTGGGCTCCATGGGCGCTTTCATGGGGAGGGGAGGGGGGCTTACCTAAAACAAACCCACAGTTATACAAACAAGAGAAGCTGTGCTTTGTGCTTACCTAGAAACAAACCTGTAGCTGCATAGATAAGGGAAGTTACACAGACAGTTGTACAGATAAGAGAATTTGCTCAAGCAGCTGCAGAGCTGAGAGGAGTTTCTTATAAAAGCTTCTGAACTCAACTGTAAGACAGCAGCCCACTAGGGCTCCCCTCTCTGCTGCAGAGAGCTTTCTTCTTTCACTTATTAAATGTTTGCTTCAACTTCACCCTTTGTATCTATGCTTCTTAATTCTCTTGGTGGCAAGACGACAAGCTTGGATAACACCTCAAACAACAAGACCATTGACCATTGACCCGGTTTCAGAATGTCTCTCTTAGTTGCCCATTTCTCTTTGCTCTCCTTCCTTCCAAGCTCTGTCACCTGTATTTATCTTCTGTTTTATAACAATAATTTAATTATAACAATAATTAAACAGGGTATAATATCCTCACAGGATATTTCTAACAGTAGAAGCCAATAAACAGTATTTAAATAACTTTTTATATTATAGTAATTAATCTTTTAAAATTAAAGTATTTATTCTCCATATAGTCACTGTAAATACTGATATTTTGGGGTTTTAATCTACTACATTACTATTCATTTTCTGTTACCTCTCACCTGTTTAATGTTCTTTTCTCTCTTTCCTTGATTTTGAGTTATTTTTTAAAATTTTATTTCCCCAATTTTAATTTATTAACTAATTTTAAATAAGATTTCTTTACTCTTCCTTTAGTGGTTGACTTGGGCATTATGAGATATATCCTTGTTAAAATTAATTATTTATCTATTTTAATTGACAAATATAATTGTACCTTTTTATGGGGTGTACGTAGTGAAGTTTTTTGATAGATACAAGGTATAGCGATCTGATTAGGATAATTAGCATATCCATCCTCTCAAACATTTATCATTTCTTTGTGATGGAAATATTCAATATCCCCTCTTTTAGCTATTTGAAATTATGTAATATATTAATGTTAAACATGGTCATCTTGCAGTGCTATAGGACACTAGAACTTATTCCTCCTACCTAGCTAAAATTTCATAACCTTTAAGGAATCTCTCTCTATTCTCCTTTCCTACAACCCTTCCTGTCCTCTAGTATCCTCCTTTCTTTACTTCTGTGAGATCAACTTTTTAAGCTTCTGCATATGAGTGAGAACATGTGGTGTTTAACTGTTTGTTCCTGGCTATTTCCCTAAACATAATGTTCTCTAGGCTCATCCATATTGCCATAAATGACAGGATCTCATTCTTTATTAAGTCTGGATAGTATTTCCATTGTGCATATATACCACATTTTCTTTATTCATTCATCTGTTGTTGGACACTGTGGTTGATTCCTTATCTTGGCTATTGTAAATAGTGCTGCAATTAATATGAAAGTCACCAGCCACAGTGGCTCACACCTGTAATCCTAGCACTTTGGGAGGCTGAAGTGGGCTGATCGCTTGAGTCTAGGAGTTCAAGACCAGCCTGGGCAACTGAGCAAGACCCTGCCTCAGTAACAAATAAAAAAGCTAGCCAGACATGGTGGTGAGCGCCTACAGTCCCAGATACTCAGGAAGCTGAGGTGGGAAGATTGTCTGAGCCTGGAAGTTTGAGGCTGTAGTTGGCCATGATCATACCACTGTACTCCAGCCTGGACAACAAAGTAAGACCCTATCTCAAAACAAAACAAAACAAAACAAAACAAAACAAAACAGCCAACATGAGAGTGCAGAAGATATCCCTTCAACAAACAGATTTCCTTTCCTTTGGATAAATATGAGCATAAAACACAAGGATCCACTGACAAGCCAAACAACCTTCACCATTCTCTGGGGTTAAAGAATAATGCATCCTCCCCTTCCTACTTCAACAGGTGATCTAAGACAAGCTTTGGAGCAAATACTCTTAATTCCTTTATCCTGTAGCCTAGAGTTGTGGTGACTATCTTGCCATGAACTATACAACTTGAATATATTAATGAATTACTAGGAGCCCAAAGAAGGTATCCCAAATATCTGTATAAAAAAAAAGTTTTTCTGGCTTGTCATAGAGCTTTAAATCAATAGTAGTCTCATCTCTGCTCTTTCTACATATCATACACTTTTAATTTGAGCCTTATAGTCCAACACATTTTAAGTTCTATACTATGATCTTCTGCATTTTCAAATTAATAGGCTACATTTCAGGCTTCAGTAAGTTAAGGAAAACAGGTACCTGTTCCACTGAAATGTTTCCTCTTTTGTTATGGCCCTATCCTTTTTAAAACACATGTTGTAAGAAGACAAAACGAGTTACACAGTATCACACTCCTCTCCCTTTTCCTAATTACTCTGGTGATTTCCTCTGAAAAGTGTAGGCATAATGAGTCTAGGGTCTTTGTATCTGTCCCACTTTAGATGACAAGCTTCATAAACAAAGTTGTAACAAATTTCAGTATTAACTATGGACTAACAGACTGGTGAATACCAGTATCTCACTTGGGCAAATCAAACAAGATTTATTTATCTGCAGGACATGTAAGGAAGTTCATAATCAGAATATACAGGAAAATGATCAGAAATATTCTTCTTTTTTTTTTTTTTTGAGATGGAGTTTCGCTCTTGTTGCCCAGGCTGGAGTACAGTAGGGCAGTCTCAGCTCAATGTAACCTTTGCCTGCCAGGTTCAAGTGATTCTCCTGCCTCAGCCTCCCGAGTAGCTGGGATTACAGGTACGTGCCACCACACTTGGCTAATTTTTTGTATTTTTTGTAGAGACAGGTTTTCACCATGTTGGCCAAGCTGGTCTTGAACTTCTGACCTCAGGTGATCCATTCGCCTAGACCTTCCCCAACTCATGAGATTGGAATATGCCAATTGAATAGCCTATGTATCTTCCATCAATCTACTAGCTAGATATCGGTTAATTTTACTTCTTATTGAAATACAAATGTCAATAAAGAAGTTATCAACTAAGAAAATGATTATTCCTTGCTTAGTTTTGTAACAAATATTAGGAATATAAATCCCTAATTCTGCTGAAATTCTCATATAAGCCTTCTTTTTTATGTTTTGTTGTTGTTGACTTTAAGGGTGTGTTCATATTTTACCGCCAAACTCTTCACAGTCATCCCCCTCCACCTATTTAGAATGACTATGTAGTGTCTTCTTGAGAAAGACCATTGGTAAAATCTAGAAACCAAGACAAAATGATGTCTGAGCAGTCAAAGATAAATGGCACAACCAGATTACATGTACTCTCTAAATAACATTGTAGAGAAGAACTACTGAAAAAGATTTCTCTTTTCCTTCAATGGTAATGGAAAATTCAAAGCAGCAAATGTAAAAAGAGTAAGCAGGAAAATTACAGCAGTCTGGCAATTAGGAAGAAAAAGCCTACTGTGAGAAGACCTAAATATGCAAAATGCAAAATATCTCACGTTAATGTTAGCAAAAACTTAAGGGCCAACATCAAGTGTATATGTTCATTTTTATATTGTATGTAAGAAGAATCATTGACAATTAAAATGATGGCTTTTTGTTAATTTTAAACTGCAATAAAAAATGTACATTTTATTCAGAGGGCTACATGAAGACATGTCAGTAACACAATTTAGTTACACTTTGGTCAAAGTAGCTATTTTTTAAAGTGTTGATGCCTAGGCACTCCAGTGAAAATGAAACTTGTTTCTCACTTTTTCCACTTAATCATGGTATATCTTTGAGTGATTCTCTTAACATCACTGAGACTCCGTTTTCTCATCTGTACCTAATAACTGCACTTACCCAGATAATGTGAATAAATGATCCCTATTAAGTGCTTATCATGTTACTTAATACATTCATCTTGAATATTTATTATTATTATTATACATTTATTTTCTGAGGTTATTCCAAACTCTTGAAATTCCATTTTAGTAATATAGTCAGCAAGTGACTACATTATATTTTATTATTAAACTTATTTATAGATATATGTAATTATAAATTATATATAATTCTTAATAAAATT
>NW_016819136.1:8457-68872 GCF_001698545.2 Rhinopithecus bieti
TCTTGAGAATGTTAAGAGTATATTAGATGTTATATATCTTTGAAAAACATGTAGGAGTTTGAATATTCATTAGTTTTTTTAATAAAGTGGAATATGGCAAATCTCATGTAGTATTAATTTTAATGTCAAAGAGGCAGTGGCAAATCAAAAGAGCATTACAGATTAAGGGTATCAAGAGGGCAATACAGTGTGTAGAAAAGAAGTATAGTCACAAAGAACGTTTCTGATTTGTGTTTTTCAGGTAAATCTAGTTCTTCTATTTATCTACCTATAGGTGCACTCGTAACATTTTAAATTTATTTCATGTGTTGTCATCGTTATCCTCTGTATTGCTCTGAGAAAGAAGATGTTACCTGTTTGTGAAAAAAAGGATGAGTGAAACAGGGCTAGTTTCAATCATTAAAAAAAAGAAATTCCAAGGGCTCTGGCAAGATCCGTCATGAAAACAGTTGTTATGAAAAATCTTTTTTCCACATGCTTGGTAATTCCCTCACTGAAGGATGTATCTTTGTTAAAGTGATAGTTTACTCTGGAATATTACAAAGGTAGGCTGTTAGTTATCATTAATACTTATGGTAAATTGAGTTTAAGAGTCTTTACTGAGGACAGATTTTTGCACGAGAGAATATGGATCACAGACAACTGGTGGGGAGGAAGCTCATTGAGAGGTAAAAAAGGTAGAGATTGGAAGGAGATTTTTCAAAGAGACTATTGCAGTAGTCAAGATGAGAGTTGATGGTGGTCTGGACTAGAGTAGCAGCAAAGGGGACTGAGGGATTAAGGACAAGTTTGGGATGGCAAGATTTGCTGAAGGAACAGCTGTGGTAAAAGAGCAAAATGTAAGAATTGTCCTGATGATTGTTTGTTTTTTGGTGTTAGATGAGTAAAACTTTTACAAATATGGGAAAGATTAGAGGAAGAGCAAACTTTGGAAAGAGAATCCAGAGTTCAATTTTGAACAAGTTAATTTTGAAATGCCTATTTTACATCCAAGGGAATAGGTTAATTATCTCTATATATGAATCTGAAATATATGGAACACATAAGGACCAGTGGTTTAAGTTTTAGAGTATAATGAATAGACTCTGCAAGGGGACAAATCATAGGTTATGACTCTCACTATTATAGAGTGGAAACAATATGCAAGTTCTGTAATTCGAGTATTTTTATGCCCAACGAAGCATTTGAAAATATACTTTGGTCAATCTCAAGAGAATTTGAATCTGAATCTCCACATTTTTTACTCATAGCATACTCTTACAATGTACTGCCATGAGGGGGAGTGTTTGGGCTGTATTCCTCTTATGGATACATTAATGTCGCTATATCTCTAGGTCACAGAATATGTGTGAACCAATACCTCATTTGAGACAGTCTCACATGGAGAATGTAATGAGCCATTCTCTTCTCACATACAGGTAATTGGCAGGTTTGTGAATTTGTACTGTTATTTTGTACACTTCAAATTTAAGATTTAACCTTCCAAATTAAAACATGCATTTGGTAGCAACAATTATTTTAGAAATAAATGAAAACAATGATTTGGTTAAATATATAATCCAATTTCATGAATTACTGGTTTCCAATGAGGTTATATTAATATTAATGTCTTTGAATATTTCTATTCATTCCCTGATTCAGATCCCCTCCCAACATCACCAATTGAATGACTGCTTTGATTTGCATTTTTTCAGATTATTGATAAGTATGAGCATGTATTCATATATTTGTTAGCCATTCAAGTTTCCCCTTCTGTGAGGTTCTTGTCTACATTTTCAAGTAATGTCTGGTTGGCTGTTTATATTTGCAAATTTTATTTATTTATTTATTTATTTATTTTTGAGACAGAGTGTCGCTCTGTCACCGAGAGCTGAAGTGCAATGGCACGATCTCTGCTCACTGCAACCTCCGCCGCTGGGGCTCAAGCGATTCTCCTGCCTCAGCCTCCTAAGTAGCTGGGATTACAGGTGCCCACCACCACGCCTGGCTGATTTTTTGCATTTTCTTTGTTTTTGAGATGGAGTTTCACTCGTTGCCCAGGCTGGAGTGCAAAGGTGTGATCTTGGCTCACTGCAACCTCTGCCTCCTGGGTTCAAGTGATTCTCCTGCCTCAGCTTCCCAAGTCACTAGTATTGCAGGCACCCACGACCACGCCTAGCTAATTTTTGTTATTTTTTAGTAGAGAAGGGGTTACGTCATGTTTCCAGGCTGGTCTCAAACTCCTGACCTCAGGTGATCCACCTGCTTCGGCCTCCCAAAGTGCTGGGATTACAGGCGTGAGCCATTGCGCCCTGACAATTTTTTGTGTTTTTAGTAGAGATGGGGTTTCACCATGTTGGCTGAGCTGCTTTCAAACTCCTAACCTCAAATAATCCTTCTGCTTCGGCCTCCCAAAGTGCTGGAATTGCAGGGGTGAGCCTCTGCATCAGGCCAGAAATTTTTTATATCTTAAATTCTTTACATACTAGATATTGATTACTTCTCCCTGTTTGGCATCAGTCTGTTACATTTTTCAGTTATACCATTAGGGGAACAGAAGTCTTTAAGGGAAAACCAAAAGTCCACTTTTATGGATAAAAGTGGATGGATTTAACAATGTTAAATCAAACTATAAATTGTTAATAAGTTTGAGTTTGGGGCACTGATGTCTTTATAGTGAAATTTCCTTCAGCCATAAATATATTATCCATTTATTCAAGTCTTTCTAAACGTCTTTTAGGAAGGTTTTACAATTTTCTCAATGTAAGTGCAATTTTTGCTAGGTTAATTCTTAGGTGCTTTTAATTTGTTCACTATAATTAATGATATTTAAAAACATTTCTAGCCGGTTATTAGTTGTTTAGGAACATTTTCAGATTTTTTAAGTTAACCAATATTTGGAAACTGTGCTAAACTCTGTATTTAAGTTTTCTGTTGATTTTGATTGTTTTCATGAAGTTGATTATCTTTCTTACAACTAATGACAGTTTTGCTTCTTTCTTTCCAATCGACACCTCTTTTTATATTTAATACCTGCAATAACAGTTATCTTTTTCTTGTTTCCGATTTAAAAGACCATGTCTAAAATTTCCTTACAGGTAAATATGATATTTGCTGCAGTTTGATCGCTAAGCATATTGTCAAGGTTAGGAAATATTTTCTTATTCCTATCTTCTTTGATTTTATGATAAATATGTTATTGAACTTAAGAAATAATTTATTGGTACTTGTTGAGATAATCATGAATTTTTCATAGCAATTTACTAATATGATAAATTATATTGACAGTTTTCTAATGTTAAGCCATTTTGGAAATTGTTCTGCTCTATATTTATAAGTAAAAGAAGGCTGTAATTTTATTTTCTTGTATTATCCTTTCCTGGCTTTAAAATTAAAATAACACTAGCCTCAAAGAAAGATCTCAGTAATGTTATAGTTCTCCCTTTTGGACATGAATAAGATAGATCTATTCCTCAACAATCCTGTAGGTCTGTTATTTATTTATTTATTTATTTATTTATTTATTTAGCAAAGCAAGTCTTTGATTTGGATTTATTTGCTTACTAAGTTATTGGCCTATTTAATTTTTAAAGTTTTGTGGCCAATTTGCCACTTTCAGAACTTTATTCATTTTGTATAAGTTTTCATATGACTGTTCACAGTATTGTTTTGTTATTTTTGCTATTTGTTGCATCAGTATTAGTTTTCCCTTTTCATTCTATATTGTTACTCTGTATTACAGAAATAATTTTCTGAGTATTACAGAAATAATTTTCTGAGTGTTACATGTTTGATCAATTAATCTCTAGAAAAAAATTTATATGAATTCTATTTGTGTTCCTTTTTATTGATTTCTGCCTTTAGTTTTATTATATTCTCCTTCTCGTTTTGTTGAGTTCCTTGTTTACTTCTTTTGCTCAATATTGACATCTGATATAGTTAAGGTGATATATTAATTCTAAGTGCTCCTTTAAATCTGTCCAATAATTTTAAATTATGTAAGCAAATTTCTTTAATACAATGTTTATGTTTCATTATGGCTGGGAGTTTTTCCCCTTTTGTTCACCTTTCTGTGTCCCAAGTCTCTTTTAACCTAAAATGTTGTTTTAAGCTTTTGGATTTTTTTTTTCTAGAGTGCAGTGTCTCGATCATGGCTCACTTCAGCCTCAACCTCCTGAGCTTAAGCAGTCCTCCCATCTCAGCCTCCTGATTAGCTGAGACTACAGGCATGTGCCACCATGTCCAGGTAATTTATTTTTATTTTTTGGTAGAGACGGGGTCTCACTATGTTGCCCAGTATGATCTTGAATTCCTGGCCTCAACCAGGAGTTCAAGAAATTGAACTCCTGAAATTGATTGCTTAACTACATAATTTGAATCTGGATTTTAAAATAATAAATGTAAGATTTTATTTAAAAAAATTAGAAAATAAGATAACGAGAGGTGAGGAGAATTATGCTAAGGTATATGTGTTGGGAAATTTAAGAAATTGATTTAAAAAATACATATGTATTGTCCTTAGTAAGTTAGGAGAAAACAGCAGAATAATAAAATATAACTCTTAATGTAGCAAAAGAATATTTAGCCTAATAAAAGATAAGACAGAAGAAAATATACTAAAATGAAATATAAACAATTTAAAAGTCCTATTATATCAATAATTACAACACACAAATAGGTTAAGTCTGGGTGCAGTGACTCACATCTGTAATCCCAGTACTTTGGGAGACCAAGGTGGGAGAAGTTTTTTTCCAAGTGTGCAGTTAATATTTCTCTAATAGAGGAAGGTTAAAAATAAAGTGATAGGAAAATATATGGGAAAAATACATGTAATAGAATGATGTACATATGCTTATGAAAAGACATGTATAAGAATGTTTATAGCACCACTGTGAAAAATGCCTCCAATTTGAAAAACAAAGAAATGTTCATTAATAGAAGAATAGATAAATAAATTGTAATATACAGTATTTATAGAATAGGATACTATACATCAATGAGAATGAATAAGCCACACTACAGGCAATAACATAGATGGATTTTTAAAATCTACTGTTGAGTAAAAAACCCAGACACAAGTGAAGACATATGCTATGATGCCATTCATATAAAATTCAAAATCAGGTGAGCCTAGTCTATGGTGTTAGAAGTAGGAGAATAGGTCAGGTGCGGTGGTTCATGCCTGTAATCCCACTGCTTTGGGAGGTGGAGGCAGAAGGATCATCTGAGACTAGGAATTTCAGGCCAGCCTGGGCAACACAAGACCCCATGTCTGGGGAAAAAAAAAACAAAAACTGGGCATAGTGGCTGCACATCTATCATTCTAGCTCCTTAGAGGCTGAAGTGAGAGGATCCCTTGAGCCCAGGAGTGAGTTATGATCTCACACCACTGCATTCCAGCTTGGACAACAGAGCGAGACTTTGTCTGTAAAAGAAGCAAAACAAAATCCCAAAGCTTTGTCCCAGCTCCTTATGAGAGGGTGGCAGTAGTAAAACAAAAGGCTTCAGGAGGTGAACATTTGATGCTTTCTTTGTCCTTTTTTTTTTTTTAAGAGCCAAGAACTCTGGAAGAAGAAGAAGAAGAAGGAGAAGAAGAAGGAGAAGGAGGAGACGGAGACGGAGACGGAGAAGGAGAAGGAGAAGGAGAAGGAGAAGGAGAAGGAGAAGGAGAAGGAGAAGGAGAAGCAGAAGATAAAAAAGAATCCTCATCATTAATGCAAGTAGAAGGAAACTCTTCACCAAGGAATTGATCACATCACGAAAGGTGAAATCATTACGGAATTGATTGCTTAAATATATAATTTGAATCTGGATTTAAAAATAATAAATGTAAGTTTTTTCTTTAAAAAAAAGAAAAGAAAGTCCATTGGTTAAATTCAGCTTGAATCCTTTGCCACTACATCAAGAGCTAACAGTTCAACAATTGATCTCACAACCTCCCACCTCATTTCCTTTCTCAGTCCAGGTAACAGTTATTTTTTTTTTTCCAAACACTTTCTCAGTTTCCCCAGGGGTCACCTTTGAAAAGCGAAAAATGTGTGAAAATAGGCAAAGCTGAATATAAAACACTTAGTTCAGCCTCCGCTCCTGTGGGAGCCTGGGGGGAAGGGAGAGGAAGAGTGGAGGAGGAAGAGGCGGGAGGTGCGGCGGGGGCACAGGTGACGCTCCTCCCGCCTCTCAAGCAGAGCTCCAGGCGCACATCCGCAGTCAGCCACCTCGCGTGCGCCTCCAGGAGCCAGGATGGAGAGGCTGGTGAGCGGGACCGGGGCTTGGGAAGGAGGGCGCAGGGTGGGCGATGTCGAACCGGTGGCCCTGGGGCGGGCGGCGAGTGGTAGACGCGGAGCTTCGGCTCTCGCCACAATCCGGTCCGGGGACTTTATCAGTGGTGTTGATGGCAGCGCTTTTCTCTAAGCGCTTTACCTTGCTGAGTAGCGGATTTTGCCTCAAAGGGTGGTTTACAGCCCGCTGCTGGCGTCCGGATTCTCCACTCCAATTCCCTGAAAAAAAGATGCACCAGGCCGGGGCTCCGGGGGCGCTTGATCCGCGCTGGCGAGGCTGGCGCATCCTCTGGGCAGGCTCGGCTCGGCTCACTGGCTCCAGCTCCCAAAGCTGGGGAGGCACAGCCTATTTTAAAATGCCCCCAAAAGGGAATGAGAAATGCTGTATTGATTCCATGTTGGCACCAAAAGCCGTGGCGGAGATACAGATTTTCAGGCTCGCGGGAGAGTTCCAGCGTCTCTTTGTTAGCCCCTTTCTCCCTCCTAGCCCTTGCCTGGGGGAAGCCATGAAGGATCCGTTAAAGCTGAAGCTACACTTGAGAGAGCTGAAATGCTGCTCTGTGATCATGATGCTTTGAAGGGTTAACCCCGGGTATCTAGAGAAACAGACATTTTGTTTATTCGGAACCAGCTTACAAGACAAAAAACGGAGAAGGTTTTCATATACCCTATTGGTATATGAAATCCAAATACAATGGTATTGGTATAAAAATCCAAATACAATGAATGCCTCAAGACAATTTTTTCATGTATGGTTTGTTGGCAAGACCACATAGCCAATGATTTCACTGTCTTTCTTAACAAAGGAGAATGGTGGTCTGTTGGCTACGCTCTACTGCAAGCTAGGTGCTGTTAATCTTCTTTATAACTATCCTTCTAGAAATGAATTATTACCTGGTTTTACACATAAACAGGCAGAAAGGCTAATATTTCCAAGTCCTTGTGACTACATGTGGGGTCATGTGGATTTGGATATAGAAACTTGCTGAGGAAGAGGCATGAATAGGGGTAATGTAGCTGCCAGATGGGCAGCTGTCTGCTAAGACCCAGGTTTTTGTGAACCCTGGACTGCATGGCAAGGGTTATAAGTGGGCTTCTTTGTTTTCAGGACTGTAGTTCCGCCTATATTATTTGATCGATTAATATTTTTTGGCTATCTAACACGTATTGGCATTTACTATAACCTAGGCTCTATACTAAGTGCTTTAATTGCCTAATTCTCATAATAACTCTGAGATAAGAACAACATTTATTTAGTGCTTATTTGTACTGGCAGTATTCTAGGAGCTTTATATACTGCTTCATTTAGTCTTTTTAACCATTAGATTGGTACTGTTACTCTTCCGGAGTCTCAGAGAGGTAAAATGATTTGTTTTGCTCACAAATCTAGTATTTGTTTTAGCCCAGGTCACCTCCCTGTAAATATATAAATACTGTTGTTTTCGGATTGGTCATCTTTTCAGTTATTCTGCATGGACTCGAGAAAAAAAAACTGTAAAATAAAAATACGTATCTATTTAAGAGTAAGGCTTTCCTTCTGATTTCCTTTGCCTCAATCACTGTGTTTTCGTTTCTTAACATTGCTGGCTCCCAGTCCACGATATGTGGTTTGGTATGTATCTGCTTTCTCTCTTGTCCTAAAACACAGATTTTCTCTATGAGAGCTTGTGCATTCTGCATTCTTCATCATGGCCTCTGCTGGAGCCTGGATTTCTACGTCAGAGAGAAGCCTAATGGTTGAAAAAAATATCACATAGAATTGGAATGCCAGTATCTGTCTCCACCATTGCCGTAGCTGAAAATAAAACTAAATGTGTTGGGTGGGCACTGGCAATGGAGCCTGGGGAAACATTTGGCCTGATTTTTTCTGACTTCCCTAGATAATTACATAGGATGGAACAGTCTCAGTAATACTGAGAAAATTGTCGAGTTATCTCTGCTCACTTCAAACCAAAGCCTTTGTGAGTATAATGCCCAGAGCAGTGAATGGGCAGGGTGAGCAGATCTTTGTAGACTGTGAGTATGTGTTCAGGCAGCTGAATCATCTTGGATTTCCCAAAGAGCAGTAACTATGTTATTAGTCTTAGACCTGTGAAGATAGGAAGAGAAGTCACAAGGAAGGCATAGCATGCTTATGGTATGCTTGAGTATCGAATAATAAAATATATCTGTGAAGAATAATTTGTCCTAATGGCACCTTCAGATGATATAATCTTGAATTCTCTGTAGCCTTAGAGATGTAAAGAAAAAGCAATTTACGTCACAAAGATCAGTATCACTGTGTACTATGATGCCACTGCATGGGGTCTAGGATGAGAGTCTAAGTGACTGGTTCTCTCTAGCTGAAGACAAGAAGACACTCAGGTACGTGGTAGCACTTGGGATAGGCCATGGGGAGGTGAAACATCATTCCTTCCAAGACATCTATCCTGAAAGATCCATCACAGGAACACGATAGTGATGGAGACTCGCTGTCTCTGGCAATTAGAGTGAGTGCTGAAGAAGAACCTTTTTCTAGCATGCCAGTCCCTAACATGATGCTGGCTCTTCACCCAGATGATGACAGCTCTGGTGCTCAACACACACAAGCACCTCCAGGGTACAAGTTGTCCCCAAGAGAGCTGAGACAATATTGGCTCCAATTTTTATCGTCTGATTGATCTCCAACCACAGACCCTGACCAGGACAATTGAGGGCCCTCTCCCTATAGCTCCACTCCTAGGAAAGACCACCATTAATGATTACCAGGTAATTTTCTACCCCGACCCATGAAGGGACTTGGTTAGTAACTTCTCTTGCTAGAGGAAAAAATGAAGCTTATTATATAAGATTAATGTTTGTGAAACACCTGTTATTTGGAATTGGTTTGGTACTTCCTTTTGAAATTTCCCTCATTAAGTTTAGGTCATGGCTGTTTCATAAGGAAAGAAAAGGGCATGATTGACCAGAATTAAAATTAACAAATCCATTGAGTAGGATATTAGAATTGAGTGGTGCCTGTTGGACAGGAAAAGGAAGAGAAATCCTTGTGGTAGGTAAAGAAGGAGCTATTTAGATCCTTGAGAACTCTGTTCCCCCACCCGCTGCTCCTAAGCCCACAGGAAGAAGGCTATCACAAGACAATAAAAATCCCAAAGAAATTGAAAGGCAAACAGAAAGACACAGCTTGGAGTGATAAGGAAAATGAATTCCAGCAGGGAAGTCATTGTATCTAAAAGGAATGCCAAAAACAGGGCTTAGTTAAGGCAAACACTGAGAATGAGGGGATGGGATTCCCACAGGTGGAATACCACCCTTTAGCAATCATCCTGACTCTAAAGCAAGATCATTTAAGTGATTATGGTCCAATAGTCTAGAAATAAGCCTCAAATTATAGTAGCAACAGATGGGGCTAAACAGGAGCCGATAAGAACACATAAGTTGAGAAAGGGATGCCCATGATGGGTTTATTAAGGAAAAAGTGGTCAGGACATCCCATTAAGGCAACAGGATTCAGTAGATATTGAGGTTCTTGGGGCCAATGAGACAGGTGCAGAGAGACTACTACTTTATGGAAGACTGTGATCATACTGCTAAATACCATGAGAGAATACACAGAGCCAAATAAGAGACTGTTTCTAGTGAAACAAGCAGCCGATGTCCCAACCTCAGGAATTTAACTCAGTCTGAGAAAGAATAGTAGTTTCAAAATTGTCAAGTCTGCTTTAGTATTATATATTTTTTTCACTGACAAGAGAGAATGAAAGATTGATAGCTGGGAGAGTGGCGGTAGGTGAGGGGTGTTGGCAGGTAGTAAGCATGCTGGAAATAGCGTCTCAGGGTGTGGGGTATATGGTGGGTATATTTGGGAAGTAGTTGTCTTCTCTCAAACTGGAAAGCAGATGGGTGTGTTCAGACAAGATCTGGAAGCTGTGGCGTGGGGGACAAAGGGAGATAGGACCCCTTTGGCCCTGGAGGAAGAGACATGAATTTTTTTGGAGCACTAAAAGTTCCAAAAGACCTAAACAGAAAGTGCTTCAGAAGAGGAGGATCTGTATAGCAAGATGACTGTAATCAGGCTCATAAAAGTAAGACCTTACATAAACACAAGTGAGGGGGAAGACATTTCATGTAGGAGGAATGGCTCAAGCAAAAATACCAAGGCGGGAAATTGCGTGGTGCATTTAGAAGTAGAAAAGGCTAGCTGGCAGGGAGGGGATGCATAGGAACGCAATGGAAATGAAATTGCAGGAATTAAAATAGGCTAAGAACTTTGAACAATTTTCTCTAGATAGCTAGGAGCTGTAGAAGAGGATGGCATCTTGTGGAAAGAGGAATTTAAGGAAAATCAATCTGTTGATAGTGTGTAAATACATTAGCTGGATAGTAAACTAAGTTAGGGACTATATCTGCCTTATCCACCATTGTCTCCAAAGCACCTACCATAGTGCCTGGCATGAAGTCAGACTCAATAGAGATGATTGATAATAGAATAAATGAAAGAAGTACAGTCGTCCCTTGGTATCCATGGGGCTTCGTTCCAAGACCCTCACAGATACCAATTGGTGGATGGTGCAAGTCCCTTATATGAAATGCTGTAATATTTGCATATAACTATGCATATCTTCCCATATTTATAAACTCATCTCTTAATTATTTATAATTCCTAATGCAATATAGATTCTATATAAATAGTTCTTATACTGTATTATTTAGGCAATAATGACAAGCATCTTTATATGTTCAGTGCAGATGCTTTTTTTAAAAATACATTTTTCATCTGTGGTTACCCTGAATCCATGGATATACAACCCACAGATACAGTGGGCCAACTACATTGGCAAAAGTTCAGTTCCAATAGAAGACAAGACTACTGCACAAAACACCCAGTGTTATGAGCTGAGACTAGGGTGGTAAGGAACAGACACTTCACATGCGAGAATGTAATGTGCATAGTGACTAATGACATATCTAAGTAGGGGGAAAATGAAGCATCCTGGATGACTTGAGTGCCTGGGAGATAAAAGTCCAAAAGAGTAGCTGTTTTTCGGTAAAATGATGATTAATTTGATGTTATTCATAAATTTAATTATTCATCATTCGTTCATTTTTTTATTCAACTGACAGCATCTTAGGCAGAAGAAAAGATAAAAGAACTAATGTAGGAAATAGCTTGGTAATTTCAAGTTACTGAAAGAATGGTGAAATGGAGCTTGGTGTGCAAGATGGAAAGTACAGTGACATGAGATTGGGTAGCATGTTTGTAGGTGCTGAGCTGCAGGTAATGACGGATGGGGTCATGCTTTATTACTAGCAGAGCTTCTAGACAATGACTCAAAGGCTTTCAGAGATTCCTTGGCTCTGTGGACACCTGTTTAAATGCTTTTTAAATACAGCTTCAAAATTGAATTTAACATACTGTTGCAGGGCAATGAAGCAGGGACTGCTGTGTGAATATCTTTGGTCATTCATCACAACAATCATTCAGTCACAGCAATAACAATGTACTTTTGTGATGATGTGTCAATTTTTTTTTTTTTTTTTTTTTTTTTTTTGAGACGGAGTCTCACTCTGTCGCTCAGGCTGAAGTGAAGTGCAGTGGCGTGATCTCTGCTCACTGCAGCCTCCACCTCCCGGGTTCACGCCATTCTCCTGCCTCAGCCTCCCAAGTAGCTGGGACTACAGGCACCCGCCACCACACTCGGCTAATTTTTTGTATTTTTAGTAGAGATGGGGTTTCAGTGTGTTAGCCAGGATGGTCTCCATCTCCTGACCTCATGATCCACCTGCCTCGACCTCCGAAAGTGCTGGCATTACAGGCGTGAGCCACCGCGCCCAGCCATGTCAAAATTTTTAAACCAACAAAACTTTATGTATAGGGGAGGCAAGATGGTGTGGTAATTATGGTTATGAACTCTGAAACCAGACTGCCTGGGCTTAAACCCCTTCTCTGTCACTTCATAGCTGTGTGACCTTGGGCAAGTTACTTAACTTCTCTCTGCCTCATATTCTTTATTTTGAAAATGATGATAATAATAGTGCTTCCTATATAGATTTATATGAAATATTGGATGAAATACTTTGTCTCAAGTGCTAAGAACAGTGTCTAGTACATAATAAATGTTCAATAAATGTTAGTATTAGTGGTTTAGTAACCTTATGCAAAATATAAGTTGGAGTATTATTTTAATGTATCATCTGGTGTGGTTTTTTATTCCAGTACTTTATTTTTGTCCTCTGGTCTTTCAAATCAGACAGTTAAGCATTCATTGCCTTACAGGAGGAATACTAAGCAGAAAATAAATTTTAGTTTCAAAAGCCAAAATTTTGCAATACCAAGAGTCTTGGCATTCTAGTTTCAAATCACTAAATGCTAAAAGACCAAAGATATAATGTTCATGCTAGAAAGGGTTGATTGGATGAATGCAGCGTGATGGAGCAACCAGCTTTTCTGGTTCAGGGAGATAAATATTTTCTAGGCTGGGACAGCAAAATGGGACTGATTGATGTCTATGCTCAGATACCAGTTTGCATTCCCAAAATAAGGCCCTGGGCCCAGGCCCCAGACAAGGGAAGTTCAGGACACTGGAAAATAGAACCTGCAAGTAGTTGTTGAGATCCAAGAAAAAAGTAATGCCTGTGTCTCACAGTCCCCTAAAGAGACTGTAGGAAGCAGCTTGCTTGTCCATCATGGCAAGTGAACAGTAAGACATGTTCAATGGGCATTTAGGCAGAAAGCCTCGTAGAATTTCCTTTCATCCAGCACAAGGGGAACCCAGGGACAGCCTGGAAGAAGATGAGCAAGCACCAGCTCACCTTGTGAGCAATAATTGCACAAACTAATGACAGTGATGACTTGAGGGGAACACAGCCATTTTAGCAAATGCTAGCATAATAAACGGTTGTAATTAGTGATTAGTAGTCCTGTCTTATAGCTTGGCATTTTGTGAACCCCCAGGAATGTAGATGCAATGCTGGAGATTGGGACAATTATGAGGTGTTGTGGTGGTGAGAGACTGAATTGACAGAGATTATGCGACATTGATTGGAAGTAAATTCTTACCTCTAGTTTGGAATAGTAACATGAAATAAAAATGAAGTTCAGTTAAAAACAGATAAAGTTATATTTTTTACTCATTTCTATTATGAAAAATAGAAATATAGAAAAAATATAGGAAAAAGTTACATTTCTTGCCTCTGCCCCTTAGTATGAGCATACATACAGACCAAATGAAAGGATCCATGGCACTATTGCAGAGAAAAGTTCAACTGCCTCTGTCCTGACTTACTGTTTTATAGAAGGGTGATGCCCAGAATAACATTCTCTTAAATACTCTCATGATTTGTAAGAAGGTCAAGGATTTCTGCCCAGACACATGAACGTAAGGCAATGATGGAAAAAATTAAAGCCAGTGCTGGTTTTTAAACCATGCAGTTTATGTATAAGACTTGCAGAATTAAAATCAACCTCAACAAAATTCAAGGCAGTCAAATAATGTTCCTGAAAAGTGGTTACCTGCTGAGTTACATTTTTAATATTAACAGCTGTGGATTTTTTGGGAAGTGGATGCTATCAAACATTTGTATTCTCAGCATTTTCTGTATTTATTTAAGGCAGTTTGTAAGTGATCCTATGTCTTTGAGACCTTGCTCTTGATAATGGTGGCTTTAGGAGCAAGGCCCCAAATCGCCAGGGATTGCTATTGTGTTGGAGCCACGCTGCTGCTTTTCCCTCCTCTTATCTTGAGCATGCTTTGTTATTTCCTCCATTTATAACCTCTAGTTCTGCTCCCACAGTACCAAAGTTCTCTGGGGGGTAAAAACGTAGCTACACCATTCCCTGAAATAGCGATTAGCTTGAAGCTTCTTTGGCTTTGTCCAAATCCAAACCCCCATTTCTGTACTTTGCTTTCTGTCTTCAGGTGATCAGGATGCCCTTCTGTCATCTGTCTACCTACAGCCTGGTTTGGGGCATGGCAGCAGTGGTGCTGTGCGCAGCACAAGGTAAAGAAGCTCAGTTCCCCTGCTTGGAGCCCAGCAGACACAATTTCTGGGGTGAAGACATTTAGCCACTATTGTTTGTGCTGTGCTGGTTCCATTTGTCTGCATGAATTATTTAAACATGTAATCTGCCTGGAGGAGTGGAAGTGGTTCTTTCTGCTTTCCACATTTTTGTCTTCAATGTCGAAGCACACTTTGATATTTAGAAGCCATTTCCATAGTAGATGAAACAGACTCATGAAAAATATCCTCTATTTTAAAATGTCATTTTCCACTTACTGAACTGAATTACAAAAAGTGATTTCCTGTGTTTTAGAGATATAGGAATGCTTGAATTCAATCTTTTGGAAAGTAATCTGGCAGTAAACCTTAAAATTGGGTGTGTTACCTTTTTACAGAAAAATGTAGAAAACATTGAAATATAGAAGTTATATAGGCTCATATTACCTGTTGTATAACGAATTTGGCTGTGCCATCTATTTATCTACCAAAGTTCCTAGCTCTTCCTCCTCGGTTCCTCGGGAGGCCACACTCACTTTATGACTGGCCTTTTCATCACTTGCAGTGTGATGTTGCTCAGCATCAGCCTCCGCAGATGTGGGTGATGCTGGTGATGCTGGTGAAGATCAGGTGGGCTTCATGCCCATCTCCAGCTCTGGTCCACAACGTTCATCACAGGACTTATCAACTGACCAGAGGAATCTAAATTAGATTCCATAGAAGTAGCAAAGAATTGTGAACTTCCTCTAAATGATTTCTTCCATAATCAAAAGAAAAGAACTCATCTAAGAGTTGAACTCTAGCTTTGAGTCCCCTTTCACTCTGCCTTCTAAAAGTAATAATTTCTTCAAATCTCTGGTCTGCAAAATCTCAACAAACTTTGAAGAAACCTCAATCCTAGCAACAGATAGTTTCCCAGAACTTTTCACATCTTCCAAGAGTACATATCATTTAGTTTTGAATTATGCAATACTCAGGGGTCCAGCCTGTATTTGTTATACCCATCTTTCATTCCCTGATATTGTTGGGGAGTTGTTTGTTTGCTCAGTCTTCTTTTTTTTTCTACTCATACTTGGCAACATTTTATCCATATTATCAGTCTTCAAAAACAAGTTTGGATGCTTTTGATCAAGTTTACATTTTGTGTAACATTTTATTAGTGTCTTTATCTTTATTAATTCACTGCGATATTTGAAAGGGAGGGTAGGAGGTTTGGAAGTAAGTGTATTCATTTTTCAATATCTCTTCTTTTCTATTAAATGTTGCTAGAATTAAATATGTTTCTCTGAGAACTGTCTCCTTCCTTCCTTCCTTCCTTCCTTCCTTCCTTCCTTCCTTCCTTCCTTCCTTCCTTCCTTCCTTCCCTCCCTCCCTCCCTCCCTCCCTCCCTCTCTCTCTCTCTCTCTCTCTCTCTCTCTCTCTCTTTCTCTTTCTTTGTTTCTTTCTTTCTACGAAATTTCACTCTGTCACCCAGGCTGGAGTGCAGTGGCACAATCTCAGCTCACTACAACCTCTGCCTCTCAGGTTCAAGCATTCTCCTGCCTCAGCCTCCTGAATAGCTGGGATTACAGATGCCCACCACCACACCTGGTCAATTTATGTATTTTTAGTACAAACAGAATTTCACTCTGTTAACCAGGTTGGTCTCAAACTTCTGACCTCAAGTGATCCACTCACCTCAGCCTCCCAAAGTGCTGGGATTACAGGCGTGAGCCACTGCACCCTGCCTATCTTACCCATTTCTATAGAATTTTAACATATTATGTTCTCATTGCCATTCAGTTATTATAATTTATGATTTTTTCTATGCTTTCTGGTGTACCTAAGACTTAAAAGAAGTATGTAAATTTCTAATTTTATTGTATTACGAAAAGTGTTCAAGGCCATACATAGGGTAGCAACTTTTTTGTAGCCTATTTTGAGTTCAATTTGGAGGCATGTTTTATGTTTTTTTGAAAAGATTATACATCCTTTTTTTGAGTAAAGTGTTTGTGTGTGTGTGTCTGTGTGTGTCTTATTTTTATTCATTTAGTATGAGTTACTGGGTTTGTAAAGTTTATTATTTCTCTTTCATTGTATTGACTTTCTCAAAAGTTTGCCTATTTGTTATTATGTTGAGATTTTCCATCAAATAGTCTATCAGTATGAGTTGCTAATATTGGAGAAGGGTAGAAATTTATATTTATACACACACACACACACCTAGAGATCTACATATATAAAGTATATCGTGTATATAATATAAACATATAAAACATTGATAATATTAAATACCTAAAGTGTATATATAAATATATATTGTTTTTCAACTTTTATTTTCTTTGTGACATGGACTTACCTTGTCACCCAGGCTGGAGTACAGTGGTGTGATCATTGCTCACTACAACCTTGAACTCCTGGCCTTAAGCAATCTTCCTGTCCTATGCTCCTGAGTAGCTGGGACTACAAGTACATGCCACTACGGCTTGCTTATTTTTACATTTCTTATAGAGATAAGGGTCTCATCTCTTGCCCAGGCTGATCTTGAACTCCTGGCCTCAAGTGAGTCTTCTGCTTTGGCTTCCCAAAGCACTGGGATTACAGGCATCAGCCACTATACCTGGCAGTTTTTCAAATTTCCTATTTAACTTTTTTGCTTTAATAATTGTTTAAATATACTAAATTGAAGGTTCATCAGTATGATTGTGGATTTAAATTTTTTTTCTTTGTAATTATATTAGTTTTGCTTTATATATTTCAGAGTTATGTTGTTAGGTGCATAAAGATTTATGATTAATGTAATAGATCTGATTTTAGATTGTTCCTTTCAAAATTTTGAAAAATACTTTTTTTCCCTCTTACAGTGCTTTTGTCTTCCTTTTTTTTTCCTCTCCTTTTAGAAGTCTTATTGAACTGATTTTGGAACATTTAAGTCTACTCATTGAATTTTTCCTTAATCCCTTCCATATTGTTATCTCTTTGTGCTACATTCTAGAATAATTTCACAGCCTGTTCTTACTGTTTACTAATTTACTCTTCAGTAGCATCCATTTTGCTAAGTCAGCCAAGCTGTTGCAATTTTATATTTCTCATTTTCTATATCTCTAATTTCTACTATTCATAATGCTTTTATTACACTTTTATTACACTTACGATATCACATGTATTCATGTCAAAGTATTTATTTTCTTACGATATCTTCATTTATTTTGTATGAGTTATTGGGTTTGTAAAGTTTATTATTTCTCTTTCCTTATATTGTCTTTCTCAAAAGTTTGGCTATTTGTTTTTATGTTGAGATTTTCCATCAAATAATATATTATCGTATGAGTTGCTAATATTGAGGAAGGGAAGAAATGATCACCATAGCATTTAGTGAAAGCAGAGGGTGTGTAAATTATTATTTGTGTGCCAAAGCTTCAAGATCCTCCAGAACATTGTCCCATACGTCTCTTTACCTATGTTCCTATATACACTCTTGCTTCCTGGAGGCAGACACCTCTGTTCCACCCACTTCCTTTGTAGAATGTGTTATGTGTGTATGTTTGTGTGGAATGCATAGGGCTGCTCCATCTTCTTTACTTAAAGTGGTCACTCTGCCTGTTATCCTTTGGCCTTTTCCTGCTCTTTGCTTCTACTTCTGCAAGCACGGACAAGATTGTTGAAGCTGCTATCCTACCTGGCAGTTTACATCTTCAATCTCATTGTACCTGCTTCGCAATTTACAGAGATTATTCACAATTTCTTGTAACTGAGAGTTGCTTTCTTGTTTTTCTACTCTGCTACTATTCTTTAAAGATTGAACAAGCATATTTGAACCTATATATTTCTCTGGCATCATGTAAAAATGTAAATAGATGTTTTCTTCTTTGCATTTTCTCTATCTTTTCTATATTTGACATTGAATATACTTTTATTTATAAATAAAATAAAAGGAAAAGTGTATGCGTATTACAATCTTTAAATATAATGTTCTTTTATGATTCCATAGTGCAAGTGCTGACCCAGGATGAAAGAGAGCAGCTGTACACTCCTGCTTCCTTAAGATGCTCTCTGCAAAATGCCCAGGAAGTCCTGATTGTGACATGGCAGAAAAAGAAAGCTGTAAGCCCAGAAAACATGGTCACCTTCAGCGAGAACCATGGGGTGGTGATCCAGCCTGCCTATAAGGACAAGATAAACATTACCCAGCTGGGACTCCAAAACTCAACCATCACCTTCTGGAATATCACCCTGGAGGATGAAGGGTGTTACATGTGTCTCTTCAATACCTTTGGTTCTGGGAAGATCTCAGGAACAGCCTGCCTCACTGTCTATGGTGAGAGTCTCTAAGAATCATTGTCTGTGTCTGGAAATACTATTTCCAAGAATGTTTGGAACATAGCCATAGTGCCCAGTTTTTCAGGATTTTAACCACAGAAAGGGTCATGAGAAGATAGTCTTTCATGTCTAGTATAGCTGTGTTTATGATTATTTGGAGAGTTCATGGGGATACACTGAGTTCTTCGGCTGGAGCTATCTTTTCTCTGAGGGATCCTGCTATCAAAGGAGAAATTTGAGAACAATGGTGAGGGCAATAAGTTCTCGGTAAGCAGTGATATGATTCAGACTTGGCTTGCCACTAGCAATCATGTGACCCTAGAAGGGTCCTATCCACTCTCCTCTGGGGTTCCATTGTCCAGACAATAAGTGTGAAATAGATCATTTCTAGGATCACTTACAACTTCAACTTTCTGGATCTAAGGACAGAGACAGATTGGACTAGCCTTGAGGCAGTTATGATTGTCTTTCTCATTTTGCTTGGGAGGATAGCTCTTTCAGGATTGATAAGGGCACATGGAGGAGCAGAGTCTTTTCATACCAGAAATGATGCCAACTAAAGATATAACTTGGCAATAGCGTTCTTTTAAAATCCAAGAGGCTTAGTTTGATGAGATTCCTTTCTTCTTAACTGACAGACAGCTGAGATGAAAGATTAGGAAGTGGGAATAAGAGATTACTTTGGAGCATGGCACACATGGCAGTAGTTTTAGGGAGTAGAGGACAAACTTACGGTTATTAGGAATATTAAAGTGAGAGTTTAATCATGCCAAGGATATTGTCCGCAGGGAAGAAAAAGATTAGTAGATGAGAAGGCAAGGGAGATAGGAATGCTAAAAGAAATCTCTTTTACTTATTTTGCCTATAATGAGTCCTCTCTGTAGAATCTTATGTCATTGCTTTCTTGATTTCCACTTCTTTCATTCTCTCTTTTTCTGTTTCTCCTCCCTGTCTCCTTCCTTCCTTTCCTCTCTCTCTGCCTTCCTTTCTTCTTTCCTTCCTCCTAATTTTTCTTCTTCTTTTCTTATGTCATATTTTTATCACTTTTGTTCCCTTTTCTTCTCTTCCTCTTTTCCTCTCATCTTTCTTTCTTTTAGTCTCCTTCCTTCACTCATAGACTTTTGTATTTTTTTTTCCTGAAAACCAGATGCCTCTGAGCTTTAAAGCTAGTAATTCTGTTCTCTTCCACACTGACCTTTTCCAGCCACACCTTATACCTTTCATGTAAGCCATTCTTTGATACACCATAGGACCTCAAAACTCAATCTGGCCCATCAGTCATATTCATATTTTTTCACTTTTATTTCCCTTCCTCCAGTGCTCACAGACATTAGTAATCTTAGCCAGAGCCACAGTTCCATAGCCCTACTTCCCCCAACCCACTGTCATCTACCTGCCTCTTGAACCTATAAGCACAGCCCAGGCTTTCAGTTAGCACTGCCATTTAATTATCTTCTGGGCTCCAAAGCCAACCACAGAAAGACAAGTTTACATTTGCTTAGAAAAGAAAAATTCTATAGTCTAACAAAAATGAACTCACTGGTCAGGGGATTTTCAAAAGGGTACAGGCTACAGCTGGCCTGAAAACAATTCTCTCATGAGCTAGTTATTTTTTCTTAACTTAATCAGGTGATTTCCAATGCTCTTACAACAGTCATTTCTAAATTTTTATGGTTCTTAACTATGAATTCCAAATTCGCATTTTGCGTAGCTCTTCCAAAAAGGGATTTTCCAGCTCTCCTCCATGCGTCTAATTCACTGGTCCAGCTCCAAGAAGAAAATGACTATCTCTAAGCAGTAGCCTTTCTATGGGCTCTCTGTTCCGAAACTGCCCTAGTGCCTCTAATAGGTACAGGACACATGTATGGCGGTGCTGATTGGTAGCTATTGTCAAGACATTTAAGAGGAATACCTAAAAGAAGGCAGAGATGCTGCATTGCCCCTGGAAGAGAACAGAGTAATTAGGACTGTTTGGGAGAGAAAAGTATCATCTGACTTCTCAATACTCTATGTCCATCCGACTAATTCTGCTACAGAAAAATTATAGAAAGGGTCTTTCTCATCACAGGTTTGTACTAGGCCAGTCTCCATCCTGCAGATCAGAAAATTAGACACAAGAGGAACTGGAAAGTCCCCAGTTTGGGTAGGATATGCCACGCTATCTTTCCAGCCTCCATTATCTTTCTATAAGCATATTTCCCTCATCTCTCTGAAGAGACTGCAGTGCTCAGACCAGGTGCTTAACTAATAACAGATTGTATTTATTTTTTGTCCCAGTACAGCCCATAGTATCCCTTCACTACAAATACTCTGAAGACCACCTAAACATCACTTGCTCTGCCACTGCCCGCCCAGCCCCCATGATCTTCTGGAAGGTCCCTCGGTCAGGGATTGAAAATAGTACAGTGACGCTGTCTCACCCAAATGGGACCACGTCTGTTACCAGCATCCTCCAGGTCAAAGACCCTAAGAATCAGGTGGGGAAGGAGGTGATCTGCCAGGTGCTGCACCTGGGGACTGTGACTGACTTTAGGCAAACCGTCAACAAAGGTAAGAGAAAGTGAGCAAGGTGGCTGTGGTTGTGTCTGTGTGCACACACCTGGAAGGCAGTGAATGTCCTGCAGAGGTTTCAGCCTCTTAGCACAAGAGCTCTTTGGAGAAAGAATGGGGCAAATAAGGAAAAAAGAAAAACAGTTGAGGAAACAAAGCAAGTTTTGCTTTCATAAATGTGGTTCATTGCCCACATACCAAATACTGTTGCTGAGATCCATTCATTTATTTATTTCTTCCATTCTACTAACATGTAATTAGGTCTGTTCTGGGCCAGACTTTGTGTTGAACATGAAAAATGCAACAATGAACAAGACTCAGTCCCTAAGCTTCTAGTCTACTAGGGAATAGAGATAAATGGATGGGCAATTGTAAAACTGTGCATTACATTCTCCAGTGAGAAAGCTGTGATGCACCATGGGAGCACTAGAGGTTGGGAAGGAGGGGCTCAATCTGGGGGAGATTTGGAAGGTTTCCAGGAAGAAGTGACATCTGTGATGAAATCACTGTATAATCTACGTTGTGAAAAAGGGACCTCTCTGAAGTGCTTTCATCACCCATTTAGCAAACTACCTCCTATCCGAGTCCCCTTTTGCTTTCTTGTGTTTTTGTCTAAACTGCTGTCTCTGGGCCTCATAGATACAAGAGGTGAGAATGATAGAGGAGAGAATAAAGGGAGCAGAGATTATAAAGACAAAAAGTTTTAGCAATGGTAGCCATGTCTTTTCTCTGTGTAGTTTTGAAGCACTGACTCTGGATGAAGCAGTCAGTAATAAGCCTCCTAAAAAATATTACTCCTCTTTTTTGGAGAAATTATGAGCAATAAACTGGAAAAGCTTTCTACACCCACCTCTTTAGTGCAGTGGCCTTTGGAGTCCCTGAAAACCCAGACTAATCAGAAATTGGATATTTAGGTAAATTTGGTTAAAAAGACTTGCAGTGTTGGATTTGGATATTTGTGAAGAGATCCTCAGATTCAGCCATGGCCAAGGGTATATTTCCCAGAAAAACAAGAACCTAAAAAAGAATGTCTTTTTTTTTTTTCCCCAAGAATGCCAGATTTGACTTGTATCACTTACAGTGTTTATATACCACCTCTATAATGTTTGTTTATTCTGTGAACATTGACGAAAAATCTTCCATGCTCAAACCATTATGTCAAGCACTGGAACTGTAGAAATCAGACAAATCCCTGTCTGAGGTCTGAGGTGTTCAGTTAAATAATGATGTGACGAATCCCATTATGGAGGTATGGAGAAGATGCTAGAGACTCCCAAATCAAGGAGTTCCTCATTTGCCTTTGCATTGCAACATGACACTGAGGAACTGATATTTAGGCTGAGTTGCATTAAAGACATAGATAAGAATAAATTTAATAAAAACTTAGAGATCAGTTATCTCTGGGGGTTGAAATCATGAGATTCATGTTTTTTTCTTTATACTTCTCTGTATTTTCCACAATGTCCTCAATAAACATATATTCTTTTAAGAGACAGTATGGCAAAGAATATGTGCTTTAGAGGCAAACAGCCTTGGCTATCCCATTTGTTATTCTGATTTTGATCTCAGTTAAAGTCTCAAAGCCTCAGTTTTCTTTAAATCTGTTAGAAAATAATAACTCTTGGGATGTTTTGAGGATTAAATAAGTTTAAAGCTCTTATTACATAGTAGCCAGATAAAACATGTTAGCTATTACTAATATCTAAATATTATTAAAATAATATGAAGTCATGCGTAAAAACCTACATATGTATGTATTTAAGGATAATTTTAACTAAAAGCTCAACTCTATTGCTTTATCACTTTTTGACTCATCAATTTCCTCCATGACATCATTTTCCTTTTTCTTTCTTCAATATCTGTAGGCTATTGGTTTTCAGTTCCACTATTGTTAAGCATTGTTTCCCTGGTAATTCTCCTGGTCCTAATCTCAATCTTACTGTACTGGAAACGTCACCGGAATCAGGACCGAGGTGAGTCGTCATGGGGAGTTCAAAAAATGACATAAATTAAATTTTATTTTTAATGACATTTAGTGAGTCATTTGAAGATATAAATAAGGGAATGGCAACAATGTATTTTGTTTGTTGTTTCCAAGATACAGAAATGTTGATACTGTTTTAAAATGCGTCAGGGCATTTTCTTGCAATTGGACATTAAATTGGACATTTCTGCTTTTTGTTTGCTAAGATAACTTAAAAGCTAATTAAATCAAACAATGGTGATAGAATCAAAGAATGAAGTCTGGCACCCACGCAAGGCCCTTTCCACTCATTAATGAGAAGGACAATCTCTTCTCTTTTTATAGCACTTCACAGGCCATCTGCGCATTTAAGAGACTGAAATTGTCCAATTATGGTCACTCATTAAGTAGCACTTTCTGTGTTTTACTCCCACGATGCCTCAAACACTATCAGCATCATGCAAGTGATCCATGCTTACAGTAACTGTGTCGTGTCGTTCTGCCCTTCTAGACTATAAATTTCTCTTTATCTTTCACAACTACCACAGCATCTCATATATACCAGGGGCTGAATAAATGTTAATTTACAGAATGAACTGACTGACGACAGAGAGGATTTTTAAGGTGATTTTTTTTCAATTCCTTTTCTTCTATTGTAAATTCAGTACCTCATAAATGTCAGTCTAAGATATTGCAAGAAATTATAAAGCAAGAGACACTATAAAGCAGGAGGAGTGAGCTAGAGACAAGAATGAAATGTCTTTGGTTTCTGAAGACAGTGCATAATCTATTGAAGCGAATACAAAGCTGCAGTTTATGTTTTGTGTAGTGGGAATTTGCTAGCGTGAAAGGGTAATATGGGAGTTCCCTCCATTTCAGATGGCTGAAGGATAGGGGTCAGGAAAGAAAAAGAGTTGGCTTTGATTGCTATTTTAGACTTTGATTAAAACTCTCACTCATTTTTTCCTTTCATTTTATGTTTTATAGAAATGTTTCCTTTAGTTTTATGCTTATATTTTATGTTTTGTTCGTGTTTCAAGTTTTGACCACTTTATTTTACATAATCCTCCAGATTAATTCTTGTAATTTATAAAACACACAAAAAGCCTTCAGTGTCAGTGGCCCCTTTGCAAAAGTAGGTAAAGGTATTTATTCTGTCCAGGAGAGAAGATAACAAATCAGTTAATCTTATTGCACATAATTATTAGCCCATGGAAATCGTAAATTCTCCACAGAAAAAAAATCAAAGACAGAAGTCTGTTTGATTCTACTTTATCCGGATATTTTTCTTTTCCAATTAGGAAACTGAAGCTCAGAGAGGAAAGCTGACTTCCTTCCATAAGTTCATTCAGGTTTTTAAGAGCAGACTGGGACTACACCCTGGTGCCCTGACCTCTGCCAAATGTTCTTCCTGTCATTACTGATGCCCCAGTGTCTTGACTTGAAAGGCGCTATTGTCATCAGCTGCATTCACTTAATCTGTGCTTACTGTCAATACCCTTTTCTTTTGGAAAGTGCAAACAGAAAAGTATAAAGTATTTAAATTCATTTTTAAAAGTCCCTCTTGGGCAAAAGTCTTATAATGCAGTCTTCTCAAGCCCGAGGTAAATTCTACTGGAAAGAGACATGCAAAATTATTACCCTTGTTCATTAAGCATGTCTTGGATTTTCTGGGAAATAGAGTCATTCAATGCCAATATCCGATTCTTGAAGCAAAAAGAGTCAGCTTATTTCTCTGCCCACGTTTTTCCTCACTTATGACATAAATACCTGAACCTATGTTGAGTCCTGTACGCATCAGGATTGCCATTGACTGATGATGTCTTCATGACATATGGCCAATTGAATTAATTCCTCTGAATGTTCAGTGGCATATTTTCAATGACTGGATTTTTGACTCATTTCTTTTCCATTTGTATTGCTTATAAAAGATACCTGAGGCTGGGTAATTCATAAAGAAAAGAGGTTTATTTGGCTTCTGAAGCCTATACAAGCACAGTGCCAACATCTGCTTCTGGTGAGGGCCTCAAGCTGCCTCCACTCATAGCAGAAGGCAAAGGGGAGCCAGTGTGTGCAGAGATCAGATGGTGAGACGGGGAAACAAAAGAGGGTGCTGCCAGGCTGCTTTACCAGCTCTCATGGGAACTAACAGAGAACTCACTCGCACCAAGGGCATTAATCAATTCCCAAGGGATCTTCCCCCTTAAACACCTCCCATTAAGCCCTGCCTCTAACACTGGGGATCAGATTTCAGCATGAGGTTTGCAGGGTCAAGTATCCAAACTATAACAACTGATTTAGAAAAGTTTAACAGCCAGATAATTTGGCTTCATATACTTAAACAGCTAGTAAAACCAAGTGTCCATTATGCTGAAGCTTCAGTGCTCAGGGCTAAGCAAATACTGGTTCATTTAGACCGAACTTCAGGTTATACAAAAAACTGGGACAAAGAAAAGAGAAAGGAGAGAAAATCACAGAAGATGGCGACACTTTTTATTTCTACAATTAACAAATTCTGGTTGATATTTTGTGAGGAAGGGGAATAGTCCTACACATTTGCCTTCCATTTGTTTTCATTCTTACTTTTCTTTCTCTTTTTCTTTCCATCATCTTCTGAAATCATAACATTTCTGAATGGGCAGGAAAACACGATTGGTCCAAAATAATACAAAGGTTTTGAACTTGGTGACCTCAAAAATGGTGATGTGAACAGAAAAGGAAAGGGAAGAGGTAGAACTGAGAGAGAGAGAGAGTATGTGTGTGTGTTTAGAGTTTGTAGAAAAGCAAAGGAGACAAATGAATTAGTTCTTGAATTTATTGAGTGTGAGCAGACAAATAGTTATCTTTATGTAGCTGTCTAGTAGCCAATAATAAAAATCTGGTAAGTAAGGTAAGTCTGTTAAGTAAGGTCAATTCTGTGTTGGGTAAATGACCAAAAGAAAAGTTTATTTTAGGTGATAATCAGTACTCATTGCTCACAAATGTGTAAGCAAACTTATAGTTACTGATGTTATTTTTACATAGAAGTTAGACTACCATTACTTTTCTTGTGATCCTGTATAATGCCAGAGAGCATGATGTTGGTTTTTTCCAACTGTAAAGCAGCACAGGCCATTTCTCTGCACCATTCCTGATAGAATTATCACAGTTACTTCCCAGGAGACTACCACAGTAAGACTAATAAGATTTCAAAGAATATTGTTTTGTCTTTCATGAATCCAGTACTTTAAAACAGTGAGAAAAAATTAAAATTTCCTAGGGAAATTTTCCACCATCTCGAAATAGTTCTTTCTACTAAAACCCAGTGATTTCATAAAGTTGTCCCTTTCACATATATGACAATGTAGTTAAATTTGGGGTTGAGAATAATCTTTTATTTCTCATTAGTCAACCCACCAACAATTACGTGGTTCTCAGAAACAATAAAAGAAACTTCACTTTGGGGCAGATCATCGTAGACAATCACCCAGTTTTTAGGCAGCTTTATTTTGTTTGGTTTGGTTTTATTTGCTTTGGTTTGTTTGAGTGAAGGCTGCTTTGGAGAACAATAGAAAATTTAGACAATCCTGTAAAATGTATATGCCAAACTTCACTTTTTTTCAAGTACTAGCTAATCCATGTAGAAGTATATTTTTCATCTCCATGAGCTGTATATTTATCTTGATTTGCTTCTCTTCACAATAACCTAACCTATGAATGGGTTCCTGGCAATGTATAGTAACAATGGCAAAGTTAATATAACGTCATTTCCCAGGCAACAGAATGTTACTTTCTCCCATTTAAACCTTAATACTTAATATAAACAACAAAGATGTTCAATAAACAATTTGTGATGGTGTAACTGGTCATTAGTTGAAAGGGGAAAGCAAAGAATATCTATTCCCCCCCTCCTGAAATAGCAACCTTTGCTTTGCTCAGAAAGCACTTTTGCTTCATATACAAAGGCTGTATGAATGGGTAGCCCTCTGTCCAGGATGTATGAAATAAGAATCTTCGCTTTGCTCAAAAAGTACTGCACGAATGGCACTACCCACCCCCACCCCACTATCCTCATAGTTCCAGGAGGAAGGAATGTGATGCTTTACATGAGAAAAGCAATAGAGAATCTTCATTGAACCGCTTAGATTAGTATTGCTGGGAGAAATCTTGAATTCCAAGGCTATTTTTCTGCAAAAATTTTACAAATCTTGCATGATTTACCTATCATGCCAAGATGACATACATAATCTTATCACAAAACCCTTAGCAAACAGATTGTTAATGCCTGGACATTCTTGCCTGGAGCTGTTCTTTGCTGTTCTCTCTAACACCTAAACCCACATGGGCGTAGGTGACTCAAATTTTAAGTTTCAGTCTATATGTGGGGAATATCTCTAGGAATCAAGACATCTCAGTCACCTGCACAATAATTAAATGCGTGTTCAGTCCTCAAATGGCATACTCATTCCCTTGGATTTTTGGCCATGGGGCTGCTTTAAGGAGATTAGCTATCAGTACCTGTTAGATTAATTAATGAAAACAGAAAGAATGAGAAAATCCCCAGCTGAAAAATCTTCTAACATCTCTGCTCCTTTTGCATTTTAGCTTGCATATATCCTTTACCTAGTGTTTATTACCAGCTTGTTTTCTTTGGAATCATCTTGCATTTCAGTAGTATGGTCACACCCATATACTAAGCTTGCCTCTAAACAGATCCAAGACCCTAGCCTCTACTAACAAAAGAAACCAACTGTATGCTATTTAAACTGGAAAAGACTGGGCCACTTAATGAAAGTACTCAACATGGCTTACAGAGGGGAAAACATCATAAATGCTGTATTAATTTTCTATTGCTCCTTTACCAAATTATTACAAATGTAGTGGCTTAAAACAACACACATGTATTTTACTGCAGTTCTGAGGTCATGGGTCCATTGGGTTTAAAAGTCCAACATGGGTCTCATTGGGTTTAAAACAAGGTGTCTGCAGGGACACATTCCTTTCTGGAGGCTCTAGGGGAGAATCCTTTTTTTCCCTCTCTCTCTTTTCCTGCTTTTAGAGACTGCCCACGTTCCTTGCCTTGCATCTTCAAAGCCAACAAGGTCCAGTTGAGTCTTTTTCACATGGAATCACTCTAAATCTGATATGTTTGTCTCCTGTTTCTCTTATAAGGATCCTTGTGATTACATTGGGTCCTACTGCATAATCCATCTCAGGGTCCTTAATTTAATCACATCCGCAAAATTCCTTTTGCCATGTAAAGTAACATATTCACAGATTCCTGGAATTAGAATATGGATGTCTTTGGGGTACTATTATTATGCCTACCACAAATGCTAAGAGGGTGTGGGAGTGAGTTGCTTAGAGGGACAGCTGTTTGCTGACCTCCCAGTGGAAGCATTCTCTCTCTGTAATTCCGTAGCCTTGGCTCTGCTCTTGGCAACTCTCTGTCAAATAACTTCAAAACCTGGTCAGAACCTCTGATGAGGCAAGACTTTATTTTCCAAGATTATATTTTTTCTCTCAAATCTGTAACGCAAAAGCATCCCTTCTGCTTTCCCTTGTTTTCTATCACTAACTGTAATATTACAAAATCTATCACTAACTGTAATATCACAAAAACTTTTTTTCCTTAGAATCTCAGTTCTTGCATATTTCCTGCTTCTCCCTATTTCCACCTTTTCATAGAGGAAGCAATTCTGACTTCCTTTGTCTTAGCCATAAGCATCCCGTAAACACAAGTTCACAGGGAACTGTGAAAGTTCAAAGTGGGAAAATTCTATTCCTCACTCTGTGTAGTGATAGTAGGCATATAACCAAATTGGTCTTTCCCCATTTCTCATAACTTATTCAACTGGGAATTTCTCAGTCCCTAATACTTGCAGTCACGTTATGAGGTCATTATAGATTTTAGGAGCCTCAATGCTTTTCATTTCATTTTCAGAATTCTTCAAAATTCCCATTTATAGGCCCTAATTGATTTCAGCAGCCCATATGCAGTAGAGCAGTTCTTCCACTAACAATTGTTTTAAAGACAGAGCTAAATATATATATATATATATTTGATGAAGCATACTAAGTAGAAAAAAAGTTAGAAATATCAGGAAAAAAATTAAGAAATAAACGTGTGTTCAGTAAAATTTAATTTGAATAATTTTAATCTCTAAAAATAACCATATTGTAAAAAAAATACAATTTCTTCTAGTAAATAAAGAACAAATGAGATTTTGTACTACAAACACGCAAGACACATTTTGCAAAAATCACAACTTCAGTGTTAAATTCCGCATTTCATGAGGCACAATTATGGAAATTTATAAACGAGAGACTATTAAAAGAGAGCCTCTTGCCCTTATCAGTATTCAAACTAGATAGAATTTCATGATGACTGACCAATGCTGCTAGCTCTAATCTCTGTGGATACTAGTGTCACACGCGTCCGTGTGAAGAGACCACCAAACAGGCTTTGTGTGAGCAATAAAGCTTTTTTTTTTTTTTTTTTTTTTTTTTTTTTGAGACGGAGTCTCGCTCTGTCGCCCGGGCTGGAGTGCAGTGGCGGGATCTCAGCTCACTGCAAGCTCCACCCCCCCGGGTTTACGCCATTCTCCGGCCTCAGCCTCCCAAGTAGCTGGGACTACAGGTGCCCGCCACCTTGCCCGGCTCGTTTTTTGTATTTTTTTAGTAGAGATGGGGTTTCACCGTGTTAGCCAGGATGGTCTACGATCTCCTGACCTCGTGATCCGCCCGTCTCGGCCTCCCAAAGTGCTGGGATTACAGGCTTGAGCCACCGCGCCCCGCCACAATAAAGCTTTTTAATCACCTGGGTGCAGGCAGGCGGGGTCAGCGAAGGGAGATAAGGGTGGGGCTATTTTATAGGATTTGGGTAAGTAAAGGAAAATTACAGTCAAAGGGGGGTTGTTCTCTGGTGGGCAGGAGTGGGGGGTCGCACGGTGCTCAGTGGGGGAGCTTTTTGAGTCAGGATGAGCCAGGAAAAGGACTTTCACAAGGTATTGTCATCACTTAAGGCAAGGGCCGGCCATTTTCACTTCTCTTGTGGTGGAATGTCATCAGTCAAGGCAGGGGCAGGGCATTTTCACTTCTTTTGTGATTCTTCATTTACTTCAGGCCATCTGGGTGTATATGTGCAAGTCACAGGGAATGTGATGACTTGGCTTGGGCTCAGAGGCCTGACAACTAGTTTATAAATTCTCCAAACTTCTCCCATTTTATACAATAAAAGAAATGCTAGCCTTGCATTTTGAAAGTCCTTTAAAGAGTTCTTGTTAAATACCTTTGGGATTGTGTACACAATTTTCTTTTAATCTTTATTAAACTATTATTATGAATTTTGGTTTTTATTTTTTAATTGAAAATAGAAATTGTATGTATTTATGGTGTACAACATGATATTTGTATATACGTATACATTGTAGAATGGCTAAATCAAGCTACTTAACATGTGCATTGCCTCACATACTTATTTTTTTGTGGTATGAACACATAAAATCTACTCTGTCAGTAATATTCAAGTCTACAATACATTGTTATTAACCATAGTCACCATGTTGTACAATAGATCTCTTGAAGTTATTACTCCTATCTAACTGGAATTCTTTTCATCTTAACCAAGGCCACATGAAATACTTGAGAAAATGAGTGTGATATTTATTTCTACAATATTTCTCCTTCAAGAGTTTAAAGTTTTCAACTGTTAATTCTGGCAAGGATGATAGCCAATGACATATAAAATTGGTTGTTTTCTAGTTAGTCATTTTTATTTGCAATAATGAACAATTACTTAGTGATTTTGATCAAATCCTGTCCCTTACAAATTAGCTGAGTACCTTTGGACAAGCCATTTAACTTCCCAGTGCCTCCCTTTCCTCATTGAGTAAGTTGGGGATAATAATTGTAACTGTATCTCATAAGAATGTTGTGAAGATTTAAAGGGGAATACATACAAGTGCTTAGAAAAGCGCCTAAGACGAATGAACACTGGCTTGGGAGGAGAGGGGTGGAGTGCTTATTTGTAGCTTTCGCCAGCTTCTGTGAAGTAAATGTTCCCACTGCAGCAAATTTCAAGCTACTAACAATTTAATCATCAGCATGAGCCAATAAAGCTCTGGCACACCAATGTGGCAGAGTAACTTTCTAACAAATGTTCATTTTTATCATTACTAAATCTAAGGTCCTTTTTCGTTTTATCGATGTTTATTTTCATGAATTGTACAAATGTTCAAGGAGGGACGAGTTTAGAGAGAGAAATGGAGGGAAAAACTTAGGAATTGTAGCAGTTAGGAAAGCTTTGAGGAAGATTTCAGAAGTTATCTGAACCTGTTTGGACACATGGGCATGAATATTTGGAAGGCAGAAGAACACATATAGTAAGTCTTAATGTCATCAATAGGTTCTTGGAAACTGCAGGTTTAAGCAAAATGGCATGTAACAAAACCAATTTTACCACAGGCTACGTGATAGAAACAAGACTTAAGTTCCTATGGCATATTTCTGGTCTCAAAAACATCACCAAACTTTTAATAAAGACCAAAACGTTTCTAATATTAAACACTGAAATAAATGTGAGCTATGCATATATTTAAGAAAGAGTAACAAAAACAAGTGAGATAATTATTTACTCAGTGATTTCAGTTCAAGGGCATGGGTGGCCAGAGCCTATCCTGGCAGCTCAGGATGCAAGGCAGAAACTGACACCAGACAGGATGTCATCCCACAGCAGGGGGCATTCAGACACACACACAGACACACACACACACAGAGTTACTCAGACTGGGACCATTTGGACATGCCAGTTTACATAACATGCAGTACATGTCTGGGATGTGGAGGGAACCGGAGTATCCAGAGAAAACCCTTGCAAACTTAGGGAGAATGTGCTAACTCCACACAGTGGCCCTGGACGGGAATCTATTGTTTTTCTCAGCAACATTATAACAAGATGTTGTGGAATGAAAGGATGTTGTTGGAGAACCTGCTATATAAGTCATTTCAGTAGTAGTCTTGGGAGAAATTTGTGGGGACCCAGTGGGGAGACAGAATCAGAAAATGTGTGCACTAAAAACATGCGGGTACTGAAATGAACTTGTGATGCCTAAATGAGCTTGGGATGTCTAAATGAGCTTGTGATGCCTAGATGAACTTGTGATGCCAAAAACTGATTTCCTGCTAGTGCAATCGTATCTCTTTTTGAAGAAGAGAAACTGTTTTGGTTAGAAAATTTTTTTTGTAGGAGTGTGAGAAGAAAAAGTACTCACTGAAGCTAGTGCAAGTCAGGGGTAGAGGGAGGACAGTTCCTGTAAGGATGTGTATAAATGGATTTCCAGGAAACTAAACTGCCACATGTCAAGAATAGCAGCTGCCTGAAGGTACTTGTAGATCCAAAGCTGCCCTAGGTTCCCTATCAGCACTGATTCATGAGTTTTGCATCTAGTTTCTCCTATTCTTACCACAACTTGGCTGCTCTGTCTTCTCTGCACTAAACAATTTCTTCACTCTCTATTCCATATCTTTTAAACTTGTCTTATTATTTTTGTTCCCTCATACATTGCTTCATAGATTACCCAATCCAAACAGAAAGAAAACAGAGAAAGAAAGAAAAGAGAGAAAGAGAGAGAGAGAGAGAGAGAGAGAGAGAGAGAAAGAAAGAAAGAAAAGAAAGAAAGAAAGAAAGAAAGAAAGAAAGAAAGAAAGAAAGAAAGAAAGAAAGAAAGAAAGAAAGAAAGAAAGAAAGAAAGAAAGAAAGAAAGAAAGAAAGAAAGAAAGAAAGAAAGAAAGAAAGAAAGAAAGAAAATGAAAGTATATTCCTGAACCACATGAAAACACAAAGAATCACATTCTCTACAAGTGTCCTGTGTATTTGCAAATTAACCAGTACTTCAGGTAGTCCTTAGGTATTCTGGAGTTTAGAAGAATCCTAAAAGGTTTTGCTCTGGTAAGGGCTGTGAGTAAAGCATGGCCTTTGAGGTGACGCAGGGAGATAAAGGTAGATATATAGAAACTTTATTTTAGAGAAAGGAAAAACTTCTTCAGACCAGATACAAAATCAAGTAATCAACCATTCAAAGTCAGGCTTAATTTAAGAGCTTTTCTTAAAAAAACAAACAAACAACAACAACAACAAAAAATGTATACTACTGATCTTTAAAGGAAACCATGCTATCATTTGGATTATTATTCTGGATTCCAGTCAGTAGTTAGGTCATATAAGAATTATAAATTCTGTTATTGGTAATGGTTACTTCAAAATGCATAGTCTTACCACTCAGGGAGAACAGTACTTAGATTTCAGAAGATAAAACTTTGTAATTGGGATGAAAGGAGGGTATGGAGGGTGTGCTTAAATATTTAAATGGATGTTCATGAAACAAAAGGACTAGACCTAGAAGTTATTTCATTTAATTCTCACAGCAAATTGATAAGGAAAGTATTTCCATCTGATAGATGACAAAACCAAATTCACAGAAGTTCAATTCATTCATTTTATAAGAATTTATTAATAATTTTTAATATGCTTGGCATTGTAATTAGCACTGGTTATTATACTATAATGAACAAAACAAGACCTTGCCATTTTAATGGAGATGACTGGTTAGGGGGACAGGCAGAGAAATGACAAGTGAATCAACAAATAAGGATACTATTCAAACATGAGATTTTGCACAAGGAAATAATATAGAATAATATAAAATATAGCATGCAATGAAAGAGGATAACTTGAAAAGGATAACAGTTACTTGGAATTTGTTAGGGAAGGCTTCGCTGAGGTGGTGACTTTTAATCAGAGACCTGCAAGGAGAGAATAAGCCAGCTATGGAGGAGACAAGCGAAGAGTGGCTTTTAGCAAATTAATTGCAAATGTGAAAGCTCTAAGGCAGAAAAGTCGTTAATATTTTACAGGGCGCAGTGGCGCACATCTGTAATCCCAGCATTTTGGGAGGCCGAGGTGGGCAGATCACCTGAGGTCAGGAGTTTGGTACCAGCCTGGCCAACATAGTGAAACCCCAGCTCTACTGAAAGTATGAAAATTAGCCAGGCATAGTGGCATGTGCCTGTACTCCCAGCTACTCAGGAGGCTGAGGCAGGAGAATCACTTAAACCCAGGAGGTGGAGGTTGCAGTGAGGAGAGATTGCGCCACTGCACTCTAGCTTGGTTGACACAGCGAGACTTCATCTCAAAAAATATATATAGCTTTTATCTATATCTATGTCTATCTATAGATATATTTTAGAGCAGTGTTACTCCAAATATGGTCTGAGGATGGTTGCCCATCCAAGAAGTGTTCTTTACTAGTCAGAAGCAAAATAAGTACATAATTGAGAATAAATGCTTACACTTTATGATAAGAATTTGACAGTAATTTTACATCTGTTAAATCTAATAATTTAAAAATGAATTATATTATGTTTATTATTTTATGTCATTTTCTAGTAATTCATTTTACTATTTAAATTGAAAAGTATTGAGCCATGTTGGGGAAAGATGGTCTTTCCATGGTCCATTGATATCTGATGTTAGAAATATTGGCAGGATCTAAAATGTGCAGAGCTTTGCACGTTCTGGTAAATAATTACCTAAGATGACACAGAAAGTGAGAGGTGGTGACAAGATAAAATGCCAAGTCTTTCATGTCATCATCTACGTGCCTTGAGAGGCTCCCAGGCTCCCAGTATGTGCCAGAAAGCCATTAGCCCTCAGAAAGGCCTCTACTTCATGACCATTTCTACCCTGACATCCAGTGAGTTATTATCCATCAGAAGCAAAGCTTACAAATGGAATACATTTTGATCATTTGGAATTTTTGAACATGTTCCTTTACTTGTAGTCTTCGGTGATTGGCTAAACCATTATTTCCTAGGATTACGTATGTCCTTTTATTTTTGTTTTGGTTCTGTTTTGTTTTTTGTTTTTTGGAGATAGCATCTGGCTATATTGCCTGGGGCTGGAGTGCAGTGGTGAAATCATAACTCACCACAGCACCAATCTCCTGGGCTCAAGTTATCCTCATGCCTCAGCCTCCTGAGTAGCTAGGACTACAGGTGCATGCCACCATGTCCAGCTATTTATTTTTATTTTTATGTTTTGTAGATACAAGGTCTTACTATGTTGCCCAGACTGGTCTTGAACTGGGCTCAAATGATCCTCCCACGTCGGCCTCCCAAAACACTGGACTTACAGCCATGAGCCACCGCATCCAGTCTACTTTTGTTCTTGTAAATAGTCATAGTCCCCTCACCTCATACTGGGTCAGAAATGTCTACTTCTTTATCTTTGCCAATGAATATACACTAGAATAATTCTGTGTTTCTTAATCTTTCTCTTATTTATCTTCTTAAAATATATTATGATAGAATTTATAAGTGTCCAAAGTTAATACCTTGTTTCTCTTTTATCCAGAGCCCTAAATGAGTCACACAGCACCCTGAAAGTGATTCCCTGGTCTACTTGAATTTGACATGAGAGAAAAGCAGGAGGAAAAGGGGCCATTCTCCAAAGGACCTGAAAGAGCAAAAGAGGTGGGAGCGAAAGCCTTAAGGATCCCACGACTTTTTACTGCCATCTGAGCTACTCAGTGTTTGAATCCCAAGAGGAAGTCATTTTACCTCTCAGGTCTGTTGTAGGACTTGATTTTGTAAAGCAATGCCATGTTATGTGGTTGAAAGAGCACTGGACTTAGTATCAGGAGCACTGAGCTCTCAGACTGACTTGGACTCCTACTGGTGGGGACCTCTGTTAGTCACTTTACCTCATCCAAAGTATAAAGGAATTGGACCAAATAATTTACCACATAGCTCTAAAACTTAATTTAAAATGTAATTCCAGAAAAAAAAAAAAAGGGAATAAGCAAAGGGGAAAGAAGTGAAAGAGAGAGAGAAGAAAGAATACAGAGAGATGACCTTTTGCCTTTCTGTTGATGTTATATCCCTTCTTCCCATGTTCTTAGGTCTATGAGTCTGTTTCCCCATCATTTGGTATCTAGTCCACTTCCTGCTTACTGCTTTGCTAATAGCTGGCCTTGCTAGAATCATTGGTTTCACTGCTGTTCTTCATGTGCTTCTATGAGATTTACTCCAACAAAAATAGGACTGAATTTATTGTGAAGTAACATTGGCAATCTTAACTTATTCATTTAACTTACCTATTTTTATAGCTGGATAAATATTGTTAGTCTTAGAATAGCTCACATTTTTTGAGAAGCATGCTTTCCCTGTCCATTTGTCTTATAACATGACCCAGCCCCATTTTAACTCATTCTAAATTCAGCCTCATATAATGAAAATACATTATGAAAACAGATGTTTAGGAGATTTTCTGTATAGCAGTCAGCCAATTCATATGCTTTGTCTCTGCTGACTTCTTTTGCCATGCATTAACTTTTCACAATAGCAGAGGAGGCAAATATGAGCATACAATCCCTTTGTTCTAAAGATATTGTTCCAGCAAACCATAAGTCCAAATTAGTTGCTTTTTCAGTATCTTTTGCTTTGTCTGTGTCTATCCAGTGGCCTAGGAATTAAAGTGTAAGTTGTTTTCACTGTTAAATTGGATATTTATATATAGAGAGAGAGAGCAAGATTTTCATGTGTTATTTAATTCTGTATTGTTTCTTATATTTGTAGTAAAATATTGAACAATTAAAAGTGTTGGATCCAAATATTTGGCTTATGATACTCTCTTGGGAAATGTGGAAATGAATGATAATCCTTGTCTTTTCCCATGATATGTAAAACCCTCCCCTCCTCTCTATCTTCCGCCTCCTGAAAGATGAGTTGATGCTTCTGACTAATCACAAAAACACAAATCAGATGTCTGGCCGGTGTGAGCTCCTTTGAGTTGGTGCCTATGTCCTTTTGACATGACCCTATCAGCTCTGCAGCACTTCCTTATATATGTTCTTTTGATTTTGCTTTTAAATACCAACCTTTGCAAACAGATTAGCTCACATAGGTTTGAATTTAGTGGGAATCATCCCCTTGTATTTTTCTGTATTTCTAGTATCTCTGCTAAATTGGTACTAGATCAGGCAGAATGACTTAACGCAACAGTTCTCAAACATTTTGGTCTTAGGACCCCTTTACACATTTAAAAACATCATTGAGGATCCCAAAGAGCTTTTTCTGTAATGTGAATTGTATCTGTTGATATTTATCATATTTGAAATTAAAACTGATAAAATTTAAATACAAAAGTACATACCCATATATCCTACTAGCTATCAGAGTGATGCCAACATCATACATCATACAACTTCTGGAAGACTTCGGGAGCACATTTATTAGAGAATAAGAGCGAAAAAGTCAAATAATTTATTGGTGTTATCTTGACAATAATTTTTTGATTATGTGGACCCCCTGAGATGGCCTCAGGGACAGTGCTAAAGACTGCTGATTTAAAGTATAAGCAAAGAAGAAAACCACCTTATGGCAATATTTCATGAGTCTTTTTCAAAGGAACTCCTTGCTAAACATCTATCTTCATGGTACCTAAGCATTTCACCTTTTAACCAGGACTTTAGGCCATTGCATTACTGAGAGCTCCTCCTCAAAACGCAGAGACAGCTCAAAGACTAATTTTTATCTATTGTTAATAATTCAATTTAAATTGGCCTATTAAATGGCTTTTCAGTTACTTTTCAGGATGTTGAGATACTTGGACTTAGGACAGGTATGTTTGATGGGGAAGACTTGGGAGGTTATAGAGAGATAAAGAGGAGAAGGAAAGGGTAATTGAGAGCATGCTGAGAAGGTGGCTCCATGTAGAACACCACAGCCTTGCTTTCTCCTCCATGTCTCCTGCCCTCTCACAGTGGGAGGCTGCTCACCAGCCCTCCCATACTTACCCTAAACTTTCAACTACGGGTGCTTTTTTGTATTTGTGAATTAGAAAGAGGTAACTTGGGCTTTGCGTAGTTAAGCAGTCTGGGAAAGTTATAAACTTTTGAGTCCCTTAGAATAATTCAATCATGTATTTCTCTTATCTGTAAAATTTAGAAAATTCCAGGGTAGTGCAAACCTGCTTAGAGAGAGAAGAAAACAGAAGTCTGTTGTGCTTAACTGAAATGGAAACTGCAAATGAAGCGTTTTTTGTCATTTTATATTTTCTTTTTGGTGGTTTGTATTCCTCTATCTATGACTTGTTAACAATTCATAAATCTAGGTTCAAAGAGTACAAAATCCATATTTCTACTAGGAATCATAAGGATTTGATTAAATAATTTTTTTTGAACTTTCTTCTATGGCTATTCTGAGCTTAGAGTATTTTATTTAATTTTTGTTGTAGAGACAGGGTCTCACTGTGTCACCCAGGCTGGAGTGCAGTGGTGCCATCATAGCTCACTGCAGCCTTGAAATCCTGGATTCAAGCAATTCTCCTGCCTCAGCCTCCTGAGTAGCTAGGACTACAGGCACGCACCATCATGCCTAGCTATTTTTTTATTTTTTATTGAGATAAGGTCTTACTATGATGCCCTGGCTGGTCTCAAACTCCTGGCCTCAAGCAATCCTCCTGCCTCAGCCTCCTGAGTAGCTAGGACTACAGGCACGCACCACCATGCCTAGCTATTTTTTTATTTTTTATTGAGATAAGGTCTTACTATGATGCCCAGGCTGGTCTCAAACTCCTGGCCTCAAGCAATCCTCCTGTCTTGGCCTTAGCTGGGATTAAAGAGGTGAGTGACTTTGCTCAGCCTTTGCATTTTAAAATAAAGCTTCTTGGCCGGGCATGGTGGCTCACACCTGTAATCCCAGCACTTTGAGAGGCCAAGGTGGGCGGATCACGAGATCAGGAGATAGAGACCATCCTGGCCAACATGGGGAAACCCCGTCTCTACTAAAAATACAAAAAATTAGCCGGGCGCAGTGGCAGATGCCTGTAGTCCCAGCTACTCGGGAGGTTGAGACAGGAGAATGGCGTGAATCCAGGAGGTGGAGCTTGCAATGAGCCGAGATCACGCCACTGCACTCTGGCCTGGGTGACAGAGTGAGTCTCCGTCTCAAAAAAAAATAATAAAAATAAAAATAAAATAAAATAAACTTCTTAAATTACTTCTTCGCAGCAGTAATATTTTTATTTTTGTTCATTCTCAACATATTCCAGATTTGATTTCATCCTCCCCTCCACAGTTGCCCAGGCTAATTCACTTGCACAAAATTACATAGAGCAATGATTCAATCCAAGCAAGCCAGCATTCACACAGACGTCATAATCATTTGTCTTGTGAGGTCCTGAAGGTAATTAACCCCATTTTTGTAGGTGTGAAAAATGAGCCTTCATACTTTTCAGTGACTTTCTTCTGGTAGCATTGTAAATGTGTTTTTGGCTGAAACTCCAACTCGGAAATCCCGGCTTCCTGTCTAGTGAACTCTCTTTTCTCCCCACCTGCAGTGATTTATCTCAGTCTTACTTGCCAGCATATCCTGTTTGTTCTGTCATTATGTTCAGAATCCAGCTCCTACCTCCAGTCTTCCACCGGGCCCAAACCATTATTACTTTTTTCCTAGATCATTGTTATTGCTTTCTAATTAATCTTCATGCTTCTGTGTTCTTCCCCTTTCAGTCTATTTGAAACATAACTGTTCTAAAATATGTCAAGTCAAATCACATAATTCTCCTGCCTAAAATTTCCAAGTGCTTCCCATCTCACCTAGAATAGAAGCCAAAGTCTTTTTCACATGGGCTATAAGGCTCTAGACAATGGGGCTCGCTGATACTCTCTGAAATCACCTTCTACTATTCTCTCTCCTGATCACTAGTCTCCCTGCTATTTCACCAACATTTCAGACATTCTCTGAGATAGAATTCAGAGTTTCTATCTCAGAGCCTTGGCATTTCCTCGTCTCTCTGCCTGGAATGTTTTTCCTGCTGGTACCTTCATGACTCATATGCCTTTTCCCCTGAAAAATACTCCGTAGATACCCTAAAGATACTTTAATACTTTTAACTGGACTCATATTAGTCTAGATAGTGGGACACTCATCTCAGAAAGTTGGAACTCATAAAGAGAGAGAGTTGGGTGTTTCTGGAAGTAGCTTTTATGTTCCAGTGCAATTAGAGAGGCACTGAAGCCCAGCCGCTCAGGTGAAGCATTTCAATTACCACATGATTCTGGATCTGGTTGTGTTTAGCTCAGTATCTAGTAATTTCCTTAACTTGTATACATGTTAGTTTATTTTCTAATAAATCAGAGACAATATTGTAAATACAGTCAGCCCTCCCTATCTGTGGGTTCCATATTCGTGGAGTCAACCAATCACGGATAAAAAATATCTGAAAAAAAAAAATACAAGAATAAAATAAAACAATTTAAAACAATACAGTATAACAACTATATGTATATTATTTACATTGTAATAGGTTTATAAGTAATCTAGAGATGATTTAAAGTATGTGGGAAAATGTGCATAGGTGATATGAATATACTAGGCCATTTTATATCAGGAACTTGAGCATCTGCAGATTTAGGCATCCATGGAGGTTCTGGAACCAATCTCCTGAGAATTCCACAGGACAACTGCATCACATTTTTTAAAAAGTCAGGTGATGGCTTTAATTAAATGATCTTAAATTGTATATTGATTAATAGGACAGATGACTCTTAGGCAAAAAAACATCAGGAAGCACTAAAATTTCAGCAATGAATTGGAAAAACAGTGAGCAGTCCGATGGAAACACATCGATTTTACTGTGTACCTTGAAGGGTGGGTAGAATTGGCCTGTGTTTGTGCAACATAGCCTAATGATATCTTGTAGATTATTTCCCCTTTTCACTTGTCTCAGTGGGCCAGGGCTGTAACTACCTAAATGTTGCTGCAGTTACTCTAGGAAAGGAGATGTTTTACCTACTTCATCTTGGAGCTAACTTTAATTTCCAGAGAACTTGGAAAGAGAGAATGTATTCCTTGAGAGAACTCCGGGCCTAACAAATTGATATCGTATTTATTTGACCATGTCCTATCTTTGAAGTGTCATCAGAAACCACCATTTGTATAAACAAAGGTTAAATAACAGTTTGAGACCTAGTGTCACAAGATTTGACTAGCACAAATGCCCCTAGGTAAACCGAAACTCTTGATAGAAACCAAATAACATCCTATGAATCTCTGAGGAAGAAACTGAATAAGAATCACGGAAGCAGGCCGGGTGCGGTGGCTCACATCTGTAATCCCAGCACTTTGGGAAGCCGAGGCGGGTGGATCTCCTGAGGTCACGAGTTCGAGACCAGCTTGACCAACATGGAGAAACCCCGTCTCTACTAAAAATACAAATTAAATTAGCCGGGCATGGTGGCACATGCCTGTAATCCCAGCTACTCAGGAGGCTGAGGCAGGAGAAGCGCTTGAACCCGGGAGGTGGAGCTGAGATCTTGCAGTGAGCAGTGAGCTGAGATCATGCCACCACACTCCAGCCTGGGTGACAGAGCGAGACTCTATCTCAAAAAAAAAAAAAACAAAAGAAAAAGACTCATAGAAGCACTAGAAGAGATTTCAGAAATGAAGAAACTGAGGCCTACAAAACCAAATAACTTACTCAGATCACAGAAGCCTCACATCTTCACCAGACAGATGAGAGAACCAGAAAGCAGTACCACTCATTGTTTTTACAAAGACAGATCTGGTTTGGTGCCCTGACTCAGCTGAGAAAACCATTTCCTAAGTTTATGTATCTATATTCAAGACCTGAGAGCTTACTGGAACCCAAAACTTTCCTGAATCACTTTACCTTATGTGAGGTTCAATGTTCCCATCACTGGTGTTTGATGTCCTTCCAACTACTTTAGCAGTGAGAAGGTACTCATCCTGTTTGAGAGATAATATGCGCAGTTTCGACATTACACTTTATTCTAGAGAATCCCTTTTCCGTTGCATAGATTTCCCTTGACTGAAGTTGTTTTGTTTTCAACAGCTTGTTTTTCAGTTTTGGATCTTGAGGAGAGAGAGTGAGAGAGCCCATAAACAAGTAAGAGAGTATTTTTGCCTGGGGAGGAAAACGTTTCCAGATACATCAGGTTAAAAATAACAAATAAAAAACCATGAACCACTCATTACAAAGCCAGACTTGAATGAATTTCCATTCACTCTCACGAAGTTTCAAAAGCTAAACATATTGGAGAGACTATTTCAATAGCAGTGAAAAGATGAAGAGAAAGAAAACAAGTAATTTTATATAATTGGATCACAGTTTTTGTTTTATTTATTTAACCAAGAGATGGAATACAGGTGCTGATACTGAGAGGTGACAAAGTGCTAGCAGCCCTTGCTAGCTCTGGGTGCCTCCTCGGCCTCCGAGTCCACTCTGGCCATGCTTAAGGAGCCCTTCAGCTTGCCACTGCACTGTGGGAGCCCCTCTCTGGGCTGGGCCAGGCCAGAGCCAGCTCCCTCTGCTTGCAGAGAGGTGTCGAGGGAGAGGCCGGGGCGGGAACTGGGGCTGAGCGCGGGGGCTCACGGGCCAGCGCGAGTTCCGGGTGAGTGTGGGCTCCCTGGGCCGCACTCGGAGCAGCCGGCTGGTGCAGTGAGGGGCTTAGCATCCGGGCCAGCAGCTGCAAAGGGTGCGCTGGGTCTCCCAGCACTGCTTGCTGGCCTGCCAGGCACTCGAATTCTCGCGGGGCCTCAGGCGCCTCCCCATGGGGCAGGGCTCAGGACCTGCAGCCTGCCATGCCCAACTCCCCCCAACCACCACCCCACCCCGTGGGTTCCCGCACAGCCAAGCCTCCCTGACGGGCACTGCACAAGCGCTGAGGAGTGCGGGTGCACAGCATGGGACTGGCAGGCGGCTCCCCACCCAGGCTCCCTGCCTGAACCACAAGGTGAAGCCGCAGGGGGACTTGGAGAACTTTTATGTCTAGCCAAAGGATTGTAAACGCACCAATCAGCACTCTGTGTCTAGCTCCAAGTTTGTGAACGCACCAATCAGTGCTCTGTGCTGTGTCTAGCTAATCCAGCAGGGACTTGGAAAACGTTTGTGTCTAGCTGAAGGGATTGTAAATGCACCAATAAGCACTCTGTGTCTAGCTCAGGGATTGTAAACACACCAATCAGCACTGGGTCAAAGTGGACCAATCAACTCTCTGTAAAACAGACCAATCAGCTCTCTGTAAAATGGACCAATCAGCAGGATGTGGGTGGGGACAGATAAGGGAATAAAAGCAGGCTGCCTGAGCTAGTGGGGTTAACTCGCTTGGGTCGCCTTCCACTGTGTGGAAGGTTTGCGTTTCTGCTCTTCACAATAAATCCTACTGCTGGTCACTGTTTGGGTCCGCCCTGCCTTTGTGAGCCCTAATGGTGACTGCAAAGGTCTGCAGCTTCATTCTTGAGGCCAGCGAGACCACAAACCCACCAGAAGGAAGAAACTCCAGACACATCTGAACATCTGAAAGAACAAACTCCAGACACACCATCTTTAAGAACTATTAACACTCACCGTGAGGGTCCGTGGCTTCATTCTTGAAAAATACTGGATACAGTATTATTAGGTGGAGGTTGTGATAATTTTATACTAAATAGATATATAATTAACTTTATGTTTTAATGAATAGTTTTCGTTAGAAAGTGATACTGCATTCCTCCTCATTAGATTATGTGTTTCTGCCATTAGCGTTTATGTTGAGCAGAACAACAGCATGTGTCTCACAAATGGCATTTATCAAGCACCGTTTTAGACATCTCACTGTACTGGGTCCTGAGAAGTATTTGCAGAGGAAGACACTACTAAAAATCTTGGTTCTGGAGAAATTAAATATTTAATAAAGGATGAAATAAATCTTCCTGCACGTATTCATGAAATACTATGATGAATAGAAAATGACTTTCAGAAATATGTCATTTGTTCTTTTTCCTTTCTTTGTTTCTTGCTTTCTCTTTCTTTCTCTTTCTCTTCCTTCCCTTTCCCTTTCCCTCTTTCCTTCCTTCTCCCTTCCTTTTCACAGAGCCTCGCTCTTGTTGCCCAGGCTGGAGTGCAGTGGCACGATCTGAGCTCACTGCAACCTCTCTCTTTCGGGCTCAAGCGATTCTCCTGCCTCAGCCTTCCAGGGCAGCTGGGATTACAGGTGTGTGCCACCGCACCCGGTTAATTTTTGTATTTTTAGTAGAGACGGGGTTTTGCCGTGTTAGCCAGGCTGGTCTTGAACTCCTGACCTCAGGTGGTCTACCTGCCTCGGCCTCCCAAAGTGCTGGGATTACAGGTGTGAGCCGCTGTGCCCAACCAGAAATATGTTTATTATAATTCAGTTTATACTTTGATTCCACATAATTCCAGATGTAATGAATGCTGTGATATTTTGGATATGGATAATAGGGAATAAAATGGGCATATGTTGATCGTTGTTGAAATTGATGCCCTTATAGTCTCCTCTTTATTTTGGTGTGTGTTTGAAAATCTTATGATCCAAAGTTTAAAAAAGTACTCGTCTTACTTTGCTAAGCGAGAACACTAGTATCTCCTCTTTTTTCACAATATATTCAACTCTGCCAAATTTTCATGTGGTTTCCAAATAAAATATTTTCTCAACAACCTGGAATTCCATTACTATAGACTTCTATCAATGAAAATAGAACTCCAAACACTCTGCACTCAATCATTCATCAAAGCGTGGGTGTTAAAATGAGTATACAACCATTATCTTGAGAAGTATCATAGTAGGAAAGAGCTGACAGAAAGTCCAGGTACTGATGCAGTTTGGATAAGCAAACGGAATATAGTTTTGAATTTAGAAAAACAATAAATGTGGCCAGGATACATAGCACAGAGGTTCCAATAGTTTCTCTTACCAATTGGTGTGACTCTCTTGACCACCAATGAGTTATCAGAGGATACACTATTGCAGACAATCAAGTTGAAATGATACTTTCTTTATGCCTCTGGCAGCATCACTTCTTCCTCTATGACCAGACTATTCCTGCTCATAACTTGAACAGCATGCAAGTGGGAGGTCACCCATCTGGGCAGGTGCCTCATAATTTCTGGAGTTATACTATACACCACGTAATTGTAAATCTTTTAACACATGTTTTATTATCCTTAGAAACTCCAAGCTATTATAGCCTGTTCCTAACACATTTTCAAATTCTGTACTATTAAATCAGATGTAGTAGTCATGCCTTTACACTCACTCCTTGGCTCATTTGACAGGGATCCTAAGGGACAATTGATGAAAACACAAAATCCATTTAATGGGCATTTATTCTTGAACCACATAATCTTAGCCCATTACAGAACTGCTTATACTCCTTGCATTTCTGGAACAATGCTACAACAAGCATTTTCAGGCATTGTCAACGTATTTGCTGAAAAATTATTCTGAAGTTAAAGTACATTATACTTCTTAGTGTTCCAAGTGAAAACCAAAACTAGAAAAACGATTTTCCTGAAGGAATTGGCACACTCTCTCCTTTAAAAAAATTTTTTTAAGTTCTGGAGTACATGTGCAGCATATACAGGTTTGTTATATAGGTAAACATGTCCCACTGGGGTTTGCTGCACCTATCAACCTATCCCCTAGGTATTAAGCCCAGCATGCATTAGCTTTTTTTCCTAATGCTCTCTCCCCTCCACCCAACCCTCCGCTGACAGGCCCCAGTGTGTGTTGTTCCCCTCCCTGCGTCTCCTTTTTTATTCTAACTATACGCAATCATGAGTTGTGTAATGATGTTTCTGTCAATGACAGACTACACATTCAACAATGGTCCCATAAGATTATATAGTGAATCCTATTATATAGGCTGAAAAAATCCTATCACCTAGTGATGTCATAGCCATCTTAAGGTCGTAGTGCAATGCATTACTCATAACATTTGTGGTGATATTAGTGTATACAAACCTATTGTGCTACCACTTATATGAAAGTATAATACATACAATTATGTATAGCACATAATACTTGATAATAAATGATTAAGTTACAGGTTTGTGAATTTACTATAGTATACTTTTCATTGTTTTTAGAGTGCACTCATCCTACTTTTAAATATATAGTTAATTGTAAAACAACCTCAGGAAAATTCTTCAGGAAGTATTCCAGGAGAAAGCATTGTTATCACAGGAGATGACAATTCTTTAGATGTTATTGCCTCTGAAGATCTTTCAGTGGGACGAGATGTGGAGGTGGAAGAGAGTGATATTGATGATCCTGACCTTGTGTAGGTCTAGGCTAATGTGTATGTTTGTGTCTTCATTTTTAATAAAAAAAATTGAAAGAGTAAAAAAAAATTTTTTAAATACAAAGTGTTTATGCAGTAAGAATATGAAGAAAGACAATATTTTAGTATAGCTATATAATGTGCTTGTGTTTTAAGGTAAGTGTTGCCACAAGAGTCACAAAGTTAAAACAAATTAAAAAGTTTATAAAGTAAAAAAGTTATAGTAAGTAAGGTTAATTTATCAGTGAAGAAAAAAATTATTTTTATAAATATAGTGTATCCTAGGTGTACAGTATTTTTTAGTCTACAGTAGTCTACAGTAAGATCCTAGGCCTTCCTATTCACTCACCACTCACTCACAGACACCCAGAGCAACTTCTAGTCCTGCAAGCTCCATTCATGGTAAGTGCCCTATACAGATGTACTATTTCTCAATCTTTTCTATCATATTCTTATTGTACACTTTCTGTTTAGATATTGTTTAGATACACAAATACTTACCATGATGTTACCGTTGCCTCCAGGATTCAGAACAATAATACGCTGCATGGGGTTGTAGCTTAGAAGCAATAGGCTATACCAGATAACCTGGGTGTGTAGTAGGTTATACTATTTGGTTTGTGTAAGTATACTTTATGATGTTTGCACAATGACAAAATCACCTAATGACACATTTCTCAGAGCACATCTCCAATGTTAAGTAATGTGTGACTATAAATGACTGATTTTTCCTTCTTGCCTTGACCATCAAGAAGCCAAGATCCGATTAAGATGCTTCTTGCTGATTATTTAAAATAATACACGCTCATTATAAAAATTGTTAAGCACAGAAGAATAAAATTAAGGGAAGTAGAGACATAAAAAATATTAGTCCATTACCCACCATCCAGAAAAGTCACTATTAATTTCTTTTAAGAGCCAAATATGGTACTCAATCGATGGAATTGTATTTACCATTATGGTTGACAGATGATTGCTCACCTTTTCTTGGTACTAATATTCCCAGTTTACAACTTTTTAAGTATACGTATTTTGAAACTGCTTCAAGTTACTATGCTGAAAATAAGGGGCAATCAAAATTAACCCTTAAATAAACAAATATGGTGGAAAATATGAGGCAAGCATTTCCAAGTCTGGGTTTCCTGGCATAATAATCTACCCAACTGGCCAGGTGCGGTGGCTCAAGCCTGTAATCCCAGCACTTTGGGAGGCCGAGACAGGTGGATCACGAGGTCAGGAGTTGGAGACCATCCTGGCTAACACCGTGAAACCCCGCCTCTACTAAAAAATACAAAAAACTAGCCGGGCGAGGTGGCGGGCGCCTGTAGTCCCAGCTACTCCAGAGGCTGAGCCAGGAGAATGGCGTAAACCTGGGAGGCGGAGCTTGCAGTGAGCTGAGATCCGGCCACTGCACTCCAGCCTGGGCGATACAGCGAGACTCCGTCTCAAAAATAATAATAATATAATAATAATAATAATAATCTACCCAACTATGTGATTGTGAGGATTCATCAGATGAGTGCCTGGTTACACGTAGAAAACTGTAAAGTGCTATAAAATAATAATAAAGGAGCTAACATTAATTATCACTTTACTCTTTCACCAGACACAGTGTTGATTGCTGTTCATACCATGTCAATTAATATTCACAACATCTCTATAAAAAGGTACCCTTATTTCATTTACAAAGAAATGGCAATAGCAAACCCTAGAGGCTCGGGAAGGCTAAGTAATTTCTTCAGTTATAAAGCCAGATATTACTAGATGAAAAGAATTTTGATGTGTTAGAGATTTTTGAAGTGATTTTAGTTAAAACCTCTTTAAGAATGTCTCCAGGAAGTAAGACCTAAAGTCCAGCCTTTAGTCATTAAACAGTCCACTTCACTAGTTTGTAAGGTAATGAAAGAGTAGATTGAGGTCATGTTTGGGGTTAGTATAGCTATGTAGAAATATCATTCCTCTATTAGAAGAAACAAATAAAAGTGAGAAAGACACCTAACTGATCTATTCAAAAGTTCGATGGAAAGCAATGAAGCACAGAGAATAAATGAAGAATCCACTTCAGGGAACTGAAGAAGGAGGGAATGGAGTGAAAAGAGAGCTGCTTCTAACCTGAGATAGGGTCAGGAGGTAAGAACTCCTGGTTTCATCACATGGTCGAGCATTCGTTTCAACTAATATTTATTGAGCATCAATTATGAGAAAGGTATTCTGCTTGGCTCTATTGATATAAAATAAATGAGACAAGATTCTTTCTCTAGAGATGCTGTGGGAAGTTGTCATATAAACTGTGACAATGTTGGACTACAGGATGACAAATATTCCAGGCAGACAGACCAGAATATGCAGAGGCAGGAGGTGTGGAACACCAAGTGAGGCTAAAGAAGGGAAGCATTAGGCTGGAGGTTAGGGTGGGCAGTGGAGAAAGGAGCATGCAATGAACTGGAAACATAGGCTGGGTTCACACCACAGAAGGCTCTTCCAGTATAGGAAGTGTGCCTTTGCATGTTGACCCTGACACTAAAAGGATGTGCGATCTAATGTTAGATGAATTCAGTTGAATTGGTGAATATTTCCCTCAGTCAGACACCTGACTCTGTAGACTCAGGGTTATTCTAAAGACAGAAATTTGATATATTTCATTCTGGTCAATGGCAGGCTATATCAAAGGAATAAACAAGGAAATTTCTTGGTTTTGCCATTGTTTCATAGCACAAAGGGGACAGAGGAATTAGGTGATATATTCAGTTTCTGTAATTTTTATTTGTTTTATTTTATTTTTTTGTTTATTTTATTTTTGTTATATATTTATTTACTTATTTTTTTATATTTTATACTCAGGGGTACATATGCATGTTTGATACACGAATATATTACGTACTGTTGGGGACTGGACTTCTAGTGTACCCATTATCCAAATAGTGGATTTCCTGTTATTTTTTTCCACATTGAATTGTATATGGGACCCCATCAGATAATAGTAAAATCATTGAGCTAAGAGGCCTCAGAACTATCATGTCTGACCCCTATATTTTACAGATGAAGAAATATATTTTACTCAAGATTACACACACAGATAATGATGCAACTTTGGTTTTGGCTGAAAGGTCTTCACAGGAAAGGAAGCAAAAATTCTGAAAGAGTGTGAGGTGGAATATTGAGTTTCATTGCTTCATAAATCAGTCCAGATTGTTGTGTTCCTTATTCAGCTGCTCATGGGAATTCCCACTGAGGCAGTTGAAGTAGTTGAGAGAGAGGTGACTATGCAACAGGACTACATACACCGAAAGAATGGTCAGTTGCCCATACAACTTCATTTAATCCACAGGACCAGTATCTTCAGGCCTTTCTCAAGCCTAGGTTTATATATACCAATTCTGTTTGATGATATACTGTCGTTGGGAACGCCTGACTTTATGGGTGGGTGGATCAATCACACAGTTCATAATTACAGGCCAAAAGTAACTTGGTATCCCAATGATCAAGCACTTCCAGGGCTCAATTGCAAGCCAAGAGCTGTTTCTCCAGAGGAAATAGTTTCGTTTTTCTGAAAATGTGTACGTCTTTGCTCCAAAATCAAGGAGCTTTGAATTGTAATTCTTCTCTCTCTCTTTTTTATTTTATTTATTTATTTATTTTTTGAGACGGAATCTTGCTCTGTTTCCCAGGCTGGAGTGCAGTGGCACAATCTTGGCTCACCACAACCTCCACCTCCCGGGTTCAAGCAATTATCCTTCCTCAGCCTCCCAAGTAGCTGGGATTACAGGTGCCCACCAACACACCCAGGTAATTTTTTTTGTATTTTTAGTAGAGACAGGGTTTCACCACGTTGACCAGGCCGTTCTCAAACTCCTGACCCCAGGTGATCCACCCACCTCGGCCTCCCAAAGTGCTGGGATTACAAGTCTGAGCCACCACGCCAGCCAAATTGTAATTCTTCTGTTCAGACTTACCACAGGCTCCTGCAGCATCCTTATTTGACAGTTTGAGCACAATCACATCTACCCATGCACCCTTTGTTATGGGATCCATAGACCGTCTCCCTGTCTCTGATCTGTTCCTTCTCTCTCCCCACACATGTGATGATTCAGTTTACCCAAAAGCTTGAGATTTTAGCATTTTGTAAAATAAGAATAGGTTACTATTCTTTTTCCCTTGCCACATCCTTTTCCTGAGGCAGTGAGCAAAAACACCCCACCTGTTACAATGCACGAAAGGGAAATGGTAATGAATAGGAGGGAAAAATAGATGCTAACATTGTAATATTATTTTGGCACATGCCAGGAATATCTGTAACGTGAACCATTTTCTCCTTAATAAAACAAGAGGAAATCTAACAGCTATCTTCAATCATTGAAAAGGAAGTTCTATGAAACAGAAAATAGATGTGTTCGTTGGAAGTGGTAGTGGGTTGAATTGTGTCCCCCCAATATAGGTCTACATCTTAATCCCCAGAACCTATGAATATGATATTATTTCATAAGTGAGTCTATGCAGATATAATTTAAGAGTCTAGACATGAGATCATTCTGGATTATCCAGGCATGGCCTAAATCCAGTGAAAACTGTCCTTATACGAGACACACAGAGGACAGAAGGCAATGTGACCACAAAATTAGAGTGATGTGGCCACAAGCTGAGGAACATCTGGAGCCACCAAAAATTGGAGGAGGCAAGAACAGACTGTCCCTAGAGCCGTTGGATGGAATGTAGTCCTGCCAACACCTTGCTTTTAGAACTGTGAGAGAATAAATTCCTATTATTTTCAGCCACCATATTTGTGGTCGTTTGTTATGGAAGCCATAGGAAACTAACACAAAGATCCAGACAGCAGGACTAGAACCAAAACAGAAAAAGTGAAAGATAGACTTTCTTATTATTGGATCTGTTCAAGAGTGTGAGACTGAGTTATGAAATAGTTGGCTTCAGTAATTGGAGTTGGAGTTCAGGGGTTGAATGGTCAAAAGGGAGAGGCTGGTGACAGGGCTAGATCTTATCTCTTAAAAAAAGGGAGGAAGAGCGTTTATTGGGTGGAACTGTAAATGTTTATAGACTCATGCTCTTCTTTTATCAGATTTACATATTCTCGACCATAGTTTTCTGGAATCACGTCTCAGGAATTCCCAGATTTTACTCACGCTGTTGTCCATAACCTATGGCGGGGCTAAGAATACAGTTAGGTCCAAACAGGAAGATTAGTTTCCAGGGAAGGAATAAGTCACTGTTGATTATGCCTGGAAAATAGGCTGGAAGCATCTGGCAGAGCTTCGCATCTGTGCAGCTATCTTCCTGCAGTTAATTTATCTAATGCTTTCTGTAGTTGCGGACAGACTTTCCAATGGACAAATAAACAAGCTGCCTTGTTTATATTAATATAACCTCTTTCTTTGAACCTCTAGCCTGCCTGGGACACAAAATCACATAGTTTCAAATGACATTAAAGTCAGCTAAACAATTTTTCTTGCCATTGAGAGAATAGAGAATTAACACTTTGAATCCAGTTAGGTTACCTTTTTAGATGACTGTTTAGAATCCACAGGTAGGAGTTCTTAACCTGGGCTCGGGGGCATGTAAGGGGACAACTCCATAGTCCCCTTGAAATTCTAAGCAACTTTTTGCTTTCTGGAAGGACTCTAGTGACCTCCATATCACTAAGTTTAATGATCTTTTTTTTTTTTTACCTCTTCTGTACATGTCTCACATTAGACTCTTGAAATTCATTGTCATCTGTAATATGATGTGCTCTTGATTTTCCTCTCATCTTTCCAGCCCATCCTCCTGTACTTAATTTTTAAATTTTGCAGTTCTTGAAAACTTAGAGACTCTCTTGTTTCCTCATAGCGTACTCTTTCCCTGTGTGATCTCATCCATGCCATGTCTTCAGTTATGGTCTATATACTCACAACTCCAAAATTACTACTTCTAACTCCTTTGAGCTCCAGATATTTGTATCCAACTGTCTACCAAATGTCTCCACTTGTTACCTTACAGGCAATTCAAACTGAACAGGTCCAAAGCTGAACTCCTGGTCTTTCCCAGTCCCATGACTGGTCCTCCTCCAGTTTTCTCTATTACAGTGGAACAGAAGAGCTCCCTGATCCCCCTCGAAGGACATGTGATGGGTGTGACTCGCCTGTTCAGTCACCACCACTCCTGAAACCCTTGTGGTAGGGGCAGCACACAGACAGGCAGGTGAAGGAGCCTAAGTTGAGTGTGTTACAGTGTGCCCTTTTAGCCTTGCCATCCACGAACGGCTTGAGTGTTAACCAGCTCAATGGACCCTCTGCCTTTCTGCAAGGGCAGAGAGGCAGTGTGACAGCTTTCTGTATCCTGAGCTCTTGTCCAGCATCTCGGAAGAATCAGGTCACACACGGGCTTGAATGAGGGGTTTTATTGAGTGGTAGAAGTGGCTCTCAGTGGGATGGATGGGGAACCAGAAGCAGGGAATGAAGTGGGAAGAAGATCTTCCCCAGAGTTTGGCCATCTAGTGGCTGAACTCTTCTCTGACCACCTCAGCTGGAAACCTCTCGGTGTTTGGACATTCCTCTTCTTTTCTCTTTCTCTGTTGCACCATTTTGTGATTCATCTGCTTGTCTCCTCATCTTCTCATCTGCTCATCTGCTTCTGGAGCCTGGGGTTTATATGAATACAGGATAAAGGGCATGGTGGGCCAAAAGGCAACTTTTTTGGCATGAAAACAGAAATGCCTATCCCTATTTAGGGTCACAGGACTCCAGGCTTGAGGTAGGGGCCTTTGCCAGGGAACAACCCTCTTCTACCCAATGTTTCCCTGTTTCCTGTCTGTATCAACAGGGGATGGTGTCATCATCCATTTGGGCACAGGGTTGGCTAGAGGGACAGGACTAATGGGATAGGTGTATACATGAAGAGGAGTTTATTAACAAGTATTGACTCACACGATCACAAGTTGAAGTCCCACAATAGGCAGTCTGCCAGCTGAGGAGCAGGGAAGTCAGTCCAAGTCCGAAAACCTCAAAAGTAGGGAAGCCGACAGTGCAGCCTTCAGTCTGTGGCCAAAGACCCAAGAGACCCTGACAAACCACCAGTGTAAGTCTAAGAGTTTAAGCTTTATAACTTGGTGTCCGATGTTCAAGGGCAGGAAAAATCCAGCACGGGAGAAAGATGAAGACTGGAAGATTCAGCAAGTCGGCTTCTCCCACCTTCTTCTGTCTGCTTTATTCTAGTCTTGCTGGCAGCTGATTAGATTGTGCCCACTCAGATTGAGGGTGGTCTGCCTCTCTTAGCCCACTGATTCAAATTTTAATCTCCTTTGGCAGCACCCTCACAAGCATATCCAGGAACAGTACTTTGCACTCTTCAACCCAATCCAGTTGACACTCAATATTAACCATCATGCACACAAGCCAGAAATCTGGCAGAAATGCATAATACTTCTCCATTTGTTTCCATTTGATGAAATAAGACTTCGATAAAAGCCTTATTATTGTAACATCCTAAATATAAAATATACATCTCTGCATCTCTACTGCTACTGCCTTTATTCTAGACATTATCATCGCTTGTCTGAAATATTGCCAATCCATTCTTTACAACACACCCAAATAATCTTTCTAAATTCTAATAATGATGTTATGTAACTCTGACTCATATTCTCCAATGGCTTCCACTGTTCTTAAGATAGCTAAGATCGGCCGGGCGCGGTGGCTCAAGCCTGTAATCCCAGCACTTTGGGAGGCCGAGACGGGCGGATCACGAGGTCAGGAGATCAAGACCATCCTGGCTAATACGGTGAAACCCTGTCTCTACTTAAAATACAAAAAACTAGCCGGGCGACGAGGCGGGCGCCTGTAGTCCCAGCTACTCCGGAGGCTGAGGCAGGAGAATGGCGTAAACCCGGGAGGCGGAGCTTGCAGTGAGCTGAGATCCGGCCACTGCACTCCAGCCTGGGTGGCAGAGCAAGACTCCGTCTCAAAAAAAAAAAAAAAAAAAAAAGATAGCTAAGATCTGTAAGAGGGTCAACAGTCTGGCCTCTAGCCACTTTGTCAGTTTCATTTGATACTATTTCCTCTGACTCTGTGTAATTCACCCATGATGACTGTGTCAGTTATCTAATGCCATGACTGTGTTGTAAGCCACCACCACCAAATCTCTGGGGCATATCACCACCAGGTATCACTCATGTATCTAGGATTCTACTGGGGATTTGGGGATGAGAGTTTGATCACTGAAAGAAAATTATCTCTATTTCATGTTTCTGCCTTCCTCCTGCTTTTTAAGCAACTTTGCAAAATTACGTTGACATCAGTTTCTTTTGTAATTGTCAACACAAAAAAGATTTTACAGAATCAAATTTTAGAAAATAACTGCAAAATAAAACAGAAAATTTTTTAAGGAGAGAGGAAGGAGATGATGCATTTGCTATCTCTTTATGAGCCAGATACTGTGCTATAAACTCAACTTATATGGCTTTGTATTTGCAATGAATCTACAATATTGTATCACTATTCACATTTTACAGGGGAGAAAACTAAAGGTCAATAGGATTAAATAAATGCAGTTCTTGAATTTTACAGTATGATATATATAACCCACATTTTCAGTTTTCCTTTACTTGTTCTTTGTCACACTTTTCAATCTCATGTTGAAATTTGATCCTTAATGTTGGAGGTGGGGCCTAATGGGAGGTGTTTGGGTCATGGGGGCAGATTTCTCATGAATAGGTTAATGCCCTCCCTTGCAGGTGAGTGAATTCTCACTACATTAGTTTCTGAGAAAGCTGGTTGTTAAAATTAGCCTGGAATCTTCCCCCTTCTCTTGCTTCCTCTGTTGCTATGTGATCTCTGCACATATCATCACCCCTTCACCTTCTGTCATGAGTGGAAGCAGCCTAAGGCCCTCACCAGATGTGGGTGCCCAATAATGAACTTTCCAGCAATCAGAATTGTGAGCCAAATAAACCTTTTTTCCTTTATAAATTACCCAACCTCAGGCATTCCTTTATAGCAACACAAAATGAACTAAGATATTCGTTACCATGTTTTTAAATGTGGTAGTAAAATTAGACATGATTAAGAGACCACAGTCTTAGCAGGATATTCCAAGAATGGACACCTTTGCTTGAACTCCACTGAGGCCCAAGGCCACTCTACTGGAACATATGCATTTACTTCTTGTCTTCGCCTGTATGGCACACGTATTTTCTACCTTCTCTTCTCCTTTTCTCTCTTTTTTTAATGTCCAGACTCCACTTTATATCATAGGTCTCCCAGACATTGTTGAGGAGGCTATAGTCCATTAAGTATCTATCTCCCAAACTGTCAGAAATGCTGAGAATTCTCTACTGGGCTTAATGAAAGATAAACAGCACAGATTTCTAAGTCTGAGGAATGCAAGATAGAATCTCAACTCTGCCATTTTCGTTTGTTTGTTTGTTTTGAGATGGAGTTTCACTCTTGTTGCCCAGGCTGGAGTGCAATGGTGTAATCTCCAATCACTACAACCTCCGCCTCCCAGGTTCAAGTGATTCTCCTGTCTCAGCCTCCCAAGTAGCTGGGATTATAGGTGCCTGCCACCACACCAGGCTAATTTTTGTATTTTTAGTAGAGACAGAGTTTCACCATGTTGGCCAGGCTGGTCTTGAACTCCTGACCTCAGGTGACCCACGCACCTCAGCTCAGCCTCCCAAAGTGCTGGGATTATAGGCGTGAGCTGCCGCAGCTGGCAACTTTGCCAATTATTAATCTGGTAACTTTGAAAACATTTTCTAACTTTCTTCAGCCTTAAATTTCTTATTTGAGGAGAAAAAAAAGATGTAATATCTTCCTGCTTGAGCCTACTGGCCTTCAAATTAGCTGCAATTAAATTCAGAGCGAGGCGTAGAGGTGGGGAAGCAAAAAAGTAAGGCAGGCTTGAAAACTATACGTAAGAAGTATATCTAAGAATATTGTGTATGTCCTGGAAACAGAACTCACTGGGAGGAAAATAGTATAGAAGCCTTGTAAGTTTCTGAGGAAACTGGATTGCAAAAGAAACCACAGGCATGACTAAAAATGTTTGACTGTTTAAGACACTGAAACAACAGCTAGGCCACCTCTTGAATAAGCAGCTAATGAACATACCCTGTAATGCCTGTTTCTGTTCCCAATCTTGTGCTTGGCATAGGCCCTAAATATATGTCTGTTCCCTCCTATATTGTAGTCCCACCCTTAAGGACAATTCTATTTTCTGCTTCTAAAGATTACGTCCCTACGTCTAGGAATAAACTGCCACTATCCATGCTTTAGGCCTGTCATTCTGGCAGAGGCTGCAAGAATCTGGCAGCTAGCAGAGCCCAACAGTGTTTGGAGAAAGAAATCCCTTAATCACCATGGTATAACTAGTGAAGTTACTTCTCTTCCATGAAGACATTCTGCCTCTCCTCTCTGATTGACTCATCTGATTCTCCTAGTAACACTAGTCCACCCTAGAAATGATAGCATTTATTTACACATTATTTACACCATATACTCCTTTTTTAGTCTTTTGAACACTCATTGTGCCACCAGGAAAACTCTTCCGGCCTTTGATCACAACTAAAAGTCAGAGTATATGGTCTATTACTTATGGGGACTGTAGGTGGAATGTTTTTAAAGGGTCTGTCAGCATAGACAGGTAGCACATCTGTCCATAGCATGCTTTTTTTGGTCCTCTCTGTATTTTTTTTTTTTTTTTTTTGAGACAGAGTCTCTCTCTGTCGCCCAAACTGGAGTGCAGTGGGGCAATCTCGGCTCACTGCAAGCTCTGCCTCCTGGGTTCATGCCATTCTCCTGCCTCAACCTCCCGGGTAGCTGGGACTACAGTCTCCCGCCACCATGCCTGGCTAATTTTTTTTTATTTTTTATTTTTAGTAGAGATGGGGTTTCACCGTGTTAGCCAGGATGGTCTCGATCTCCTGACCTTGTGATCCACCCACCTCAGCCTCCCAAAGTGCTAGGATTATACGCATGAGCCACCTCACCCGGTTGGTTCTCTGTGAATTTTTGACAAGGTTTGCTTGGTGCTTTGGTTCTGATGGAAAGTACACATTTCTGCTAGCATGTCAGAGCCCAGGGTAGACTGGTTCACAGTCCAACCCCTTCACATCCCAGGGCATCGAGGTATATGTCTCCTTTAAGGAGTGGAGAGCAAATGGAAAAGGTAAGGAGGGAAAAAAAGCATGTAGGAAGGGAAGAGAAAGAGAGAAAGAAGATCTGTAGTTCCCTTCCTGTGAGTCTCCACTGGGCACATACCTGCTTCTTCATGGGGAAAGCCTGCTAATGTGCTCCACGATGCTTTCCTTATTCTCATCCCTTCACCCAACCTACTTTCCCATTACAGCCTTTCTTCTATAATCCACCAAACAGTAGCTAGGTCGGGTTCAGAGGAAGATAAAAAGCCTGGAGACATATGACTGTGATCTATGTTACTGACATAACAGTACTGTAGTTCCTAAATGAACAAAAGAAAAAGAAAACTAATTTATTACTGTCCCAGAATAGTAGCCAGGACTGACCCTTGCTAAAAAATCTCCCTTTCCCCAACTCTGCAAAGGAATTGAATGCACAAAAAAAGGAGAGCACCTCTCCCAGAGTCCTCTTACTTGCTCCTTCCCTTCCAGTGTTTCTTTCCATCTTTACCTGAGGGCTTCACAGACTTTATCCCTTTCATCCTGAAAGCATTGCTTCTTTCTAGGATGCTAAGAGTTACTTTCCTGGTAACCTAGCCCATAAGAGAGACTTAAAAAGCACTAATTACATTTACTTCAATTAAAAAGAAAGTAATCAAATGCACCATTCACACTAAGGTATTACAATTATTTCCAATCAAGAAATTTTCATTTTAAATACAGAATTCTAGAAAAGCCTTAATTAACAGAGCAGAAAATAAAAAATTGGTCATGAATGACCTCCTCCACTAGCAAATGTGGTTTTTTTGGCCTACCAAGTGTTTTAACAAAATAGAGAAGTTTTTTAAAAACCTTTTATATAGAAGTATTGATTCCCTGGCTTGCTTTATTAAAACTTCAGCCTGTGTTTGGTGATATGATTTGGCTCTGTGTCCCCACCCAAATCTCATCTTGAATTGTACTCCCATAATTCCCATGTGTTGTGGGAGGGATCCAGTGAGAGATAATGTGAATCATGGGGTGATTTCCCCATGCTGTTCTCGTGGTAGTGAATAAGTCTCATGAGATCTGATGGTTTTATCAGGAGTTTCTGCTTTTGCGTCTTCCTCATTTTCTCATGTTGCCACCGTGTAAGAAGTGCCTTTCACCTCCTGCCATGATTCTGAGGCCTCCCCAGTCATGTGGAACTGTAATACCAATTAAACCTCTTTTTTGGCCAGGCGCGATGGCTCATGCCTGTAATCCCACCAATTTGGGAGACTGAAGTGGGTGGATCACTTGAGGTAGGGAGTTTGAGACCTGCCTGACCACCATGGAGAAACCCCATCTCTACTAAAAAAATACAAAATTAGCCAGGCATGGTGGTGCATGCCTGTAATCCTAGCAACTTGGGAGGCTGAAGCAGGAAAATCGCTTGAACACAGGAGGTGGAGATTGCAGTGAGCCAAGATCATGCCATTGCACTCTGGCCTGGGGAACAAAAGCAAAATTCTGTCAAAAAACAAAAACAATACAAAACAACTCTTTTTCTTCTCAGTCTCAAATATGTTTTTATCAATGGTAGGAATACAGTTTAATACAGTAAATTGGTACCACTAGTGTGGGATGTTGCTGAAAATATACCTGAAAATGTGAAGGCGACTTTGGAAATGGGTAACAGTCAGAGGCTGGAACAGTCTGAAGAGCTCAGAACAAGACAGGAAAATGTGGGAATGTTTGGAACTTCCTAGAGACTTGTTGAATGGCTTTGGCCAAAAGCCTGATAGCGATATGGACAATAAGGTACAGGCTGAGGTGGTCTCAGATGGAGATGAGGAACTTGTTGGGAGCTGAAGCAAATGGGACTCTTGTTATGTCTGAGCAAAGAGACTGGCAGCATTTTGCCCTGCCTTAGAGATTTGTGGGATGTTGAACTTGAGAGAGATGATTTAGGGTATCCGGGAGAAGAAATTTCTAAGCAGCAAAGCATTCAAGTGGTGACTTCAGTGCTGTTAAAGGCATTCAGTTTTATAAGGGAAGCAGAGCATGAAAGTTCAGAAAAATTGCAGCCTGACAATGTGATAGAAAAGAAAAACCCATTTTCTGAGGACAAATTCAAGACTGCTGCAGAAATTTGCATAAGTCACAAGGAGCCGAATGTCAATCCCCAAGATGATGGGGAAAATGACTCCAGGACATGTCAGAGGTCTTCATGGCAGCCCTTCCCATCACAGGCCTGGAGGCCTAGGAGAAAATGGTTTCTTAGGCCAGACCCAGGGTCCCCATGCTGTGTGCAGCCTAGGGAATTGGTGCTCTGCATCCCAGCTGCTCCAGCTGTGGCTGAATTGTGCCAACACAGAGCTCGCACCATGGCTTCAGAGGGTGCAAGCCACAAGGCTTGGCAGCTTCCATGTGGTGTTGAGCCTGTGAATGTGCAGAAGTCCAGAACTGGGGTTTGAGAACCTCCGCCTAGATTTCAGAAGATGTATGGAAATTCCTGGATGCCCAGGCAGAAGTTTGCTGCAGGGGCAGGGTGCTCATGGAGAACCTCTGCTAGGGCAGTGCAGTAGGGAAATGTGGGGCCAGAGCCCCACATGGAGTCCCTCCTGGGGCACCACCCCATGGAGCTGTGAGAAGACAGCCCTTGTCCTCCAGACCCCAGAATGATAGATCCACCAACAGCTTGCACCGTTTGACTAGAAAAGCCACAGATACATAATGCCAGCCTGTGAAAGCAGCTGGCAGGGAGGTTGTACCCTGCAAAGCCACAGGGGTGGAGCTGCCCAAGACCATGGAAACCCACCTCTTGCATCAGCATGGCCTGGATGTGAGACCTGGAATCAAAGGAGATCATTTTAGAGATTTAAAATCTGACTGCCCCAATGGATTTTGGACTTGCATGGGCCCTGTAACCCCTTTATTTTGTACAATTTATCTCATTTGGAACAGCTGTATTTACCCAATACCTTCCGTTGTATCTAGGAAGTAACTAGCTTGCTTTGGATTTTGCAGGCTCACAGATGGAAGGAGCTTGCCTTGTCTCAGATAAGACTTTGGACTGTGGACTTTTGGGTTAATGTTGAAATGCGTTAAGACTTTGGGGCCAGGCACAGTGGCTCAAGCCTGTAATCCCAGCAC